>NC_053394.1:263571547-263892333 GCF_905171765.1 Bufo bufo | reverse complement strand
CTACCAAGAGGCCTACAGCAACATTTAAGGAGCTGCAGGAATATCTGGCAAGTACTGGCTGTGTGGTATATGTGACAACAATCACCCGTATTCTTTATATGTCTGGGCTATGGGGTAGAGTGGCAAGATGAAAGCCTTTTCTTACGAAGAAAAACATCCAAGCCAGGTTACATTTTGCAAAAACAGATCTAAAGTCTCCCAAAAGCATGTGCGAAAAGGTGGTATGGTCTGATGAAACCAAGGTTTAACTTTTTGGCCATAATTCCAAAAGATATGTTTGGCGCAAAAACAACACTGCACATCACCAAAAGAACACCATACCCACAGTGAAGCATGGTGGTGGCAGCATCATGCTTTGGGGCTGTTTTTCTTCAGGTGTAACTGGGGCCTTAGTTAAGCTAGAGGGAATTATGAACAGTTCCAAATACCAGTCAATATTGGCACAAAACCTTCAGGCTTCTGCTAGAAAACTGAACATGAAGAGGAACTTCATCTTTCAGCATGACAACGACCCAAAGCATACATCCAAATCAACAAAGGAATAGCTTTACCAGAAGAAGATTAAATTTTTGGCATGGCCCAGCCAGAGCCCAGGCCTGAATCCGATTGAAAATCTGTGGGGTGATCTGAAGAGGGCTGTGCACAGGAGATGCCCTCGCAATCTGACAGATTTGGAGTGTTTTTGCAAAGAAGAGTAGGCAAATCTTGCCAAGTCAAAATGTGTCATGCTGATAGACTCATACCCAAAAAGACTTAGTGCTGTAATAAAATCAAAAGATGCTTCAACAAAGTATTACTTTAAGGGTGTGCACACTTATGCAACCATATTATTTAATTTTTATATTTTTTCTTTCCTCTACCTAAAAGATTTCAGTTTGTTTTTCAATCGAGTGGTACAGTTTATAGGTTACATTAAAGGTGGAGAAAGTTCTGAAATTATTTATCTTTGTCTCATTTTTTTTACATCACAGAAACCTGACATTTTAACAGGGGTGTGTAGACTTTTTATATGCACTGTGTATATATATAAAAGTTGGACAAAAATTCAAATTTCGACTAAAATGCGTACTCCAGTCCTCATGCAAGTAAAATATATTCAGCAAAAAACTGTAAGCTGTGAGGAGTTTGTAAATACCGCACATGTATACATTCAATGCTGCAAAAACCTCAGGAATGCCCAGGGGCGTACTAGGAGCATAAAGTGGCCCTGGAAAAACCCCATGTTGTAGGTGGGTGAAACCTGACAGAAGGTTGGACAACACAATTAGGCAGGACCAACACATGTAGGCAGGGACAACAGAAGTAGATGGGGCCAGCAATACTGTATTGCAGAACCAAATACCGTCCCAGCAGAACCAAATACCACAATACAGCACTGAATACTGTCGACCACACCACAATATCATACTGTATAATCATCCTGAGGATGGCAATATAGTCGAATTCAGGAGGGCACCTGCAGCCACTGTCCAGGTGCATAAGTGCCTGATGCTCTTACATTAATTAATGCTGAGAGCATGAGATCTTTATGTACCTGGCTGGTGGCCTTAGGGCTCTTTCACACCTGCGTTGTTGTCTTCCGGCATAGAGTTCCGTCGTCGGGGCTCTATGCCGGAAGAATCCTGATCAGGATTATCCTAATGCATTCTGAATGGAGAGAAATCCGTTCAGGATGCATCAGGATGTCTTCAGTTCCGGAACGGAACGTTTTTTGGCCGGAGAAAATACCGCAGCATGCTGCGCTTTTTGCTCAGGCCAAAAATCCGGAACACTTGCCGCAAGGCCGGATCCGGAATTAATGCCCATTGAAAGGCATTGATCCGGATCCGGCCTTAAGCTAAACGTCGTTTCGGCGCATTGCCGCATCCGCCATTTAGCTTTTTCAGAGTGGTTACCATGGCTGCCGGGACGCTAAAGTCCTGGCAGCCATGGTAAAGTGGAGCGGGGAGCGGGGAGCAGTGTACTTACCGTCCGTGCGGCTCCCGGGGCGCTCCAGAGTGACGTCAGGGCGCCCCAAGCTCATGGATCATGTGATCACATGGATCACGTCATCCATGCGCATGGGGCGCTCTGACGTCATTCTGGAGCGCCCGGGGAGCCGCACGGACTGTAAGTATACTGCTCCCCCGCTCCCCACTACTACTATGGCAACCAGGACTTTAATAGCGTCCTGGGTGCCATAGTAACACTGAACGCATTTGGAAGACGGTTCCGTCTTCAAATGCTTTCAGTACACTTGCGTTTTTCCGGATCCGGCGTGTAATTCCGGCAAGTGGAGTACACGCCGGATCCGGACAACGCAAGTGTGAAAGAGGCCTTAGGTGGGTCCCTGGGCATCGGCTCACTAAGAAATTTCCCGGTATGGTCTATGGCCAGTCCGCCTCTGGGAATGCACCAACCAACTCTTGCATGCAAGTATTGGGAATTAGTATAACATTTTTCATCTAAGGCCGCTTTTAGACAAATATAATATGGGTATTTTATTACTACTATAATTTGGACCGAACACCTAAACATTTTGTAGTTCTTCCGAACATTTGTTTGAGCGCTTTAAAGGGAACCTGTCACCGGGTTTTTGTGTATAGAGCTGAGGACATGGGTTGCTATATGGCATCTAGTACATCCGCAATACCCAGTCCCCATAGCTCTGTGTGCTTTTATTGTGAAAAAAACCCACGATTTGATACATATGCAAATTAACCTGAGATGAGTCCTGTACGTGAGATGAGTCAGGGACAGGACTCATCTCAGGTTAATTTGCATATGTATCAAATCGGGGGTTTTTCACAATAAAAGCACACAGAGCTATGGGGACTGGGTATTGCAGATGGGCTAGCGGCCATCTAGCAACCCATGTCCTCAGGTCTATACACAAAATCCAGGTGACAGGTTCCCTTTAACATTAGCTCTGAATTGAAACGTGGGAGGTCTGAGTGTTGCATTCATAATATGTGCACAAAAAGCCCCTGTCTAAAAAGCAGCTAAATAACTTATACCTGTCTCTTAACCACTTAAGGACCACAGGTTTATACCCCCCTAGTGACCAGGCCTTTTTTTACAAATCGGCACTCCACAACTTTAGCGGTTTATTGCTCGGTCATGCAACTTACCACCCAAATGAATTTTACCTCCTTTTCCTCTCACTAATAGAGCTTTCATTTGGTGGTATTTCATTGCTGCTGACATTTTTACTTTTTTTGTTATTAATCGAAATTTAACGATTTTTTTGCAAAAAAATGACATTTTTCACTTTCAGTTGTAAAATTTTGCAAAAAAAAACGAGATCCATATATAAATTTTGCTCTAAATTTATTGTTCTACATGTCTTTGATAAAAAAAAATGTTTGGGTAAAAAAAAAATGGTTTGGGTAAAAGTTATAGCGTTTACAAACTATGGTACAAAAATGTGAATTTCCGCTTTTTGAAGCAGCTCTGACTTTCTGAGCACCTGTCATGTTTCCTGAGGTTCTACAATGCCCAGACAGTACAAACACCCCACAAATGACCCCATTTCGGAAAGTACACACCCTAAGGTATTCGCTGATGGGCATAGTGAGTTCATAGAACTTTTTATTTTTTGTCACAAGTTAGCGGAAAATGATGATTTTTTTATTTTTATTTTTTTTCTTACAAAGTCTCATATTCCACTAACTTGTGACAAAAAATAAAAGCTTCCATGAACTCACTATGCCCATCAGCGAATACCTTGGGATGTCTTCTTTCCAAAATGGGGTCACTTGTGGGGTAGTTATACTGCCCTGGCATTCTAGGGGCCCAAATGTGTGATAAGAAGTTTGAAATCAAATTCTGTAAAAAATGGCCGGTGAAATCCGAAAGGTGCTCTTTG
Organism: Bufo bufo; assembly: GCF_905171765.1. Classification (NCBI taxonomy): domain Eukaryota; kingdom Metazoa; phylum Chordata; class Amphibia; order Anura; family Bufonidae; genus Bufo; species Bufo bufo. Next base: position 263,888,486 of record NC_053394.1, on the reverse strand, counting down.
GAATATGGGCCCCTTTGCCCACCTAGGCTGCAAAAAAGTGTCACACATGTGGTATCTCCGTATTCAGGAGAAGTTGGGGAATGTGTTTTGGGGTGTCATTTTACATATACCCATGCTGGGTGAGAGAAATATCTTGGCAAAAGACAACTTTGTATAAAAAAATGGTAAAAGTTGTCTTTTGCCAAGATATTTCTCTCACCCAGCATGGGTATATGTAAAATGACACCCCAAAACACATTCCCCAACTTCTCCTGAATACGGAGATACCACATGTGTGACACTTTTTTGCAGCCTAGGTGGGCAAAGGGGCCCATATTCCAAAGAGCACCTTTCGGATTTCACTGGTCATTTTTTACAGAATTTGATTTCAAACTCCTTACCACACATTTGGGCCCCTAGAATGCCAGGGCAGTATAACTACCCCACAAGTGACCCCATTTTGGAAAGAAGACACCCCAAGGTATTCGCTGATGGGCATAGTGAGTTCATGGAAGTTTTTATTTTTTGTCACAAGTTAGTGGAATATGAGACTTTGTAAGAAAAAAATAATAAATAAAAAAATCATCATTTTCCACTAACTTGTGACAAAAAATAAAAAATTCTAGGAACTCGCCATGCCCCTCACGGAATACCTTGGGGTGTCTTCTTTCCAAAATGGGGTCACTTGTGGGGTAGTTATACTGCCCTGGCATTTTCCAGAGGCCCTAATGTGTGGTAAGTAGGTAAATGACCTGTGAAATCCTAAAGGTGCTCTTTGGAATATGGGCCCCTTTGCCCACCTAGGCTGCAAAAAAGTGTCACACATGTGGTATCGCCGTATTCAGGAGAAGTTGGGGAATGTGTTTTGGGGTGTAATTTTACATATACCCATGCTGGGTGAGAGAAATATCTTGGCAAAAGACAACTTTTCCCATTTTTTTATACAAAGTTGGCATTTGACTAAGATATTTCTCTCACCCAGCATGGGTATATGAAAAATGACACCCCAAAACACATTCCCCAACTTCTCCTGAGTACGGCGATACCAGATGTGTGACACTTTTTTTGCAGCCTAGATGCGCAAAGGTGCCCAAATTCCTTTTAGGAGGGCATTTTTAGACATTTGGATACCAGACTTCTTCTCACGCTTTGGGGCCCCTAGAATGCCAGGGCAGTATAAATACCCCACATGTGACCCCATTTTGGAAAGAAGACACCCCAAGGTATTCAATGAGGGGCATGGCGAGTTCATAGATTTTTTTTTTTTTTGGCACAAGTTAGCGGAAATTGATATTTTTTATTTTTTTCTCACAAAGTCTCCCTTTCCGCTAACTTGGGACAAAAATTTCAATCTTTCATGGACTCAATATGCCCCACACGGAATACCTGGGGGTGTCTTCTTTCCGAAATGGGGTCACATGTGGGTTATTTATACTGCCCTGGCATTCTAGGGGCCCTAAAGCGTGAGAAGAAGTCTGGAATATAAATGTCTAAAAAATTTTACGCATTTGGATTCCGTGAGGGGTATGGTGAGTTCATGTGAGATTTAATTTTTTGACACAAGTTAGTGGAATATGAGACTTTGTAAGAAAAAAATAATAATTTCCGCTAACTTGGGCCAAAAAAATGTCTGAATGGAGCCTTACAGAGGGGTGATCAATGACGGGGGGTGATCAATGACAGGGGGGTGATCAATGACAGGGGGGTGATCAATGACAGGGGGGGTGATCAATGACAGGGGGGTGATCAGGGAGTCTATATGGGGTGATCACCACAGTCATTGATCACGCCCCTGTAAGGATCCATTCAGACGTCCGTATGCGTTTTGCGGATCCGATCCATCTATCAGTGGATCCGTAAAAATCATGCGGACGTCTGAATGGAGCTTTACAGGGGTGTGATCAATGACAGGGGGGTAATCAATGACAGGGGGGTGATCAATGACAGGGGGGGTGATCAATGACAGGGGGGTGATCAGGGAGTCTATATGGGGTGATCACCCCCCTGTCATTGATCACCCCCCTATAAGGCTCCATTCAGATGTCCGTATGTGTTTTGCGGATCCGATCCATCTATCAGTGGATCCGTAAAAATCATGCGGACGTCTGAATGGAGCTTTACAGGGGTGTGATCAATGACAGGGGGGTGATGAGGGAGTCTATATGGGGTGATCACCACAGTCATTGATCACGCCCTTGTAAGGCTCCATTCAGACGTCCGTGTGCGTTTTGCGCATCCGATCCATCTATCAGTGGATCCGTAAAAATCATGCGGACGTGTGAATGGAGCTTTACAGGGGTGTGATCAATGACAGGGGGGTAATCAATGACAGGGGGGTGATCAGGGAGTCTATATGGGGTGATCACCACAGTCATTGATCACGCCCCTGTAAGGCTCCATTCAGACGTCCGTGTGCGTTTTGCGGATCCGATCCATCTATCAGTGGATCCGTAAAAATCATGCGGACGTCTGAATGGAGCTTTACAGGGGTGTGATCAATGACAGCGGGGTGATGAGGGAGCCTATATGGGGTGATCACCACAGTCATTGATCACGCCCCTGTAAGGCTCCATTCAGACGTTCGTATGCGTTTTGCGGATCCGATCCATCTATCAGTGGATCCGTAAAAATCATGCGGACGTCTGAATGGAGATTTACAGGGGTGTGATCAATGACAGGGGGGTAATCAATGACAGGGGGGTGATCAGGGAGTCTATATGGGGTGATCACCACAGTCATTGATCACGCCCCTGTAAGGCTCCATTCAGACGTCCGTGTGCGTTTTGCGGATCCGATCCATCTATCAGTGGATCTGTAAAAATCATGCGGACGTGTGAATGGAGCTTTACAGGGGTGTGATCAATGACAGGGGGGTAATCAATGACAGGGGGGTGATCAGGGAGTCTATATGGGGTGATCACCACAGTCATTGATCACGCCCCTGTAAGGCTCCATTCAGACGTCCGTGTGCGTTTTGCGGATCCGATCCATCTATCAGTGGATCCGTAAAAATCATGCGGACGTGTGAATGGAGCTTTACAGGGGTGTGATCAATGACAGGGGGGTAATCAATGACAGGGGGGTGATCAGGGAGTCTATATGGGGTGATCACCACAGTCATTGATCACGCCCCTGTAAGGCTCCATTCAGACGTCCGTGTGCGTTTTGCGGATCCGATCCATCTATCAGTGGATCCGTAAAAATCATGCGGACGTCTGAATGGAGCTTTACAGGGGTGTGATCAATGACAGGGGGATGATGAGGGAGCCTATATGGGGTGATCACCACAGTCATTGATCACGCCCCTGTAAGGCTCCATTCAGACGTTCGTATGCGTTTTGCGGATCCGATCCATCTATCAGTGGATCCGTAAAAATCATGCGGACGTCTGAATAGAGATTTACAGGGGTGTGATCAATGACAGGGGGGTAATCAATGACAGGGGGGTGATCAGGGAGTCTATATGGGGTGATCACCACAGTCATTGATCACGCCCCTGTAAGGCTCCATTCAGACGTCCGTGTGCGTTTTGCAGATCCGATCCATCTATCAGTGGATCCGTAAAAATCATGCGGACGTCTGAATGGAGCTTTACAGGGGTGTGATCAATGACAGGGGGGTGATCAGGGAGTCTATATGGGGTGATCACCACAGTCATTGATCACGCCCCTGTAAGGCTCCATTCAGACGTCCGTGTGCGTTTTGCGGATCCGATCCATCTATCAGTGGATCCGTAAAAATCATGCGGACGTCTGAATGGAGCTTTACAGGGGTGTGATCAATGACAGGGGGGTAATCAATGGCAGGGGGGTGATCAGGGAGTCTATATGGGGTGATCAGGGGCTAATAAGGGGTTAATAAGTGACGGGGGGGGGGGTGTAGTGTAGTGTAGTGGTGCTTGGTGCTACTTTACTGAGCTACCTGTGTCCTCTGGTGGTCGATCCAAACAAAGGGGACCACCAGAGGACCAGGTAGCAGGTATATTAGACGCTGTTATCAAAACAGCGTCTAATATACCTGTTAGGGGTTAAAAAAATCACATCTCCAGCCTGCCAGCGAACGATCGCCGCTGGCAGGCTGGAGATCAACTCTCTTACCTTCCGTTCCTGTGAGCGCGCGCGCCTGTGTGCGCGCGTTCATAGGAAATCTCGGCTCACGCGAGATGACGCCAATTGGCGTTAGCGTAGCCTGGGGGAGCCGCCGCAATGACGCCTTTCGGCGTTACAGTTGCGGGAAGTGGTTAAGCGGCTGAATACAGTTGTTTTTTTAACTGCAAAAAAACAATTGTTTATGGCTACAAACAATGAGCAAAATTGCCTTTTCTGATGAAAATTTGTGATAACCATTATTGTTTTTACTGTTGCATGTAATCGCAAGAGAAACGATCTGTATATATTTCTCTATAGATTGAGTATTGACAAGATAGTAACAGAGTAAAATGTAAACTCTATTGATGCTGTGTGTTTGTACAACTCATTTGGTGCAGTGATCTGGATACTGGTAAATGTCTGGGCCCTGGCATCAATAAAAGGCCTAATTAGATAAAGAGGGCTGCTTACCTTCACACTACTCTTCTGGAAAGAGTATGCTCTGTGATTGATGGGTGTAGGGGGTTGATAATATGCCTAAAATGTAAAGTTACGCAGGGAAATAGAAGGATCCATGTCTCTTCACTCCTCCAGCAGCCTGTCAGCATATCCCCAACTAACCCCTTTCCTTCTCTAGGCTGGTTGACATATCAGTTGGGTGAAGGGAGAAGAGCTGCTTTCTTCTTTCATATGTATAAATTGATACTGATTTGTATTTAATTGTAGTGGAGTGTCTTTTTTTAATAGGAGTTAGGTATATCTCACACTGTGTTACATCTAGAGAATCAAGCCAGGTCTTATTTTATAGCTGACAGCACTAGCCATGATAAATCATGAATTAGAGCACTTAGAAATCAGGTCAGAAATGAAATCTGCAGGTATGTACAGTTTTCACTGAGACCCCATTCTAAGGGCTCTAACTTGCGACTTATCAAAGCTTTAAAACAAGACCTGGCTTGAATCTCTAGCTGTTAGACAGCCTGTTATCCATCCATTGGTATCAAGGATTTATGAGGAAAGTCCTTGGAATGTATGAGATATATCCTTGGCAGGAAAATGGTTAAACATATTTTTTATTATTTTTATTTAGTTTCCATGTAAGTATTTAAAAAAAATACTGACATGTTACAGTTGTCACACTGATTGGTGGGCCTAATAATATGCCGTCGCTTCTTATTCTGTAGGGATCACTTATTAGCATTCATCTCATAATCACAGGCAGGATTACACTGAAAGGTAACACCTTTATTAAAAAGCTGGAGGCAGATAACACAGCTATAGAGGTTCTACAAGATTTGGCAAAATTTGTCAGGCATCAGGGGAAAAGTCACGCCAGTCCCAGGCCACCATTCCAATCTATGCCCTTCTGATCCCTGCTGGGCTTGTACTGAAGAAATTATGTTCATCAGTACTGTGACCAGTACAGCCAATCACTGGCCTCAGCAGTCATGTGTGCTGAGGCCAGTGATTGGCAGCAGTGGTCATGGAATGATGAACAGCATGTGAGATCTGCAGGACCAGTGGTGATTAGAACAGTGGGGACCAGAGCAGTGGTTTGGGACCAGCAGGACTTTTTAAACGTAAGTAAGAAAGTTTTTTTATTTCTTATTTTACATTGCCCCATGCTCCCTGCCAAATTTTACAAAATCTTGGGGAACCCTTTAATCTATAATTGGCAACAGGAGATGGACAGAGATCGCCTCCTCCCCCTCCCTGCATAGGACAGAGAACATGCATAGAACACTCTCCTAAATAAGTCATATTTATCTCCAGACTACAGGTTCTAGTAGTTCCAAGTGGTTACTGTAAAGCAAATCTCTGTATGCTGTTAATAGCAGTTAAAACATAATTATGTGCAAAAAGTATGTAATGAGCAAACGGATTAGAAATAAAACAATATATTCATATTGGTGGGTTTTAATTATAAAAAGACGAGTGATGATACATTCCCTTTATGACATTTTGTGTCTTACTATATGTCACACCGTGTCCTGGAGAGGCACAGGAGTGATCTTATCAGCATCACACAGTCTATAAATAGCCAAGGCATGAATTGAACTTTGAAGCTTGTGTATGGAAGTGTAACAGCACAGTTTAGTATTGGGTATCACAAGTATAGAGGATTTTATTTTAGAAGTGGTCACTTAATTATTGTGGTTTTATTCAGCCTTACAAAAAGGGACTTGTAAATCCGCTGTGTTTTGCAGCTATTTTCTATTAATAGGGAGGAAAGATCTCTCTTCTTCTGAGATCCCGCTGCTACTTTTATACTCTGGTATCCCTCGTCAGTAACAGCAAAAAAAAAAAAAACTCTAACCCCTTATTCTAAGCCAAAAAATATATGGTCAACAGAACAAAAGCAGTATTAGCCATCATGAGTCATCTGTGTCAGTTATTTTTTGTCAATTACAATTGTTAAAGGGGTTACATAGTTAATACGGTTGAAAAAAGACAAACGTCCATCAAGTTCAACTAACCGATGTCGGGGGGGGGGGGCAGCCAATGGCAGATGAGGGCGGGGACGAGCCTCCCTAGCATCGTGAGTGACACTAGGGAGGCTCGTACCCATCTGCCATTGGCTGCTTCCCCCCCCCCCCCCCCGACACCGGATGTTTTCATCGGTACACAGGGAGAAGCACCAGCGTTGGTGCGGGGACCAGGAGCGGCGCAGGGAGCCAGGTAAGTATATTCCCTGTGAGGGGCCCAGCACATGGGGGGGCTGTTTATGATATTAGATAACCCCTTTAATTCCTTGATTTATGACAAATTCTAAATTCAATCAATGAATGGCAGAGTCATTTCTTTAACCACTTTCAGACCGGGCCATTTACCCCCTTCCTGACCAGGCCTAATTTTGCAAATCTGACATGTGTCACTTTATGTGGTAATAGCTTTGGAACACTTTTACTTATCCAAGCCATTCAGAGAATATTTTCTTATGACACATTGTACTTCATGTTAATGGTAAATTTGTGTCAATATGTTTTATCTTTATTTATATTAAAAAAATCCCAAATTTAATGAAAATTGGAAAAAATTCACTGTTTTCTAAATTTTAATCTCTCTGCTTTTAAGACAAATAGTGATGTCTCATAAAATATTCATTAAATAACATTCCCCATATGTCTACTATATGTTGGAATCATTTTAGTAATGTGATTTTATTTAATTAGGACATTAGAAGGTTTAGAATTTTAGAAGCAATTTTTTAAATGTTTAAGAAAATTTCCAAAGTCATCTTTTTTAAGGTCCAGTTCAGTTCTGTAGTCACTTTGTGGGGCTTACATAATAGAACGAACCCATAAATTACCCTATTTTAGAAATGACACCCCTCAAGCTATTCCAAACTGGTTTTAGAAATGTTCTTTAACCTTTAGGTATTCCACAGGAATTAAAGCAAAATAGAGGTAAAATTTCAAAATTTCACTTTTTTTGCAGATTTTCCATTTTAATCAAGTTTTTCCTGGAACCCATCAAGGGTTAACAACAAAACAAACCTCAATATTTATTACCTTGATTCTGAAGTTTGCAGAAACACCCCATATGTGAACGTATACAGCTGTTTGGACACACGACAGGGCACATAAGGCAAGGAGCGCCATATGGTTTTTGGAGGGAAGATTTTGCTGGAATGTTCCACCCGCCTGGAAGAGTGCGCCAGGATGCGCGGCTGGTGCGGTGATGTCATATCACCGCGCCAGCCTGCGTGGACTTTCCTGCAGGCGTGCGTGCACGCCTGCAGTGCGGGCAGCTCAGTAGCGAGTGCCGCCGGATTTAAATAGTCTGGCGGCTCTGCGCTCTGCAATTGAGCCGAGCAACCCCCCTGAGAAGCCAGAATCTACCCCAGGACAACGAGCAAGAGGGAATTAACGCCTGTAGGACGAGCATAGAAGCGAGGATCATCCCCTGGGAATGAGCATTGACCCCTGGAAACGAGCTGGATGAGTAACCCTTTACTCCCCTAGACCAACGAGCATAATCTTTATCATTAACCCCTGAAATATCATTAACCCCTTCATATACCCTGCCCTATACCAACGATTCCCTAATATCATTCCCACTGCCACCAATATACAGTCAGGTCCATAAATATTGGGACATCGACACAAATGTAACATGTTTGGCTCTATACACCACCACATTGGATTTGAAATGAAACAAACAAGATGTGCTTTAACTGCAGACTGTCAGCTTTAAATTGAGGGTATTTACATCCAAATCAGGTGAACGGTGTGGGAATTACAACAGTTTGCATATGTGCCTCCCACTTGTTAAGGAACCAAAAGTAATGCGACAATTGGCTTCTCAGCTGTTCCATATCCAGGTTTGTGTTATTCCCTCATTATCCCAATTACAATGAGCAGATAAAAGGTTCAGAGTTAATTTCAAGTGTGTTATTTGCATTTGGAATCTGGTGCTGTCAAATCTCAAGATGAGATCCAAAGAGCTGTCACTATCAGTGAAGCAAGCCATCATTAGGCTGAAAAAACAAAACAAACCCATCAGTGAGATAGGTTTAGGCGTGGCCAAAACAACTGTTTGGAACATTCTTAAAAAGAAGGAACGCACCGGTGAGCTCAGCAACAGCAAAAGACCCGGAAGACCACGGAAAACAACTGTGGTGGATGACCGAAGAATTCTTGTCCTGGTGAAGAAAACACCCTTCACAACAGTTGGCCAGATCAAGAATACTCTCCAAGAGGTAGAAGAGGTAGGTGTATGTGTGTCAAAGTCAACAATCAAGAGAAGACTTCACCAGAGTGAATACAGAGGGTTCACCACAAGATGTAAACCATTGGTGAGCCTCAAAAACAGGAAGGCCAGATTAGAGTTTGCCAAATGACATCTAAAAAAGCCTTCACAGTTCTGGAACAACATCCTATGGACAGCTGAGACCAAGTTCAACTTGTACCAGAGTGATGGAAGAGAAGAATATGGAGAAGGAAAGGAACTGCTCATGATCCTAAGCATACCACCTCATCAGTGAAGCATGGTGGTGGTAGTGTCATGGCGTGGGCATGTATGGCTGTCAATGAAACTTTTTTTTTTGTATTTATTGATGATGTGACTGCTGACAAAAGCAGCATGATGAATTATGAAGTGTTTTGGGCAATATTGTCTGCTCTTATTCAGCCAAATTCTTCAGAACTCATTGGACGGCGCTTCACAGTGCAGATGGACAATGACCCAAAGCATACTGCAAAAGCAACCAAAGAGTTTTTTTAAGGGAAAGAAGTGGAATGTTATGCAATGGCCAACTCAATCACCTGACCTGAATCCGATTGAGCATGCATTTCACTTGCTGAAGACAAAACTGAAGGGAAAATGCCCCAAGAACAAGCAGGAACTAAAGACAGTTGCAGTAGAAGCCTGGCAGAGCATCACCAGGGATGAAATCCAGCATCTGGTGATGTCTATGCGTTCCAGACTTCAGGCTGTAATTGACTGCAAAGGATATGCAAGCAAGTATTAAAAAGTGAAAGTTTGATTTATGATTATTATTCTGTCCCATTACTTTTGGTTCCTTAACAAGTGGGAGGCACATATGCAAACTGTTGTAATTCCTACACCGTTCACCTGATTTGGATGTAAATGCCCTCAAATTAAAGCTGACAGTCTGCAGTAAAGCACATCTTGCTTGTTTCATTTCAAATCTATTGTGGTGGTGTATAGAGCCAAAAAAATCTTAGAATTGTGTCGATGTCCCAATATTTATGGACCTGGCTGTACATTAACCCCTGCAATTAACCCTTTCCTTTTACCCCTGCATTATTCCCACTGCCCTGCAATATTAACCCCTACATTCCCACTGTCACCAATAATTAACCCCTGCAATCCCTGGTGACCCTACTATATTTACCCCTTGCTATCCCTGCACATTCCCTCTGATATCCCTGGCCTGCATTGTCCTGTAATTAACCCTTGCAGGACCCCTCTTGTAATCCCTGATTGTGTTTAACCCCTTGTTTTCCCCATAGGGACAGTGTGTAGCCAGGTGGGTGGGCGCTGCTGTTATTAATGTGTGTAAGTAAGTGTGTTATTTAGATAGTTTGTGGGGTGGAATTGTAATTGTGTATTGTGTATATATATATATATATATATATATATATATTTATAACCATTGATATAAATATATATATAGATATAGCAAATATAATAGACTGTAGACGTGTTATTGGTTTAATAAATACTTTATTATTAAAATAAAGTTTTATAGTCTTTTGTGGTCCCCGCTGTAACATAGCGCATGTAGTTCAGAAAGGTAGCGCAGCAAGGAAGTTAGTTAGTATTTATAGTATAAATAGGTGTAGTCATCACTAGACGATTCACTCCTATTTATGAATATTAATTATTGATATTATCCCAAGATATTAATTATTAATATTTCCTTTTACAGTGTGGAAAACACAATGTGATTATCACAAGTTCATGTCACCTAGGGCAGTGGTCGGCAAAGTGCGGCTCGCGAGCCACAAGCGGCTCTTTTGATCCTTCAATGCGGCTCTTTGGTTCGGGCTGGCGGGTGGGCGGCTGCGCAGCCATATCGCGCCGCTCAAGCTTCTTGTAAAATGTCCGTCATGTGCCTGCTGCCCTGTCTGTCTGCTCCTTCCACTTTATGAATGAAGCAGGCAGGCGGGGCAGGAGGCGCATGACGGAGGGAGAGATGTCACGCTGCGCACAGCAGCAGAAGGGCGGGCAGCGGCGCTCTAGTTCGGCTGCCCACTGCCGGCCATGTGACGAGTGGTGAAGAGGCCGCCGCTCAGGAGGAACGAAATGTCCTGCAGCAGAAAGGTAGGAGCTGCCCCCGATGTGTGCACTGCACCGGCCCCACCGCAAGTGTCCCTGCCTCCTTCCTTCCCCCCACTAATACATTACTTACTGGAAGGCACTTATGGGGGATATCTGTGGAGGGCACTTATGGGGGATATCTGTGGAGGGCTCACTTATGGGGGATATCTGTGGAGGGCACTTATGGGGGATATCTGTGGAGGGCACTTATGGGGGATATCTGTGGAGGGCACTTATGGGGGATATCTGTGGATGACACATATATAGCATCTTATGCTATATATGTGTCATCCACAGATATCCCCCATAAGTGCGTCATCCACAGATATCCCCCATAAGTGCGTCATCCACAGATATCCCCCATAAGTGCGTCATCCACAGATATCCCCCATAAGTGCGTCATCCACAGATATCCCCCATAAGTGCGTCATCCACAGATATCCCCCATAAGTTCGTCATCCACAGATATCCCCCATAAGTGCGTCATCCACATTACATCCACATCTGCAGACAAGTTTAATAAAAGTAAAAAATTATAAAGATAAAATGAAATAATAATCAACATCCAAATGAAAGAAAGTACATATAAAAGTATGTAAAAACACATTCTGGGCTCATGCCCACGAATGTAAGGGCACCGTGCCTGTGCTGCGGACCGCAAATAGCGGTCCGCAATGCACGGACACAGACCATGGGGCAGCTGCATGAGGATCGCGGACCCATTCACTTGAATGGGGTTCGCGATTCGCATCCGACTGCCCGCACCGCAAAATAGTAGCGCATGCTGAAATGAATGGGTCCATGATGCGGGCTGCACACAGCCGTGTGCAGCCCACATCATGGACCCATTCACTTCAATGGGTCCAGGATCCGGGATATGAGTGCTACAGTGTGCTTCCGTGGTGCTTCTGGCTGTGCCTCCACACCGCAAAAAAGTAGTGCATGGGCTACTTTTTTGCAGTGCGGAGGCACAGCCAGAAGCACCACGGAAGCACTCTGTAGCACTCATATGCCCGGATCCTGGACCCATTGAAGTGAATGGGTCCATGATGCGGGCTGCACACGGCCGTGTACAGCCCGCATCATGGACCCATTCACTTCAGCATGCGCTACTTTTTTGCGGGCACACGGTCATGTGCATGAACCTAATAGTCCTCACTGGTACTGTTGACGCAATATTTTAGGTTTTAAAAATGTGGCTCTCGAAAGAAATTCCAATCGTGGTTTTGGCGATATTTGGCTCAGTTGACAAAAAAGTTTGCCCACCACTGACCTAGGGGATCTAAAAAAAAAAAAAGAGGAAAGTCTTTAAAAATATTAAAAATAAACATAATATTGATCGTACTATTAACAATTAAAAATGTTGTCGTAATTGAAAAAAAATCTAAATGGCCTTTACTACCAACAATTACAAAATTTTGTCGTAGTGGAAAAAAATCAAAATGGCAATTTTTTTCGTCACTTCAACTCCCCCCAAAAATTTTATGAAATTCATACACATTAAAAATGCAATAAAACAAAAGTACAGATTTCTCACAGAGCTCCGTAGATATAAATATTAAAAAGTTATGTATGTCCGAATATGGGGATGAGAAAAAAAAAAAAAATTTCAAGAAAAACTATACAAATGTGGTATGGCCGTAATTTTACTGAGCCAGAGAATGAAGGACTTGTCAAGTCACCTTTACCACATAGGAAACTCTGTAAAAACAAAAGACATAAAACTGTGGTGAAATTATGTTTTTGTTCCCCAATTACTAATTAGAATTTTTTTTTAGCTTTCCCCTACATTGTATGCAACAGCAAATTGTGCCATTAGAAAGTACAACTTGTCCTGTAAAAAAAACAAGCCCTCATATAGCAATGTGAATGAAAAATGAAAAAGTTATGGCTCTGGGAAGGCCGGGAGTTAAAAAATGGAAATGCAGAAACGTAAAATCTCCATGTCTTCAAATGGTTAAAGAGATACTTCCATAAAAAAAAAATTTAAAACATATTAACAGCCTGTATGTGAATATTCTATGCATTAAAAAAAACAGGTGGATCGTTTACTGGATATCATTTTTTGAATTCACTCCATGTGTTTTACTTCCTGTCTTGGCTCCTCCTTTGTTTGGACTTTTACCATGTCAAAAACAACCTCGCCTGACTTTCTAAGGCCTCATGCACACTACCGTATGTATTTTGCAAGCCGCAAAAACGGATCTGCAAAACATATGGATGACGTCCGTGTGCATACCGTATTTTGCGGAAAGGAACAGCTGGCCCCTGATAGAACAGTAACTTTTTTTATTTGTGGGCAGAATGTTGAATAGGTAGTCATGAAAGCAAATTTATACTTATCTTCCTTAACCTCCGTTTTGTTTCCTTTCCTACTAACACAATTATCTTTAGTACTATTATTGACCCTGACCTCTTCTCTTGGTTTATCTAATAACTCAGAACCATAGCCCTTTTCTTTAAATCTATTCAATATTATGTTACTTTGCTCTTCATAATCATTTATATTAGTACAATTACACCTTATCCGTTGAAATTGGCCCTTTGGAATGTTATTAATCCATGGATCATAATGGCAGCTGCTTTTATCTATGTAGCTGTTTCTATCAGTGGGTTTAAAATATGTGATGGTTTGGATCTTCTCTTAGTTCAAGGAAATTTCAAGATCTAAAAACTGGACTTCTTCCTTACTAATGTTTTCCGTAAAAATGATATTCCAGCTATTATTATTTTTATAAGATAAAAAATCCCTTATTGACAACTCATCCCCTTGCCATATACACAGGCAATCATCTATATATCTCTTCCATAAACATAAAGTGCCTTTTATCATAGGAATGTAAGCCTGTGAATCAATATATTTTATATTCCCAGTAAGCCATGAACAGGTTTGCAAAACTAGGTGCGAATTTCGCACCCATTGCAACTCCTGAAACCTGCACATAAAAATCTTCTCCATACCAGAAATAATTATGTTCCAAACAATAGGTTATACAATCTAGAATAAAAACCCTCTGAATCTCCTTTATCTGCTCATCCTGATCCATAAAAAACTTTGTAGACCAATTTCAATCGGTATTATTGTGTACAGGGACGTAACGTCCACTGTCATAAGGAAGGTATTATCAGTTAGTGTGCTGAAATCCCGTAACAAGTCAAGTAACTGTCCCGTATCCCTAAGGTAGGATTTGGTCTTAGGGACATACCTTTGCAAAAAAGAATCCACATATTCCGATACTCTGCTAGTAATAGAATCCACGCCAGATACAATCGGCCTCCCTGGCGGATTTTTTAGATCCTTGTGGATCTTAGGGAGGTAGTATATAACGGGGAACTAACTGCGCTTTTCTTCTACAAGGCGTTTCCAACTCTATCTCCTTAGAAGCGCGGACCTGGACTTTTGTTTTGTTGATTGCAGGTTCCTTTTAAAGGCTATGAACACCTTTGGGGCTATATTCTATGATTGCATTTAGCTCGTTTTGGGATAAAATGAATTTTTGATTGGTCTTTATTAAAAATTGTTAAGAGTTTTTGTTCTACCGAATTAAGTTTCAGTCTATTTGCAAAGCATCTTGCTTTAAGTTTCACTATGAAACCCATCAGGTCGCTGATCTGACGACTTAATGTGATGTATAGCCCTTATCTCTGAACTCCAAACAGCTCATAAACACTTATTTGAGCCATATTCTTATGAGTTTGATAATAATTTAGCTATAATGAGTGTTTATCAGCTGTTAGGAATTCAGAGGACTATACATCCAACCTTCAGGGCAGCAACCTGACAAACTCAGTTTGAAACTGAAAGCAAGATACTCCGCAAATAAACTGAAACGTATCCCTGTAGATGAAAAACTGTTGACAATTTTGAATAAAGACCAATTGAAAAAATGTTTAGTTTTTTTAGCCCAAAATGATTGAAATGTAGTCATAAAAATATTGCCTCCAATGGTGTTCATGGCCTTTAAGTGCTATATAATCCAAATGTATCATAACAATAAAGGTATGGGGTTTGCCTACTGTACCATTAAGAATGGTACTATTAGAATGTGAAATGCAATAAAAAGGCTATAAGAGATTAGGCAAAAGGTCCTGCTTTTTTTTCTAAAAACAGCACCACTGCTGTTCATATTTTATTGTAGGTTACCAGACACAGCCCATTAATGTGTTTAAAAAGTTAGAGAAATCCTGTTATAGTCATAGGGCTCTTAATAGATTTGTCACATCTTGCGCTGTCTGCATGTCAGAAACTGAAATCTATAGCTGGCGTACATTTGGTTAGCAAGAAGTAGTTGGAAGAATGATGGGAGGATCCGACTACACATTATTTCCTTGCAATCTGTTAAAATGGAGAATCATACAGTAGCTCTGCATAAGAGCTTACACACAAAACAGTAGGAGACTATTAATGCAGACTATTTGTAAAGTTCTTTCGCTTTTAATTTTACGGAACATTGGACAAATAAAAATGGTTCTGAAAGTGAACTTTACCTTTAGGGCTTATGCACACGACCGCGTGCCCCCCGTGGCTGTATTGCGGCCCACATACAGCGGATCCGCAATACACGGGCACCGGCCGTGTGCATTCCGCATCACGGATTGTGGACCCATTCACTTGAATGGGTCCGCAATCATGGAGATGCGGAAAGGAGGCACAGATCGGAACCCCACGGAAGCACTACGGAGTGCTTCCGTGGTGTTTCCGGCCGTGCCTCCGCCCTGCTAAAAAGTAGCGGATGCACTATTTTTTTTTGCGGTGCGAACCGTCGGATGTGGATCGCGGACCCTATTCAAGTGAATGAGTCCGTGATCCTCATGCAGCTGCCCCACAGTCTGTACCCGTGCATTGGGAACAGCAATTTGCGGTCCGCAGCACGGACACGGAGCCCTTACTTCGTGGGCATGAGCCCTTAAGGTCAGTCTTTATATAGGACAGTTCTTAGTTCCATGTAGAAAATGCTGTTTCAACCTGCTGTGGCATAACATAAGTGGTAAAAGTGTTAAACTCCATCAAACCAACTTTGTTTTTATTCTTGCCTAATTCATTATTTTCCATTTCTACATTCTATTTTACTTAGCAGGCTCATTAAATAACAACAATATCAAATATCATGAAAAACAAAAGAGCAGCGCCCAGCATAAGAGACCACACATGTTAGGAATAGAGGGACCAGTTGGCAGCTATCATGTTAAGCAGAGAGCATAAATCTAATACAAAATCACTTGTATGACACAGTATCATATCAGATACTATTACATTTCTGGCAGTTTGGTGGAAAAGGAAAGTAATCTGTATCACCTTACTTTTTCTAGAATGTCACAACATCCATGTTTATTTAGGATTATAACTTTTATTCACATTACCAGAATATTCATTAGTAGTCTACAGGACATGTTTAACCAGCTGTCAATTGGTTCTATATACAATTTTTCTGCCTTTACCATATACCATATCACACAGGGTTGCCAACCGTCCAGAAATTCCTGGACAGTCAGTAAAAATAGGTGACTTTTTTCTTGTGTCTGTGAAAAAAAAAATAGATGTGTCCATGATATTTTTTGAGACTGGTGGTACTTGACTAGATTACTTTGGTGGTAATTATCATTTTATCGGGTCATTTACCAAACTGGTGTAAAATTGGCTTAGTTGCTCATAGTAACCAGATTCCACCTTTGATTTTCCAAAGGAGCTGTCAAAAATGAAAGGTGGAATCTGATTGGAGGCTATGGGCAACTAAGCCAGTTCTACTTTACACCAGTTTGATAAATGACCCCAATATTACTTATAATTTATATAATTCATTATGGTTTTTCAATTTGTCCGTAAAAAATGTCTGTGATTTCTGAATAAGTTGTCCAGGAAAAAGAAAAATTCTGATTGGCAACCCTGATATCACACATTTTTAATACCTATTCATCATCTCTCCTAAAGGGGTGAATAGTTTTAGCAAATAAAAGTTATTCATCACAAACTATACAATTTTCTAAAATACTGTCATTGTTTACTAGATCTCTGCCTGTTTTCATTCAATTGCTTACTTTCAAGGAATAAAAATCTGTTGGGGTTATGATATGATTGTCCTGCTCAGTTGACAGTGACTGACTAATAGGCCATGCAGACTCTCTCTTCCGGTGTAATGCAATGTACTTGTGCTAACAGCCATTCCTGCTAAACTCCCCATACACATGTAACCTAAAGGGGTTCTCCAGGACTAAGGTATTGATGAGCTTCGGTCGTCTGACTGCCGGCAGCCCTGCCGATTTGCTGTTATCTAGTAGTTCTGGTACCGGAAACAGATACCAGAAAACACAGCTCCACTGTGTAGGGTCTGGATTTGGTTACTGAAACGCTGTACCCATTCAAGGATGGGTTATAAATATCGTAGTCGCAGAGTTAAAGATTTGCAATATTCTTGGTGTTTTTTTCTCAGACTTGGTGGGCATATATTCTTGAACAGATGAAAAGTTGCCAAATTTCAACTTTAACTCAGTTTCTTAGCCTAGTGTCACAATGTAGGGGGAGGGGAGGAACACCAGAATGACAACAGAAGGAAAATGACCCTAAACTAGGACACACGGCTAGGCAAAGGAAAAGGTCACCAACTAGGAAAACCCTAAACCTAGCCCTGACTCCTGTCGGTATGAATAGACCCTGAAGGTGGGAATATTTATACACTGTATACCTAGTCCCTAGATACCCTGAAAATCCCTAGGCATAGTGACAGGGTCTGAGACCACTGGTTCCTTCCCAAATTAACGAATCTGAGGCCTGAGGCCTAGGAAACAATGAGCAAAAGGGGAAATCTAAATTAAAAATGGGGAAAACTTACCTTATAGAAAATGGATGAGTAGGAACTCAGAAGAGGACAACACACCAGCTCCTCCAACTCCAGGCAGATAATATCAACCACATGGTAGGAAGTGTGAGTCCAGACTAAATAGAGGAATAGTAATGACCACAGGCTACACCTGAAACAGGAGGTGTGGTCATACCAACAACAACACTGCAAAGAGAAACCGAGAGGCTGTCAGATAACCTCACCTGATGCAAGTCTCTCAGATCTTCTAACCTCTGTCATGGGAGGGATCGTGAAACGTAGGCCTAGAAGACAGTGCTCCATACCAATTGTCCAATAGTCTCCCAGCAGGTCAGGTTGCACCAAAAATGGTTGACAGCTCTTCCCCAAAGAAATTGTGCTACTGTGGGTCTCAGGGAGGCTACCTCCTACCACAGCTTCCAAATAGAAAGAAGAGACTCTGACGGCGCAAAGAACCAATCTTTGGTGACGACACAAACTTGATTTAATAATTTAGCAGATGGTACAAAGCGTTTTGGGGCAGGAAGCACCCCTTCATCAGATACAGACTGCCCATACAATACAAACATCTTCTAGACACACTTAAATACATAAAAAAACGCCAAAAAGGCACAGATTGGGGAGTGGAAGGGGAGGTCCTGACCCCTCCACATGTTCCAGTGATACGCATGAGACGTGGCATGCAAATTAAAATAATATTTATGTAAGGGTCACTAATAGATGAAACATTGGTGGTCCAAGTGGTTTGTACAAAGAAATGCAAAATAACCTTCTTTTAATCAGTGGAGCGGTGTCCGGCTGAGAGGTAAAGCTGGAACACATCGCTCTGCTGGGTGCGGTCACATGACTACAGCTGCGGTCACGTGACTGCTCAGTAACCCAGCAACCAGACGCTACTCCTCCTGCCCAGTTAGAATGTATGGGCGGGGGGTGGGAGGAGGATCACATCTGTGTATGTTGGTGGGGAAGAGCAGTGTTCACAACGCTGGGCCCGCTCGTGGGTGGAGGGAGAGTTGGGAGGGGGAAATAATTACCATAAATTGAAAGGGGAGAGGATAAAACACCCCTTGGTGATGTAAGGAGTAAATCGTAGTAAAAGGGGAGGCTGACAAGGAGGGGTGGAGCGTTTGGGGATAAAAATGCCACCCATTGCATGGCATCACATAAACATACAAAGGTGTGACCAAAATAATGACAATAAATAAGCATGGATTGGGTAAAAGAATTAATAGTGAATAAAAACTGTTAAATAACAGGAACAATTTAAAACGGGATAAACCATAGTCAAACTGATCGCTAAGATGAACTATACGTTCCTGATAGCAGTTGCAGGATAAAACGATCCATAGGAGTAAAATTCGCATTATGAATAGTATACTGTAACGGTGTTTCAAGTTAAGATAAAAGCGACGTGCGTGGAATGGTATATAGGATGGGTAGGGTATCTCAGTGCACGAGTTAGGGGCACTAATGTCAGAAAGCATTTGAGAAAATTTGAGGGTTGTATATGAGGGCAAGGGGAAAAATCTGGGGGTTGACCATCTTGATCCAAAACAGTATTGTGGATGTTCTTACGGTTCAGAGGTCCCTTTCATAAGTTAATCTCAAATGCTTCATTAAGGCCGCGTGGATTCAGACAGTTGAGCTTATAGATCCAGAACATTTCTCGCCTTTGCAAGGTTTGGATGATATTGTAACCATTAGATTTAATCTGCTCTATTAAACGAGCCTTGATGATGTTCAGTGGCGTGCCTGGAGATGTGCTGGAGAAATCTTTTTTTAACGTTAGATCTGTGCTTATTCAATCTGCTGCGGAGGGTCTGGATGGTCCGCCCAACATACTGGAGGCCACATGAGCACTCGAGTACATAAATTATGTTTGAAGAGCCACAATTCAGATGTCCTTTGATAGAGAAGGTATTGCCGCTGGTGTTGTGGACAGTAGTAGTAGTGCGTATGCATTTACAGCTTAAGCACTTAGGCTGCTTACACTTGAAGCTTCCCATTGGACCAGTGCTGCCCAAACGCGAATCAAGACCCGGTTTCTGTTTAAGTTGGCTGGGCGCCAGTAGGTTCTTCAGGGACTGGGCCCTCCTAAGTGTGAGGTGGGGTCTCTCTGGCAGAATCTTGTTCAGGATGGGTTCTCGTTTGAGAATGAACCAGTGTTTGGAGAGGATCTTTTTAATCATGGTATGGTTGCTGTTAAAAGTAGTTAAGAAGTTGGTACTATAACTTCCCACAGAAGGGTCCTTCTTGGTGGTCATGCTTTCTTTACCCGGAAGGCAATCTTCCTGTGTGAGCGCACGGGCTCTATTGAAGGCCGCTTCTATTATCCCAGGGGGGAAGCCTTTCTGTGTGAATCTGGTGCGGATAATCTCACTCTGGGCAATGAAGTCATTGTCTTCTGAGCAGTTCCGTCTGACACGTTTGAACTGACTGAAGGGAATATTAGTCTTCCACTTCTTGTAGTGGTTACTGGCAAAGTCGAGGTAGCTGTTACAGTCGACTTTCTTGAAATATATACGGGTGATTATTCTTCCACTGGTACAGCTGAGCTCTAAATCCAAATATTCGGCAGTTGTGTTGCTGTGGGTCCCTGAAAGTGTGATGCCCCAGCTGTTATTATTAATATGTTTGCTAAACCCCTCCACCGATGCACTGTCGCCTTCCCATACAAAAGTCAGGTCCTCAATGTAGCGACAATAAAATATGATATTGTTGGTCCAGTATCCTGAATTGTAGATGTGGGTCTCCTCAAACTCCCCCATAAAAAGGTTGGCGAAGGTTGGCGGTCTGTGTGGCGCATTGCTATAAGCATACGCCGCACAGACCTGTGAGTTTGAGAAGAAGGAGCGCCCGGCGGCCCCAGCGCAGGTAAGTACAATGCTGACTAACTGACAATGGCAGCCAGGACTTCAGTAGCGTCCTGGTTGCCATGGTAACCGATCGGAGTCCCAGCATTAGACTGCTGGGACTCCGATCGGAACTGCCGCTGCCACCAATGATGGGGTAAGGCGCACTGCCAGCAATGATTGTAATACTGCGGAGGGAGGGGGGATTGGGGGCAAACTGACAGCAATAATTAATACTGGGAAGGGAGGGGGTTGAGGGCGCACTGCCAGCAATGATTAATACTGGTGAGGAAGGGGGGGCGCACTGCCAGCAATGATTAATACTGGGGAGGGAGGGGGGGTTAGGGCGCACTGCCAGCAATGATGTTTAATACGGAGGAGGGGATCCACACTACCACCAATGATTGTAATACTGGTGAGGGGGGGTTAGGGCGCACTGCCAGCAATGATTAATACTGGGGAGGGAGGGGGGGTTAGGGCGCACTGCCAGCAATGATTAATACTGGGGAGGGAGGGGGGATTGAGGGCGCACTGCCACCAATGATTGTAATACTGGTGTGGGGGGGTGTTAGGGCGCACTGCCCATAAATGATTTTAATAGTGGGGGGGGCGGGGGGCGCACTGCTGCCCGGCGGCACCCGACCTCTGCCAGGGTGCTGTGATCCGCACAATTAACCTCTCAGGTGCGGCACCTGAGTGGTTAATTGTGTGGATCACAGTGCCCTGCCAGAGGTCAGGTGCCGCCAGGCAGCAGGGGGCCAGTATGTATGCGCCTGTTGGTATACTCTAACTTCAAGCGTCCCCATCACCATGGGAACGCCTCTGTGTTAGAATATACCATCGGATTTGAGTTTTCACGATCTAACTCAGATCCAATGGTATATTCTAACCATCAGGCGTTCCCATGGTGATGGGGACGCTTGTGGGAGGAGTATGCCATAGGGGTTTAACTGTACTGTTTGGAGGGAAAAAAAAAAGATGAATATTCCAAAAAATGTCAAAACTAATATATTTGCTATAGTGCTATATATTAGTTTTTTAGAATATTCGTCTTTTTTCAACATCTAAAGTCATGATTACTCCCTGCTTCTTGCTTGTGGGCCAATGACTCATTGACACACAAGCATTTTAAGCAGGGAGGAATGATTTGTTCAGATGGAAAAAATGATGAATATTCTAAAAACGAATATATAGCAGTATATTCTGTAGTGCTATATACTCGTTTTTGACCAACATCTTTTTTCGCATAAAAATTTTCATTATGCAAATTTTTTATTACAGGTTTTTCGCAATAAAACGAATATCTCGAATACGAATATTCACGAATATATGACGAATATTCTACCATATATTTGCGAAATATCACGAATTCGAATATTGCCCCTGACGCTCATCACTATCCATGACTAGGTCATAGAATGTCTCTATGAAGTTCCCCCTGTGATGTAGGGGGTAGAAATGAGAACGCGGTTGAGAGGTAATGTGTACCGGAAACTGGAGTAGCCCCACTGGTCCCCACGCTGCTTACCTCCCTGGTATTGCCTGATAAGTTGAAATGTCTTCTTAAAGTCAACTTCCTAATGAAGTCATGTAGGTCAAGGAATAAAATCCCTTTACTTTGGACAACGGACAGAAGGAGAGGCCTCTAGATAGTATTGCAATCTCAGCAGGGTTTAGACAATAAGTGGACAGATTGAAGATTTTTACTTTTTTTACTGGTGTCTTGGCAGGTTTCACATTTTTCTTTTTGCCCTTGCATCCTCTGCAACCTCTTCAGAGTTTTTTCTTTTTGCGGGTCTTGTCCCCAGCAGGTAGATGTAATTTGTTATTGCCGTCATCCCTGGGCCTTTCAATATTGGATACGACGTCACTGGGTTCAGTATGAGAGGTAGGGATAAAAAAGAGGATGGACAAATGCTGGTGGATATTGAGATGTTGGAGTGGTCTTCCAGAACGGAGTGGAAACATAGGGTGTGACCCGTAGGCATGGGAGCAGGAGGAGCGTTTGGGATATGGGGTGGAGAATCTTCATGAAGGGTGATGAGTGAGTCCAGTTCGAGATCGACAGGTGTGGTAGGAGAGCCCAGGCTGGGTGCTGTGGATGGTATGCACCCAGTATCGGGCGTAGTTGATGGAAAAACTGTGGGTGGTAACTTGAGGTCGGCACAATTGTTCTAATGTGGTGATTGCTGGAGGTTTGGTATAGAGAGGCTCATGATATAGCTTGCTGTGCTGGAGCTCTTCTTGGGATGGCGCTAGGTTTGGAGAAGGAGTCCTAGCTTTGGGCATAAAGAATTGAGCTTCAGGTGTACCTGGTGGTTGACGTACGGCCGGTGTGGGGATTCCAATGTCGCACCATACCAGAACAATGGTCATGTGTGGACTTGTTGGTGCGGACTGTGTGATAGTGGGATCTTGTCACTACCAGAGCTTTGGGACATTCTCACAGCTCTGTTTCTCCACCCCTGTGATGATGTCACTACTAGAGCTGGGAGGAGTTCTCACTGCTCTGTTTACTTTTGGTTTCCTTCCTCCCAGCTGTTCCTCATGCGTTTGATTTCCCTCTCTTGATATCACCCCTCCTCCTATTGTAGGGCGTGGATTATAGTTCTCATTTCAGTTGTAGCTCTTGCTTTAGTATCTTCACTTGTAGCTATCAGTTCACTGGACCTGTGTTCTGCTGCAGCAAGCACTCCGGATATTGCCAGCTGTCCTTGGATTCGTCTTCTCTGCGGCTGCAACACCTTCAGCTAAGTGTACAGACTTTGTTGTGTACCTGATTATTTTCTGACTGGATCTGAGGTGGCCACGGTTCCCTCCATATACTGAGTAGGGCACCGGTGGCCGTGCCCCTTCCACTATTGTAGGGGTTACAGTGGTCATCAGTCTTAGGCACGTGGGCATGCCTCGTTCCGCCATTTGGATCCGGGCATGTGCTTTAGCAGCATAGGGAGAGCTTTGAGGGTCTGACAGGGGTCACCCTTTATCTTCCCTAGTTTGGGTCCGGTCAGTAGCTCTTTTACTGTGTATACTATTGTTGCTCACATACAGCCGTGACATTATAATCCACCAAAACCGTCCTTTTTTGACATGGATCCGCTATCTGGCCTGGTTGACCGCATGCAGGGTCTTTCTTTGGAAGTAGCGGATCTCCGTCAATCTATGACTCAGCTTCAAGCATTGGGCTCTGCTCCGGCTCATGGAGTCTGTTGCGAGCCAAAGGTCTCACTTCCGGAAACGTTCTCCGGGGGCAGTGAGAATTTTGTTCGCTTCAGAGAGGCATGCAAACTCCATTTTTGCTTGTGTCCCCACTCCTCTGGTAAGGAGGAGCAGAGGGTGAGGATTGTCATCTCCCTGCTCAGGGGTAATGCTCAGACTTGGGCTTTTTCGCTGCCATCAGGGGATCCCTCCCTTCGATCCGTGGAAAGATTTTTTGTGGCCCTGGGGCAGATTTATGATGACCCGGATCGTGTTGCTCTGGCCGAATCTAACTTACGTGTTTTATGCCAGAACAAACTGTCTGCGGAGCTTTATTGTTCTGAATTTCGGAGATGGGCAGCTGATTCGGGTTGGAATGATGCTGCACTCCGGAGTCAGTTCTGTCATGGTCTCTCAGAGAGATTGAAAGATGCGTTTGCTTTCCATGAGAGACCAACGTCCTTAGAGTCTGCCCTGTCATTGGCGGTACGGCTTGACAGGCGTCTAAGAGAAAGAAACGAGACCTCTCTGTCCTGCCATTGTCAGTCTAGGGGCAGTGGTGCGGACTCATTCAGTGTGCAGGGGCCTCATCCTGTCTCGCTCCCCTCTGAGGAGGAGCCCATGCAGCTAGGTCGACTTGCCCCTGATAAAAGAGGATTTAGTCCTCAGAGTATGGTGTGATTTTGTTGTGGGGGCATAGGTCATTTGGCAAATGTTTGTCCGTCTAGGAGATTCTTGAACTGTACTAAGAGCGATAATAAGAGAAAAACCTCAAAAGGTAAATCATCAAATTCTGCTTTATCTGCTACTTTGGGCAAAGTTGATGTAGGAATTGATGCTTTTCCTCTGACCTGCAGTTCCCGTTTTCTCCTGTCTGCCAGGGTGGCGCTAGAGAGCAAAGTCATTTCTTGTGAGATTTTTGTCGATAGTGGTGCGGCCGTCAATCTTATTGACACTCAATTTGTAGCCATACATGGTTTTCAGGTTTGCACATTAGAAAAGGATATACCTGTTTTTGCTATTGACTCTGCTCCACTCTCACAGAGATCTCTGAAGGGCATTGTTCACAATATCCGGCTAGCTGTAGGTGACACTCATGTGGAGGATATATCTTGTTTTGTCCTTAATGGATTGCCTTCTCCTCTAGTTTTGGGGTTACCCTGGCTCACTAGACATAACCCCACTATTGATTGGCAAGGAAGGCAAATAAATGAGTGGAGTGACTTTTGTAGAGAGAATTGTCTCACAGCGACTTTTGCAGAGGTGTCTACTAAAACTGTGCCATCATTTCTCTCTGATTTCTCGGACGTGTTTTCCGAGAGCGGTGTTCAGGAGCTACCTCCTCACCGGGAGTTTGACTGTCCCATTAACCTCATTCCTGGCACCAAGCTGCCAAAAGCACGCCTCTACAATCTCTCACAACCGGAAAGAATCGCAATGCGAACTTATATCTCCGAGAGTCTCGAGAAGGGGCATATTCGTCCCTCAAAATTACCTGTGGCCGCGGGTTTTTTTTTTTGTTAAAAAAAAAGATGGCTCTCTGAGACCTTGCCTAGATTTTAGGGAGCTGAACCGTATCACGATTCGCGATCCCTATCCCCTTCCTCTGATCCCGGACCTCTTCAACCAAATTGTTGGGGCCAAGGTGTTTTCCAAATTGGATTTGAGAGGCGCGTACAACCTGGTCAGGGTCAGAGAGGGGGATGAATGGAAAACGGCCTTTAATACCCCTAACGGGCATTTCGAGAATCTCGTTATGCCTTTCGGCCTGATGAATGCTCCAGCCGTCTTTCAGCATTTTGTTAATAGTATTTTCTACCATTTAATGGGGAAATTTGTATTGGTGTATCTTGATGATATTTTGATTTTTTCCCCTGATGTTCAGACCCATCAGGATCATCTTTTTCAGGTTCTGCAGATTCTGCGGGAAAATAAATTGTACGCCAAGCTGGAGAAATGTCTTTTTATGGTATCGGAGATTCAATTTCTGGGTTTTCTCCTCTCTGCTTCTGGTTTTCGCATGGATCCGGAGAAGGTCCGTGCTGTACTTGAGTGGGAGCTTCCTGAGAATCAGAAGGCATTGATGCGCTTTCTGGGTTTTGCGAACTATTACAGAAAGTTCATTTTGAATTATTCCTCTGTTGTCAAACCCCTTACTGACATGACAAAAAAGGGGGCGGATTTTTCCTCTTGGTCGGAGGAGGCGCTTGCAGCCTTTTCTAAGATTAAAGAGAGTTTTGCGTCTGCTCCCGTCTTGGTGCATCCCGATGTTTCCTTACCTTTTATTGTTGAGGTGGATGCTTCCGAGGTGGGTGTGGGTGCGGTTTTGTCCCAGGGCCCTTCTCCTGCCAAATGGCGACCCTGTGCCTTTTTCTCTAAAAAACTCTCCCCGGCAGAGAGAAACTATGATGTGGGAGATAGGGAGTTGTTGGCCATCAAGTTGGCTTTCGAGGAATGGCGCCATTGGTTGGAGGGGGCCAGGCACCCTATCACCGTTTTTACCGACCATAAGAATCTGGCATACTTGGAGTCGGCCAGGCGTATGAATCCGAGACAGGCCAGATGGTCTCTGTTCTTCTCCAGATTCAATTTTGTTGTTACATTCCGACCTGGGATAAAAAATGTGAAGGCTGATGCTCTCTCTCGCTGTTTTCCGGGAGGAGGAAACTCCGAGGACCCGGGTCCCATTTTGGCGGAGTGGGTAGTTGTTTCTGCTCTATATTCTGATTTGGAGGCCGAGGTCCAGGCTGCCCAGACTGAGACACCTGCCCGTTGTCCTTCTGGGAAGTTGTTTGTGCCTCCTGAGCTACGTCACAAACTCTTTAAGGAGCATCATGATACGGTTCTTGCTGGTCACCCCGGGAGTAGAGCCACGGTAGATCTCATTGCTCGGAGATTTTGGTGGCCGGCTCTTCGTAAGTCGGTGGAGGGTTTTGTGGTTGCTTGTGAGACGTGCCCTCACGCTAAGGTCCCTCGTTCACGGCCTTCAGGTTCCCTTCTCCCGTTACCCATACCTTCCCGTCCTTGGACACACCTGTCCATGGACTTTATCACGGATCTTCCTCGTTCCTTGGGGAAGTCGGTGATCCTGGTGGTGGACCGTTTTAGCAAGATGGCTCATTTCGTACCTTTCCCTGGTTTACCCAATGCTAAAACGTTGGCGCAAGCTTTTGTCGACCATATTGTTAAATTGCACGGCATTCCCTCTGATATTATTTCCGATAGAGGCACGCAGTTTGTGTCCAGGTTCTGGAAGGCTTTCTGTTCTCGCCTGGGGGTACGGCTGTCCTTCTCTTCTGCTTTTCACCCGCAGTCGAATGGTCAGACTGAGCGCCTCAATCAGAATCTGGAGACATATTTGCGCTGTTTTGTGGCAGACAACCAGGAGGATTGGTGTTCATTTCTCCCTCTTGCTGAGTTTGCTCTGAACAACCGTCGTCAGGAATCTTCTGATAAGTCACCATTCTTTGGTGCATATGGGTTCCATCCGCAGTTTGGGACATTCTCGGGAGGGGCTCTTTCTGGTTTACCTGAGGAGGAGAGATTTTCCTCGTCTTTGTCTACCATTTGGCAAAAGATTCAGAGTAATCTTAAAAAGATGAGTGAGAGGTATAGGCGTGTGGCTGATAAGAGAGTGTGCCTGGTCCGGACCTGAATGTGGGTGATCTGGTGTGGTTGTCTACAAGAAATATTAAACTGAAGGTTCCCTCCTGGAAATTGGGTCCCAAGTTTATTGGGCCTTATAAAATCTTGTCAGTCATCAATCCTGTTGCCTTCCGTCTTGATCTTCCACGGGTTTGGAAGATACATAATGTATTTCACAGATCTCTCTTAAAACCATATGTCCAGCCCACGGTACCCTCCTCTTTGCCTCCTCCTCCGATTTTGGTTGATGGCAATCTGGAGTTTGAGGTTTCCAGAATTGTGGACTCTCGCATTGTCTGCGGTTCTCTTCAGTACCTCGTTCATTGGAAGGGTTATGGTCCTGAGGAGAGGATGTGGGTTCCGGTGTCGGACATTAAAGCCACTCGCCTCATCAGGGCATTTCATAGGGCTCATCCTGAGAAGGTGGGTCCTGGGTGTCCGGAGTCCACCCGTAGAGGGGGGGGTACTGTCACTACCAGAGCTTTGGGACGTTCTCACAGCTCTATTTCTCCACCCCTGTGATGATGTCACTACTAGAGCTGGGAGGAGTTCTCACTGCTCTGTTTACTTTTGGTTTCCTTCCTCCCAGCTGTTCCTCATGCGTTTGATTTCCCTCTCTTTATATCACCCCTCCTCCTATTGTAGGGCGTGGATTATAGTTCTCATTTCAGTTGTAGCTCTTGCTTTAGTATCTTCACTTGTAGCTATCAGTTCACTGGACCTGTGTTCTGCTGCAGCAAGCACTCCGGATATTGCCAGCTGTCCTTGGATTCGTCTTCTCTGTGGCTGCAACACCTTCAGCTAAGTGTACAGACTTTGTTGTGTACCTGATTATTTTCTGACTGGATCTGAGGTGGCCACGGTTCCCTCCATATACTGAGTAGGGCACCGGTGGCCGTGCCCCTTTCACTATTGTAGGGGTTACAGTGGTCATCAGTCTTAGGCACGTGGGCATGCCTCGTTCCGCCATTTGGATCCGGGCATGTGCTTTAGCAGCATAGGGAGAGCTTTGAGGGTCTGACAGGGGTCACCCTTTATCCTCCCTAGTTTGGGTCCGGTCAGTAGCTCTTTTACTGTGTATACTATTGTTGCTCACATACAGCCGTGACAGATCTGTAGGAGCCGTTCCTGTTGCTATGTGTGAATGTAACCTTGTGTCGGGGTCTGGAGCGAGCTGGACTGGCCGGTGGTGGATCAACGAGCTTGGGGGTGGCTTGTTCTTTGAGCCAGAATTTGATTTTAACCGTGCTGAAATCCACCCGATCCCTAGAGAGTTTACTCGCTTTCCTGTTCAGTATATCTTTTTCATGCTATGTGACACCTGTGGTGATAAGGCAGTCAAATTTCAAGAAAGCAATATGGTCCCTATACTTTAGGATATTATTGTAACCGTCAGTGATCTTAGACCCGAGTTCCTGGGCTACTGCTTGCCTTTTTAGATTGTAGTCTTGACATCAGGCTTTTAGCGCATTCTAATAAATAGTTGTCCCAATCATCGCTAAAGTCTGCTAAAATCATCTACAAATGAATGTTTGAACCGTAAGCGCAAACCTCTGGGAACCAGACCCTCAGCAAGGTATAGTCCCAGGAATTTGGCATCAAGTTCATGCTGAATCTCGTTGAACATGTTTTTCTCAAGTTCAAAGACAAATGAAGATAATGATTTCTCATCAATACTTTCCTGACCCAGGAACAGTTCCTCAGTAGGTCCCTGGCCACCGGAGGTTGCGCATATTGCTGGATCAGGCGTTCTCTTTGTTTGAGGTGATTCAGGACGTAGTTCATCCTGCTGGATAATAGGACACTCTTATGTGCTGCTGTGTGGTTCCCGGATGACCGGTATACAATTCGGCGTAACAGGCGATGTTTCTCTATGAAAAACACAATAGGCGTACCATAGGGTAGTACAGTCCAGATTAATAAACAAACATGAAGTACTCCAAATTGGAGGCTCACCTTAATGGGTTATGCGATAAATAGGCACAACACTACTGAAGGCTTAAAAGGGGTGTAATTGACCCCCGAAGCAGATGGTCATGCAGCCAGGGATGTACGCACTTCCATGTAGGGATGCCTGGATTCCCCAAGAAGGCGGATAGATCCAAATAGAAAGAAGAGACTCCCACTGCGCAAAGAACCAATCTTTGGTGATGACGCAAACTTGATTTAATGGTTTAGAAGATGGTACAACACGTTTCGGGGAAGGAAGCACCCCTTCATCAGGTGCAGAGTGCTCATACAATACAAACATCTTCTAGACACACTTAAATACATTAAAAAAAAACACAAAAAAAACAACAAATGGGGGTGTGGAAGGGGAGGTCCTGACCCCCTCCACATGTATCAGTGATATGCATGCGACTTGGCATGTAAATTAAAATAATATTTATGTAAGGGTCACTAATAGATGAAACATTGCTGTTCTAAGTGGTTTGTACAATGAAATCCAAAAGAACCTTGTCTTCTTTAAGAAGACATTTCAACTTATCAGGCAATACCAGGGAGGTAAGCAGCGTGGGGACCAGTGGGGCTACTCCAGTTTCCGGTACACATTACCTCACAACGGACCTGAAACCGCGTTCTCATTTCTACCCCCTACATCACAGGGGGAACTTTATAGAGACATTCTATGACCTAGTCATGGAAGATTTCCGGACCATTGACCAGACACCCATACTGAAACACAACCTTAGTGCCAAGGAGAGACTAGCCATCAACAGCTACAGGTGTGCTGCAAAATAGGATCGATTACATTCAGGAAGCGCATCACATTTTATCGGACACAGAATACTACAAGAGATTAGAGCAAAATCCCCTGGCGGAACATAGGAAATCACTCAAGGAGCTGTTAGACTCTGCCTCCCATATTTTGAATAAAAAGGAACAAGAATACATCCTAATCACAGATCTGGTTATTACCACTTACCTAAGATTCATAAAGACATGTCCAAACCACCGGGTCGACCTATCATCTCAGGAATATCATCCCTCATGTGCAATATTTTCCTGCAAAAACATGTAGTTCAGTTGACGTCCTATTTGAAGGATACAACATCTTTGATACAAGCACTGAAAGGAATCACCTGGAAGGACAGATACCGTTGGCTTACTCTGGACGTAACAGCTTTCTACTCAAACACTGAACATGAGTTGGGTATAAGCTGTACCAAACGCTTCCTGGATAATGATGACTCCATGCTTGAAGAACAAAAATCCTTCCTCTTGAGATGCATCCGTTTTATCCTCACCCACAACGTTTTCTGATTTGAAGACACCCTATACATTCAGACCAAAGGGACCGCCCAGCTTCGCCAACCTTTTTATGGGGGCGTTTGAGGAGACCCACATCTACAATTCAGGATACTGGACCAACAATATTATATTTTATCGTCGCTACATTGACGACCTGATTAATGTATGGGAAGGTGATGGTGGAGGGTTTTATCAAACATATTAATAACAACAGCTGGGGCATTACACTTTCAGGGACCCACAGCAACACAACTACCGAATATTTGGATTTCAAGCTCAGCTGTACCAGTGGAAGAATAATCACCCGTATATATTTCAAGAAAGTCGACTGTAACAGCTACCTCGACTTTGCCAGTAACCACTACAAGAAGTGGAAGACTAATATTCCATTCAGTCAGTTCAAACGTGTCAGACGGAACTGCTCAGAAGACAGTGACTTCATTGCCCAGAGTGAGATTATCCGCACCAGATTCACACAGAAAGGCTTCCCCCTTGGGATAATAGAAGCGGCCTTCAATAGAGCCCGTGCGCTCACACAGGAAGATTGCCTTCCGGGTAAAGAAAGCATGACCACCAAGAAGGACCCTTCTGTGGGAAGTTATAGTACCAAAGATCCTCTCCAAACACTGGTTCATTCTCAAACGAGACCCCATCCTGAACAAGATTCTGCCAGATGGAACTGCCTCACATTCAGGAAAGCCCAGTCCCTGAAGAACCTACTGGCGCCCAGCCAACTTAAACAGAAACTGGGTCTTGATTCGTGTTGGGGCAGCATTGGTCCAATGGGAAGCTTCAAGTGTAAGCAGCCTGTCCGAAGGTGCACTCGGTCCACCATTGCCCGCAGAACTGTTGCTTAGCTTTTGGAATGAGGTTCTGTGTTTGACCTCATTCCCAGGGCGGCTTTACTAGCTGGGTGGCTCCTTGCTCCTAAGTCTGCCTTGAGTGCCGAGCTGATCACTCGGTGCTCGACTGGTTGGTCTGTCGGTCATGTGACGCTGGCCACGTCACATGACCCTCACTCCCCACTATAAATACAGACAGCCTGCTGGCTACAGGTTGCCTGTTAATTTCTAGGTTCCTGGTATTTGTTGGACTGCTGAATACTTACCTGATCCTGTTCCTTGACCATCCTTTTGCCTGATCCTCCTGTACTGCGCATCCGTCCTGGTATTGTGACCTCGGCTCCCACCTGACTACTCTCTTAGGACTCCTCTTGTACTTCTCTGCTCTCCTGGTATTTATGACCCCGGCTTCTCCTGACAATTCTCTGCTTGCTCCATTTGTACTTTGCAGCTTTCCTGGTATTGACTCGGTCCGTTCACGTCCTGTTGTTTGTCTGTCTGTCATCCCTGCACTTACTCCAAGTTAGGGATTGCCGTCCAGTTGTCCCCTGTCATTAGGACTCGCGAGGCAAGTAGGCAGGGCCAGGGGTAAGGGTGGAGCACAGTGGTCACTTCCCTCCCCCCTGTGTGTGTGTGTACGCGACCGTTACACAGCCTAAGTGCTTATGCTGTAAATACATGCGCACTACTACTACTGTCCACAACTCCAGCGGCAATACTTTCTCTATCAAAGGACATCTGAATTGTGGCTCTTCAAACATAATTTATGTACTCGAGTGCCCATGTGGCCTCCAGTATGTTGGGCGGACTATCCAGACCCTCCGCAGCAGATTGAGTAAGCACAGATCTAATGTTAAAAAAGATTTCTCCAGCATAGTATATCCAGGCATGCCACTGAACATCATCAAGGCTCGTTCTTCGGATTTACCATTACCCCAATAGAGCAGATTAAATCTAATGGTTACAAAATCATCCAAACCTTGCAGAGGCGAGAAATGTTCTGGATCTATAAGCTCAACTGTCACGACTGCTATCCCAGCAGCAGTCGTGTCGCACCAGATGGAGGGGAAGGGGGACCCCTATCTACGGATGGGGAATAGAACGGCCACCCCTGACTAACCCTAAGCTGGCACCTGTCTGCCCTGATACCCTAGACGGGGTGTGAACCCGTGCGGCGAGCAGGATGCCTAAACCTTCAGTCACCCTAACAAGACTAGACTGGGGAAAGGCCGATGGGAGCACTAGTCACCATCACTCGTGTCTAGGAGAACAACAGGGGAAGACAGCAACAAACAAACAATCTACAGCAGAGATAGACTTATCCAGTCACGAGCAAAGAAGGTGATCCCAATGACGACAGTCCACGCCAGACAAGAGCTCCACAGCAATACCGTCCAAAGATCTCCTTCAAAGGTCAGAATAGCACTGGAAGTAAGGGCTATATCTGGCAATGACTGCAAGTGAAACTGAAACTAATATAGTAGCTGGGAGTGGCAGACAGGACTCACCTGAGAAGGATGCCTACAAACTCCCAGTCAGGACAAAAAGGTTCACAAGGCAAAACCCCGATGACATACCCTGAACCACGGAGCAAACTCACAAGCTATCGCGAGTAGCAAGTCGCTGCGACCTTCTCCTCCCAGACCTGTCTGGATCAGTCATAGTCATGACATCAACTGTCTGAAACCACGCGGCCTTAATGAAGCATTTGAGATTAACCTCTGAAAGGGACCTCTGAACCGTAAGAACATCCACGATACTGTTTTGGCTCAAGCTGGTCAACCCCAGATTTTTTCCCTTGTCCTCATATACAACCCTCAAATTTTCTCAAATGCTTTATGACATTAGTGCCCCTAACTCGTGCACTGAGACACCCTACCCATCCTATTTACCATTCCATGTTATTGTCTTATATGTTCGTCGCTTTTATCTTAACTTGAAACACCTTTACAGTATACTATTCATAATGTGAATTTTACTCCTATGGATCGTTTTATCCTGCAACTGCGATCAGGAACGTATAGTTCATCTTAGACATCAGTTTGACTATGGTTTATCCCGTTTTTAATTGTTCCTGTTATTTAACAGTTTTAATTCACTATTAATTCTTTTACCCAATCCATGCTTATTTATTGTCATCATTTTGGTCACGCCTGTGTATGTTTATGTGATGCCTTGCAATAGGTAGTGTTTTTATCCCCAAACGCTCCACCCCTCCTAGTCAGCCTCCCCTTTTACTACGATTTACTCCTTACATCGCCAAGGGGTGTTTTATTCTCTCCCCTTTCTATTTATGGTAATTATGTTTCCCCCTCTCAACTCTCCCTCCACCCACGAGCGGGCCCAGCGTTGTGAACACCGCTCCTCCCCACCAACATACACAGATGTGATCCTCCTCCCGCCCGCCCATACATTCTAACTGGGCAGGAGGAGTAGCGTCTGGTTGCTGGGTTACTGAGCGGTCATGTGACCACACCCAGCAGAGCGATGTGTTCCGACTTTACCTCTCAGCCTGCACCGCTCCACTGATTAAAAGAAGGTTATTTTGGATTTCTTTGTACAAACCACTTGTACCACCAATGTTTCATCTATTAGTGACGCTTACATAAATATTATTTTAATTTGCATGCCACGTCGCATGCGTATCACTGTAACATGTGGAGGGGTCAGGACCTCTCCTTCCACTCCCCCATCTGTGCCTTTTTGGCGTTTTTTTATGTATTTAACTGTGTCCAGAAGATGTTTGTATTGTATGAGCAGTCTCTACCTGATGAAGGGGTGCTTCCTGCCCCGAAACGCTTTGCACTATCTGCTAAACCATTAAATCAAGTTTGTGTCGTCACCAAAGGTTGGATCTTTGCTCCGTGGGAGTCTCTTCTTTCTATTTGGATCTATCCGCCTTCTTGGGGAATCCAGGCATCCCTACGTGGAACTGCGTACATCCCTGGCTGCATTACCATCTGGTTCGGGGGTCCATTACACCCCTTTTAAGCCTTCAGTAGTGTTGTGCCTATTTATCGCACAACTCATTAAGGTGAGCCTCCAATTTGGAGTACTTCATGTTTGTTTATTGATCTGGACTGTACTACCCTATGGTGTGCCTATTGTGTTTTTCATAGAGCAACACCGCCTGTTCCTACCACAGCTTGTCACACCTAGCAGTCATGTCATAGGTCATGAGTCCAAGTTCTCTGAACTTGAACTTGGTATAGATGTTGTAGTTCTCTTTATGATACAGTCACATATAACTACTTAGTAACATTTGACTTTGTCCTTTAGGAGAGACAGCCACCTAGCAGCTATAGGAGAAGAAGTTAGATCTTGCGAGACCATGCTTGGTCACTGAAATCTTACAGGAAAGTTTCTTCAGCATTTTTTCCCCACAAGTAATTCAGCAGACCCCAAAATGATGGCATAAATCATTATCTTTCTTGGATGACGATATTATATTTAGGAAGAAACACAAGGTAAATGCGTTTCAACAATTACAGAGTCTGAGGTGAATTCCCTTTAGAAGTAATTAGCATCTTGTTTGAAGTATTATGAAAGGGCGCTTGAGAGACTTACCCCAAAGCAGCAATGAGGCGTTTTTTTCCCCAGAATTTATTACAAAAATAGCAGCTGTGGGTCTCAGTCTGAGGTGGACTGTGACTCCGAAAATGTAATACCCTCTTCAGCATCCTCTGAAGGGGGAAAATGGAGTGAATTGCAAATGTTGAGAGTGGTTCTGTCAGGTAGAATCCCATCATCAAAATAATTCTCTCACAAATGTCTTTATCTTCTGAAGTAAGAGAATTCCCACAGCTAGCCTTTCATTCCACTTTGGTTAAAGATAATTTTATGGGCATACCTAACATTCAGGCCCTTATTGCCCCAGAAATAGACTCTGATCTGCTATCTATTTCTGGAACATCATTCCCTAATGACATTACTGACTAGATGCAGAAAGTTTACTACTATTTATGTTGGTAAAGGCAGAGCAGGAAGGTGAGGTGTCATCCTCACAAAATTTGAAATTGTAACTTCCATCTAAATTATCTCTGCTAAAAGCTGTGAGTAGAGTCATTGTGATTATAGGACAACTCTTTAACTACAGTACAAACAACAGAAGAGCCGTAGGCTCACTTCAGCTGGAATGGCAGATTAAAGAGGTTGTCCCATGAAAAATATTCTACAGTTTTCAAACCAGCAACTGGATCTGAATACTTTTGTAATTGCATGTAATAAAAAAATTTGTATAGCCAGAGTTAAAATGTATCTGTATAGCGCCACCTGCTGTTTGTTCTTTTTCTCATTTCTTTGTCCTGCTCACTGACAAGGCCACACATGCCCAGTTTCATCCTTCAACTGCCTCCTGGGCTGTGATAGGGAGAGCTGAGACACGCCTCCTTAGCTGCAGAAGAAAAGACACTCCCCTTGAGCTGTCAGCTTGATATAAGTCTAGCAGAGCAATGAATGGGGAGATCTCTGGGTCCATGTGATGTACAGGGCTGGTTCTAGCTTTGTTAGAAAGAGATTGTCATGTAATATATAATGTCTGATTTTCATTTTTTACATTAGTCATGGCATAACCCCTTTAAGCCCCGAAATCACATGAATACTCTAATCTGAAAAATAGTAATCTATTTGGTCCAGAGTTCATTCACAAAGTCAAAATCAGATACAGATGTAGTAGAATTAATTAGACCTGCAGATGTAGCATGCGATTGTCGGGAGGGAAGCATTCCTTCCCGGCAATCACCTGCTCGCTAGCAGAGGACATCCTCCTCAGTATGGGGACGAGCAATCGCTGCTGCCATCGCTCATCCCCATACTGATTCATTGGTTGCCAGCACCAGAGTGTTGATTACATGGCACAATCTGCCATCGGTAAACAATTATTTTTAAACATGTTGAAAAAGTCGGATTACCCAATGAGCAAACGTTTGCTCTTTCATTGAGTAATCGGTGGCAGTATTACACTGCCAGATCAATGCTAACGAGCGTTCATATGTTAGTGGTGATCTTAGCGATTATCTGCCAGTGTAATAGGGCCCTAGGATGAACTGAGATAACATGTCACAGTGTTATCTTGTGACAAAAACCATTGACAACCACTGAAAAAGGCAACTAACATTTTCTTTCCATTGTTTACTTAACGCCTTAACTAGAGATGAGCGAAGTTCTTAAAAATTATATTTAGCTGCTTCGCCAAATTTTACAAAAAAATTTGCTTTGTGACAAATTACTTTGTCATAAAGCGCATTCTTGTTGTAAGTAGCTGGTGCAATGACGGTGATTGCACCACCTCCCATCTTTGAACCCCTCAGATACCGCATTCATCTCTGATCGCGGCATCTGTGATCAATATTAAAGCACAATAAAAAAAATTAAATTGTACTTACCTCATCCATATGCGCATGAAGAGGCCGCCGTTGCCATCTTGCCTGAAGATCCAGCGCAAAATCTTGCTTGGCGCGTGATGACATCATCACTTCAGCTGGTGTGGTTACATCATACGTCACCGTGAAGGATCTACGTCACCGCACGGGATCTTCAAGCAAGATGGCCACGGAACCCTCTTTGCACTCAAATGGATGAGGTTAGTATGATTTTATCTATTTTTACTGCCATTTATGGGAATCAATTATCGATTTTTCCTGAAATTCGGATCGAAGTCCACTTTGTTAACTTCAATTCACTCAACACTAGCCTTAACCATTCCTTTAAGCTCTGCTAAATCTGTATGGGGAGAGTAAAGGTCCCTTTACATGGGACAATTTAGCAGGCGGGAAGGAACTGTTCATCAAGTAATGGGTGACACCTTTGCGTTTCGCTCATTCATCGGGTAATCTGTGGCACCTTTACACCGCCAGATAATCTTATGAACATTCGTTAGCGATTATCTGGTGGATTCTCGGCCTGTGTAAAGGGGCCTTAATTCCTTTATAGAATTAAAGAGGCCCACACATCCTAAGAAACCCTTTCGTTCAGAGGGTTGCGCACACAAGTTTCAGGGGCAGACCCGAGATTCACAGGGACAATCCTTAAAAACTTTTAAGACATACAATTCAGGAAAATGAGCCTCAACAAAGCCTTGTGGGCAATTTTTTTATGATTGCATTTTACTCATTTTGTACTAAAAATCATCTTTTCAAGTGGTCTATAATAAAAAAAAAAATTATCTGTCTGCATAGTATTACTTCTTTGTCCTGTCAGCTGATAGCTCATGTGATGCCTTATCTCTGATCTCTTGACCTCATAAACATAATGAACCTTTGCAAGGAAGCTCTGGAGATATAGAGATCAAAATTTATACTTGAAGGCACAATATGTACCCAAACAATCCAACAAAGTAGCTGATGCCAGAGAGAAAATGTCACTATCGACTGTAGCACTAAAAAACACCTATTCATATGGATAAACATTTGGTATCAGGGAAATAGACCTATTTGCATCAGCTACATCAACTTAGACCTCAACATTTGTGGCAAGAAAATGGTTTCAGGGAGCATGGAAGGTGTATGTGTTTTCTTTACCCTTACCTATGTCTGTCTGTCTGTATGTTGTAATAGGTTAGTACTTCAAGAATCAAAGGGCTCCTGATGAGGGTTTTATTTTAAACCAGAAACGCATTGAGCCTATATTTGACCTCAGCCAGTTACTCGAGAATAAGTGAATAAGTGACAGATCACAACAATGTTATGTATGATCTAGTAGTGAGGGATACATTGTTAATAGGTGGAGTGGAACGCTGGTAGTACACTGAATATTAGAGAAGTGTTAAATGTGGTACATACACTGGTTCCCCACCAAGACCCTCACTAATGATAGTGATATGGAACAAGGACAATACTAGGATATACATTGCCAGCTAATGAGAGACAATTGTTCTGGCTTATCATTTGTAGTATTGCAGTATTTGTCCTTGGCCACAATATCGTAAAAATCTAAGGAATTAACACTATAGTGACTGAAGTGTTTTCTACCCAGTGTTATAAAAGCAGTTTATTGTAATAAAGTGTTTTTTTGTTTTATTTTTCAAGGGTCTAAGGACCTCTTACTGCAGCTTTCACAAGTAATGTAGATGTCACGAACCAGCAGGTGTGAAGCCACTGTGCCATGTGTCCTACCTCCTCTAAGGGCGTTGATTAAGTGAACCCCTGGATCTTTACAGTACTCTTGATGGTGGGGATAGACTTTCGTGAGAGAAACACCAGGTCGCAACCTCTTGAGAAGGATAGGCACACGAGGCAGCTGGTCCAGGCAGACCAGGAGGGAGGTACCTGAGTAAGGTACCAGAGGTGCAGCACCGAAGGATGAGGCAGAGGCATAGTCAGACAGGCAAAAGGTCAAGGCAGGTGGCACAGGTACAGGTCAGGCAATCAGGATCAGCAACAGGAGAGTCAAGGCAAGCAGAAAGGGATCTAACAGGTAGCAGAGTCCAGGAATATAGATACAAGTCAGGAACACTAGTGGAAACCAGGACCCTTAGCAGGACACAAGGACCTTAACACTGAGGCATCTGGGAAGGGGGCTGAGCCTCTTATACAGGGCCGGCGTCATAACCCGGCATCCCCGGGCAAGTGCCGGGGCCCAATGCTCCTGGGGGGGCCCACTGAGCTGCTATGAGCACTTCCATCAATACAGATGGGAGCTCTCACTGCTGTCCTTTCACATACGCAGTACCCCTCTGGTGGGCCCTCTGAGCTGCAGAGACTCAGGACACGCCCCCTCTACACAGGACACGTGCTGCCTGAGGAGACTGGAGAGAGACCGCACGGCTGGAGCTGGAGCAGAGAAGTGTGAACACAGTCTGTAAGTCTGCACTGTGACTGTCTCTTCTCTGTGGGACAGAAGGAAAGGGGGGGACACTGCTGCTTCATTCTATTTAGTTGTGTTACTGTTTTATTAAGCTGATTGCCTCCATGACACCTGCCCCCCCCCCATATCCTGCCCCCCCCCCCCTATATCACCCTTATGGAGCCCCTGCTGTCTCCTTTCCTCCCTCATGTATCCAGGGCTCCTGTCCCACCCTCCTATCTCCTATTGCTGCCCTGCACAGACCTCCTGCCACTACTTGTATGAATCCCCCTCAGAGCCCCTTCAACCTACTTGCTGTGTCCACCCCTCCTGTCCATCCAGGGCCCCGAGCCCCTGTCTCACTCCTCTGCCTCTCATTATGGTGGCATCTGAACCGCATTCACCATAAGGACTTCTAACATCACAGGGTCATGTGACTGTGCCCCCCACCCCGTACTGTGCCCCTTTATACCCTGCATTGTGCCCTCTTACCACACTCTGTGCAGTGCCCATAGTCATTCCCTGTACTATGCCCTCTTATACCCTTTTATCCGGTCACTGTATGGTGGTTTTATCCTTGTATGGCGGTGTTATCACTATATGGCGGTGTTATCACTATATGGCGGTGTTATCACTATATGGCGCTGGTATCCAATAACTGGATGGCCATAACTGTATCCCTTTCTGCCCACACCACTTTTTTTAGACCTGGCATGAGCGGGAAAAGATACAGATTGCGGTGTTAAGGACCTTTGCGCCACATCTGTGTCAGAAATACGCCTAATATAGACGTATTTCTATATAATAAATGACCCCCTAATCGTATGATTATTCGGGGGGTGGGGCTAATATCTTTATATTATATAGATTCTAGTGTATTATACTGTGCCCTGTATTTCCCAGTAGAAAATGATCCTTGTGAAACAGTCCTTATCCCTGACCACCTGGACCAGGCAGCGCTCTGTCAGTACATGGCGGCCTCCCCTCTCCGCCATGCTGCTCCGATGTGTACTGGTGATTATTCTGACACTAGGTCTGGGTTCACATCACATTTTTGCCATCCATTTAATGCATACTGAAAATGTATGCATTGACAGATGCCTCAGACTGATGCCGTACAGTGACTTCCGTTCACCATACAGTTCCATGGTAAAAAAACATATACGTTAACGTATGCATTTTTTACTTGACTCTGCAGGATACAAAAACGTGGAGTGCAGCACATGTGTATACATCAAACCGATAGGAAAAACGTAATGTGAACACACATTGGGGGGGAGGGGGGCGTACTAAATTTCGCTGTGGGGCCCAGTCAGTTCTAGCTCCATCACTGCACATCTCCTTCTCTCCTCCAGGCCTGGCTCACTGCTGCAGCGGGCCGGAGGAGAGAAGGAGCGCAGGGAGCTGCGGTTAGTGAATGACAGGACCACCAGCTCCCCTGCAATGATAGGTATGTGAGGGGGCCACTGGGGGGTCATTCATCACACTGTGAGGGTCCCTTACACAGTATAATGACTCCCAGTGCCCCCCATTTAGTATAATGATCCCCATTGACCCTCCATTTAGCATAATGACCACCAGATCCCCCATTAAATATAATAACCCCTCGTGCCCCCTCCATACAGTATAACCCCCAGTGTGGGGGCGACTGGGGGTCATTATTCTGAATGGAGGGTCACTGTGGGGTCATTATACTGTGAGGGCCCTTTACATAGTATAATGACCCCCAGTGTCCCCCATTTAGTATAATGATCACCAATGACCCTCCATTCAGTATAATGACCCCCAGAGCCCCCTCCATACAGTATTCCCCCCGTGTGGGGGCTACTGGGGGTCATTCAGGGCCGGCTCCAGGTTCATGTGGGGAGCTGGGAGCTGCGGTTAGTGAATGACAGGACCACCAGCTCCCCTGCAATGATAGGTATGTGAGGGGGCCACTGGGGGGTCATTCATCACACTGTGAGGGTCCCTTACACAGTATAATGACTCCCAGTGCCCCCCATTTAGTATAATGATCCCCATTGACCCTCCATTTAGCATAATGACCACCAGAGCCCCCATTAAATATAATAACCCCTCGTGCCCCCTCCATACAGTATAACCCCCAGTGTGGGGGCGACTGGGGGTCATTATTCTGAATGGAGGGCCACTGTGGGGTCATTATACTGTGAGGACCCTTTACATAGTATAATGACCCCCAGTGTCCCCCATTTAGTAATGATCACCAATGACCCTCCATTCAGTATAAATACCCCCAGAGCCCCCTCCATACAGTATTCCCCCAGTGTGGGGGCTACTGGGGGTCATTATTCTGAATGGAGGGCCACTGTGGGGTCATTATACTGTGAGGGCCCTTTACATAGTATAATGACCCCCAGTGTCCCCCATTTAGTAATGATCACCAATGACCCTCCATTCAGTATAAATACCCCCAGAGCCCCCTCCATACAGTATTCCCCCAGTGTGGGGGCTACTGGGGGTCATTATTCTAAATGGGGGCGACTGGGGGTTATTATTCTGAATGCAGGGCCACAGGTGGTCATTATACAGTGGGGGGGGAATTGGGGGTTCATTATACTGTGTGAAGGGCCACTAGTAGTCATTATACTGTATAGGGGCCACTGGGGGTCATTATACCGTGTAGGAGCCACAGGGGGACATGTCAATGTAAAAAAATGCCTCATGGGGGCCCACTGGGATTTATCGCCCAAGGGCCCACATGAACCTGGAGCCGGCCCTGCTCTTATATATGTGCAGGAGGGCTAGGATAGGTCAGTGAGGTCACATGACCTAACCCATAAAGCCCAGGAAGTGATGCGCGCCTTAAGGAAGTTCTGCAGGAAATGAACTGCAAGCATGTTGTGGCCAGGGCTGAGAGCAAACTGTGGAGCGGATCCCAGAACAACAGCACCCACACAGACAGAGCCCAGGACTGCAGCAATGAATGGGAAGCCAAGGCGGCAGATCACCGCTAAACACGACGCCCGGGACCGCGGCAGTAAGCAGGGGAACAGCGGCACACAGCAGCCGCTGTTACAGTAGATAGCAGCTCAAATTAGCTATTCTCATTCCCACACCTCTCTAAACAAAAGAACGAACATAAAAAGTAACTGTCGTTTTGGTTTAATTTTAATATAGTGTAGGGACAGGGATGTTAAACATTTTTGTAATGAACTTTATTAAGGAAAGATGTTTCTTTCTACTAGAACACACTGTGTAAAGAGTCTTCTTAGCAAATCTCTAACAGTGTTGCTAAGAAGAATCTGTCCCCATAGAGAATAATGCCCCCATAGTGTCCCCACACAATAGTTAAGCCCCCTTAGTGCCCACACTCAATAGAATGCCCTGTTAGTGGCCCAGACAGAAGTTGCGCCCCCATAG
Organism: Bufo bufo; assembly: GCF_905171765.1. Lineage (NCBI taxonomy): Eukaryota > Metazoa > Chordata > Amphibia > Anura > Bufonidae > Bufo > Bufo bufo. The sequence goes on along the minus strand of NC_053394.1, from coordinate 263,845,863 downwards.
TGTCTCCAGACAGTGGTTATGCCCCTATAGTGCCCTCACATAATAGAATAGCCTGTTAGGGCCTTCACACAATAGTTCACCCCCTTAGTGCCCCCTTACATTGGTGAAGTCCCAGTCACATTGGCAAGGGGTGATGATAACCCCTTTACAACTAGCCTGGTGGCAAGTGACCAGGAACCCATCAGTACCGGACACTTGTCAGGGAGATTCTTTACCTATAACCATTTCTCTAATATTAAAAAATAATAAAAACCTGCAAAATCTTTGAATCATTATTATAGTTCCTCAACAAAGCTCTGAAACAAAACCCTAACAGTAGTCATTGCTGCTTGCCAAGTTTACTGCCAAACATAAGGAAGAGATGGTGATGTGGGAGCTCAGCCATTTCTTATGAAAACTGAAATCTCCAACGCAAGTACATTAAAATGTGTTTCACATCATGTTTATTTAGAAGGGTTTTTCGAGATTTTTTTTTAGGTCATCAGTATCTGATCGGTGGGGATCTGACACCCAGGAGTCCTGCTGATCAGCTGTTTGAGAAGGCAGCAGTGCTCCTGTGAGCTTCACAGCCTTCTCTCTGCTTTTCCTAGGCCGAGTGACAACACGTTCATCCATCACCTGGCCTAGGAGCAGCTCAGCCCCATTCAAGTGAATAGGACAGAGCTGCAATACCAAGCACAACTGCTATACAATGTATGGCTCTGTGCTTGGTAAGCTGCGAGAAGGCAGCAACGCTGACAGGAGCGCTGCTGCCTTCTCAAAACCACTGATTGAATGGGATCCCGGGCATCGGACCCCCACCAATCAGATACTGCTGACCTATCCAGAGGATAGGTCATCTGTAAAAAAAAAAATCAAGGAAAACCATTTTAACTCTATCACATAGTTTACATTTTGCGATGACGTGAACACTTGCATTGGGCTCTGCAGCGGACATGCATAATACTGCCTTTGAAACATTACAGTGACGTAATAGTCACATTTTGGAGAATCATGGATAAAAGTCTGTGATACTCATAGAAACCAGTCAGATCACCTTTCTATATAAAATAGGCCCTATGAAGATAAAAGTGTAAATATCATGCTGCAAATTTTCATATCTGCAGTATCCTCATTATATTGTGGAACAATTGCAGATTTTGTTGCAAATTGCAATGTTTAAGGTAAAAATCCATGACAAAATCTTCATGTAAACCATTCAGATTATGATTAAGATGCACTGCAAGTTTCCTGCAGATTCAGGATGTTGGCATGTTGCTAAGGGGAAAGGACAAATCTGTGAGGGGTGGTGTCCAACATAGTGGCCATTTTGAAAGCTGCTATCTTGGAACCAAATCAATATTTTTAAATGGGAAATGGTGCATGTGACATACTGTATGTATCCGATATCTGAGAATTCAAATTTTTGAATTTAAGACCCCTTTCACACGAGCGAGTTTTCCACGCGGGTAAAATGCGTTATGTGAACGCATAGCACCCGCACTAAATCCTGACCCATTCATTTTAATGGGTCTGTGTACATGAGTGTTTTAATTCACGCATCAGTTCTGCGTTGCGTGAAAAACGCAGCATGTTCCATATTCTGTGTTTATCACGCAGCCCTGGTCCCATAGAAGTGAATGCAGCTCCAGTGAAAAGCACATTGCAGTGGGGATGCAATGCGTTTTTCACTGATGGTTGCTAGGAGATGTTGTTTGTAAACCTTCAGTTTTTTATCACGTGCGTGAAAAACGCATCAAAACGCATTGCACTCGCACAGAAAAAAACTGAACGCGATTCCAGACAAAACTGAACTTGCTTGCAGAATGGTGCAAGTTTCACTGAATGCACCCTGAACGCATCCGGACCCAATCCGTCACGCTCGTGTGAAAGGGGCCTAAATGTGACGTAACTTTATTCCTGTGCAACGTGCCGATTGTGTCCCAGGTTTTAGGAATGTCTAGTGGTATGGTGCGTCCTCAATAGTTTTCTGTGTGTGTCACAGTGATCCTACCTGGATACTGTCACTCCCCAGGGTTAGGATCTGAAGCAATAAACTAATGGTGGAGGTGGAGAAATAGTCAGGTCCAGACTTATAAAGTTCAACAGCTTTACTTGAATCTGTACAAGCAGTGGTGTTTCTCTTGGCTCCAGCAGGTTTTGGCTTGAACTGGAAGGCAAACTTGAATGTTCTGCTTTCTCTCCCTGCTGTGCTAAATTCGGCTTTAGTCTGGTAGCTAGACTTTAGGACAGTTCTGGTACCTTTGGAGTGGGGTGCCTTTGCCTGTTGACCCCCTCACAATGCTCAGTCTGTAAATCTGTAAGAAATCAGGGTGATTATCCTCTTCTTCCAACTCTCGACTAGACTAAGACTGACTGAAAACTTCCTGCAGCCCCTCCCTTGGTATGAAACGGGACTGGCCCACTTCTGCCCAAAAGGGGGAGAATGGAATGGTAAGTTATATTCTATCTAAAGATCTCTCTTTCCTATATACTCTGCCACCTCCTGGTGAACCAGGCATATTACATGTATAAAACAGTTTCAGAGCAACATTGTCAATGCACAGTGACAAAGGACCTGGAATAAATACACAGATGACATTAGGGTTAGCCCAATAGAGACAGAACTAGGGTGTAGGAATGGTAATACCACTCTGGGGTATTACACCTGCCAAAGTTATTAACAAATTTCTCTTTGTAACAGACACAGATATGGCTGTGAGATTAACACACTAGGAGAGGACAGAGATTGTGCTGATCTCCGGGGAGCGCAGTACCTGATTGATTACAACATATTTCAATGCTCGACACTCTAACAGACCACCCATCTGCCATGGCACAGTTGGCAAATTGCTTGTCCAAGTTTTCCAAACAGGTTCTGTGTTGAATCTGACAAATATGAGTCCTGTTGCAATTGCTGTGACACCCATTAAACAAATTCAACATGGCGATCAGGAGCCTCCACATTGAGTTGATGCAGCAACTGGATCTTGTTTGGGTGCCATTTGTTCGTAGCCAGTTCGCCTCAGTCCGGTCTTCTGCGACAGACGTCAGGTGCTACAATGTGGACTCTTGCTGAAGAATGCCAGGACAGCCACTGTTGTTGCATCATCTGTGGCAGTTTGGTTACGTTCCCTTTTTGGCAGGTCCAACACAGAAACTGTTTGATGAAATTAGGCAACCAAATTGTTCATAACTTTGGCAGTAATAAAGGTACTTCACATTTAAGCACATAGTTGGTTTCCTCATCAAATTCTCAGATACATATGTCACATGCATCGCTTCCCATACGAAAATATTGACTTGTTTCTAAGATGGCGGCTTTTAAAATGTCTGATGTGTTAGACAGCACCCCTCACAGATTTGCCCCCTTAGGCTATTTTCACACTAGCATTTTTGCTGGATCCGTCATGGTTCAGCAAAAACACTTCCGTCATGATAACGCAACCGCCTGCATCCGTTGTGATCTGGTTGTATTAGCTCTAAAATAGCCAAGACGGATCCGTCATGAACACCATTAAAAGTCAATGGGGGACGGATCCGTTTTCTATTGTGTCCGAGAAAACAGGTCTGTCCCCATTGACTTACGTACATTGTGTGTCAGGACGGATCCGTCTTCCTCCGCACCACATCACGGACAGAATAGCATTTTGGTGCATTCCATTTCGTTCAGTTCAGTTTTGTCCCCATTCACAATGAACGGGGACAAAATGGAAGCGTTTTCCCCCGCTATTGAGATCCTATGACAGATCTCAATAGCGGAAAGAGAAAGCGCAAGTGTGAAAGTAGCCTTAAGAAACATGCTACATACAGAATAGTCTTCCCAATTACCGTTTTCCATTTATTCAGGTGTCTTCGTACTTTTGGACCATCCTGTACATTAAAAAATTGCAGCTACCTTTATAAATGATTATTTTATAGGATGCTGAGGCAAACAGGAAAACCCATTTACGGTGGAAATGTATCAGTGTCTACTTCATACAAAAGTCTCAAATATTGGTGAAAGCAGCATTTTGTGGAAAATGTTCACTTTTTCAATTATATTAAATAGTAACAGTCCTCATGATGACTGATGAGCATTTGCTCATTCTTTGGGTGATAGGCGGCAACTTTAGGCCTTTTTCACACGAACGATACGGATTGTGTCAGGGTGCGTTCAGTGAAACTAGCACCATTTTGCAAGCAAATTCAGTCAGTTTTGTCTGCAATTGCGTTCAGTGTTTCAGTTTTTTCCGTGCGAGTGCAATCAGTTTTGATGCATTTTTCACACGCTTGAAAAAAACCTGAAGGTTTACAAACAACATCTCCTAGCAACCATCAGTAAAAAACGCATTTCATCCGGACTGCGTTTTTCACTGAAGCCCCATTTACTTCTATGGGACCAGGGCCGCGTGAAAAACACAGAATATGGCTACATGCACATGACCATTCCGTTTTTTGAGGTCCGCAAACTGTGGATCTGCAAAAAACGGAAGCCGTCCGTGTGCCTTCCGCAATTTGCGGAACGGGCGGCCCATTGTAGAAATGCCTATTCTTGTCCGCAAAACGGACAAGAATAAGACATGCTATATTTTCTTTGCGGGGCCACGGAACGGAGCAAAGGATGCGGACAGTGCTGTCCGCATCTTTTGAAGCCCCATTGAAGTGAATTGGTCCGCACCCGAGCCGCAAAAACTGCGGCTCGGAGGCGGACCCGAAAAACAGTTGTGTGCATGAGGCCTATAGAACATGCTGTGATTCTCACACACAAGAACTGATGCATGAAAAAAATGCTTATGTGCACAGACCCATTGAAATGAATGGGTCGGGATTCAGTGCGGGTGCTATGCGTTCACGTCACGCATTGAACCCGCGCGGAAAACTTGCTCATGTGAAAGAGGCCTTACACAGGGTATTTATCGGGAAGACTGTGTCTTCATTTAGAGATCCAGTAGTTGTGAGGTGGAATTTGGGAGGCAGTTTTGTTTACAAACATTGTACACTGCTCAAAAAAATAAAGGGAACACAAAAATAACACATCCTAGGTCTGAATTAATTAAATATTCTTCTGAAATACTTTGTTCTTTACATAGTTGAATGTGCTGACAACAAAATCACACAAAAATAAAAAAAATGGAAATCAAATTTTTCAACCCATGGAGGTCTGGATTTGGAGTCACACTCAAAATTAAAGTGGAAAAACACACTACAGGCTGATCCAACTTTGATGTAATGTCCTTAAAACAAGTCAAAATGAGGCTCAGTAGTGTGTGTGGCCTCCACGTGCCTGTATGACCTCCCTACAACGCCTGTGCATGCTCCTGATGAGGTGGCGGACGGTCTCCTGAGGGATCTCCTCCCAGACCTGGACTAAAGCATCTGCCAACTCCTGGACAGTCTGTGGTGCAACGTGACGTTGGTGGATAGAGCGAGACATGATGTCCCAGATGTGCTCAATTGGATTCAGGTCTGGGGAACGGGTGGGCCAGTCCATAGCTTCAATGCCTTCGTCTTGCAGGAACTGCTGACACACTCCAGCCACATGAGGTCTAGTATTGTCTTGCATTAGGAGGAACCCAGGGCCAACCGCACCAGCATATGGTCTCACAAGGGGTCTGAGGATCTCATCTCGGTACCTAATGGCAGTCAGGCTACCTCTGGCGAGCACATGGAGGGCTGTGCGGCCCTCCAAAGAAATGCCACCCCACACCATTACTGACCCAATGCCAAACCGGTCATGCTGGAGGATGTTACAGGCAGCAGAACGTTCTCCACGGCGTCTCCAGACTCTGTCACGTCTGTCACATGTGCTCAGTGTGAACCTGCTTTCATCTGTGAAGAGCACAGGGCACCAATGGCGAATTTGCCAATCTTGGTGTTCTCTGGCAAATGCCAAACGTCCTGCACAGTGTTGGGCTGTAAGCACAACCCCCACCTGTGGACGTCGGGCCCTCATATCACCCTCATGGAGTCTGTTTATGACCGTTTGAGCAGACACATGCACATTTCTGACCTGCTGGAGGTCATTTTGCAGGGCTCTGGCAGTGCTCCTCCTGTTCCTCCTTGCACAAAGGCGGAGATAGCGGTCCTGCTGCTGGGTTGTTGCCCTCCTACGGCCTCCTCCACGTCTTCTGATGTACTGGCCTGTCTCCTGATAGCGCCTCCATGCTCTGGACACTACGCTGACAGACACAGCAAACCTTCTTGCCACAGCTTGCATTGATGTGCCATCCTGGATAAGCTGCACTACCTGAGCCACTTGTGTGGGTTGTAGACTCCGTCTCATGCTACCACTAGAGTTGAAAGCACCGCCAGCATTCAAAAGTGACCAAAACATCAGCCAGGAAGCATAGGTACTGAGAAGTGTCTGTGGTCACCACCTGCAGAACCACTCCTTTATTGGGGGTGTCTTGCTAATTGCCTATAATTTCCACCTGTTGTCTATCCCATTTGCACAACAGCATGTGAAATTAATTGTCACTCAGTGTTGCTTCCTAAGTGGACAGTTTGATTTCACAGAAGTGTGATTGACTTGGAGTTACATTGTGTTGTTTAAGTGTTCCCTTTATTTTTCTGAGCAGTGTATTGTCACGGAAGGTGTACAGGAAACAAGACAATGCAAAAGATTCTATGACTCACTGGATCCAAAACTAAGGAACAAAAGGGAGACCCCTGCATGAGACCTGGCACTCTCCCTGACTCCTCAGCCTATGCGAACACCCCAAAGGTGGATGATCGCATATCCCCGTACCTCGACTATATAATACCTGAACACCCTACAATAGTGAGGGGACACGACCACCGGCTCCCTACACTAGACACGGAGGGAGTCAGGGTCATCTGGGATCCAGCAAACAGAAAATCACAAATGAATGTACAGCACTTATCTTGTAGAAGACTGGGAAATAGGAACAGCATGCACACACACTCCAGGAAGTTGTATAAGCCGCACACTAATGCATTATGGGGAGGAATTTAAAGGGATGCAATCAGTCCAACTACATGACAGCTGAGAGAGACTAACGAGATGAGGAACTGAAAACCAAAACAAAGAAAACTCAAGGAGGAGGTTCTGAAAGGCTTCTGTCAGAGCTTCTTAGCTGTCTGGTTGTGACATGTATTTGTAATTAACTGAAGGGGCGTGCACAGCCACCTCTGAGGAATGTGTTCAAACCAACATACCCTAATAGGCTATTATAACTATATAACAAACACCAATTTGAGAACACACATGTTCAAAATATCAAATTTTATTATATACTATGATTACACCATAGACACAATAAAACCCATAAGGGACAGATTATGCAGGAGAGAATATGGAAAACAATGTGTGTCCCCCGATTACACTGAACTGGTAAGGACACAAAGGCAATAATATCAAATTATAACCATCATGGTTAAGTAACAAATCCTGCCCGAATCCTACACCCACCCAGCATCCATCAATGACACTCCATCTCAGAGGGCACAATGCCTAACTGTGTAGTAGAGACAAGTGCCTGCACCCCCGACCGGGAATGCTAACAACAAGTCCCCAACACAATATTGCTCTTGAGCAGCCTAATGACATACACATACATGGACACAACTGTGGGGATACCAACCAGCAATCAGGAGACACACCACCCCGACGTACGTTTAGCCGTCGCTTCCTCTTCCTCACGCCCCCAAGAGCAAATTGGTGTTTGTTGTTGCATTATCACACATTATTGGCTGCGATATGTTTAATGTCAGAGTTGAGTATTCTAGCTATATGCAAATATAATAAAAGCGTGAAATCAATGATCACTACGTAGATATAAAAAATAACAATAAATATGCAAGGAATTTATATTATATACATACAAAATATGAAGACCAGCACAGTCTAATTTAAAAACAATTAAAACTCTACCAACAGTACTCACACTTCACAGAGGGAGTCTATTATCAGCAACGTCAGGTAAACACTGAAGAGGACATAGCTCTCGCACAAGGGCCTCAGTGTCTTCAACTAGCTGATCATTGGGGGAGACGGAGGTTGGACCTCCACTGATTTTATATTGATGACTTATCCAAAAGACAGGTCGTCAATATCCTGACACTGCAAAACCTTTTCATGACCCGCATTTCAATAGTGACAAATATAATGCTGGTCTGATCACGTATGGTGATGGTGGGGAATTGAAACACAGAGAAAATTCCATAACCTTTCATAAAATGAGGACCTGACATGTTCATGCATTACACTTACAGCCTATTGATATTAACTATGTAATACTTCCTGCTAAAACGATGTAACATATTTATTGCTGTGTTCCTCCACAGGGTATAGCTATAGCTGCCAGACAAATGAGGGGTGGGTCTTCTACAGTTAGACACAGGTTTGTGAGAAGGCGAAATGGCTGAGATCCTGGTGAACACTTTACACATGTACAATATCTTTGAACATATTCTGAAATAAATGGTTATTTTGATGCAGAATAGTCCACAGCACTACCCATGTTCACTGCCAGGTTTTATACCATGCCATAAATGGAAGCCTTATTTTGTGACTAGTTACTCCAAATTTGGATGTAAATGTGATGAGTTCTGACTGAGTTCCCAGCGAGACATCTCCTCAGGTTTGGATATCTGCCCCACCTTATTGAGCAAGTGTGTAATAGAGGGGGTGGAGGTGGATTTCCAGTGAGAAGGAGTCAAGCGGCCAACAGGAACCTTGTTAGAATTATAGTACTTTTGGGATTTTGTCAGGAAAAAGAGAAATGAGTGCTACGGTATCTCAGGGGTGAATGTTTTAGCTTTATAAAGTTTTATCTTGCATATAGTATTTCTGTTGTACAAGACTTGTTGCCACCAAAATACATACATACAAATTACATAAATGTGCAAAAGTGCCAAAGATGTGATCAGATCTAGAGCTGGTATCCCGCATGAAGTTACATATTTGCTTTAAAGGGGTATTTAGGTTACATCAAGTTATTCCCTACCCACAGGACAGGAGATAACTATTCGATGGTAGGGGTCCCACTGTGGGGATTCCCACTGATCACAAGAAAGGGGCAGCAGGTTGAGTAAGTTGCGCACTGACATGCCAAGCACTTGTACTTGGCTATCCTTGTCAGTCCTATAGAGATGAATAGGGCAATCCTGTGACTCCTGGCACCGCGTGCAGTCGCCTGCGGTTTGGTTTCGTTCTCAATCACAGGTGAGGGCTGCAGTATGTTGCCTCACGTGTGGTTGCCGCTGGCAACATTATAGTATTGGCAGTATAGCAGCCTGAGCTGTTGCTAGTCAGCTTGCTGTCAAGGGCAGGCGGTTCCACCTAACTATCTGTCTTTGTATGTGTGCACTTTCCCTGTTTGTGGTGCACGAGGTTTATGTATGTGTGCACTGTGACACCTCCCTTTACTTGCGGTTGTCCGCGGCAACGTGTGGTGCTGTGTGCATGTGGTGGCAGTGTCTCGGCCTGCTGACTGTTCCCCAGGACATGGTTGCCACCCATGCCGTTGCCGGTGGTAACAGGTGTAGTGGAATGCTTGTTTGTGCTTTTCCCTTTAAGTGGCTTCACTACCCTGTCTGGCCTTGGAAGGGTTAATTCCCTTTCCAGTGTGTGTTTGTGTGGGTGTGGCCATTTGGGCTATTTAGCCTCTGCTGAGACCTGTAACTGAGGGGTACTCCAGCCTTGCAGTAAGCTGGAGTCATCCTCCTGGTCTCTTATACCATCTGCCAGTGAGGGCCACCCTTGTGCAGCTATGGATCTGGGTTCCTGTGTGTTATTGTGTGTGTGCTGTGTCCTTTCTATGTTTGGTGTGGATGTCAGCATTTGAGCACGGGATCCAGTCAGTGTGTCTGTGGCAGGTAGGGGTGGAAGTGGTTTTACTCACCTGCCATATCCATAGGCTGTTTATGTTTCCCCTTCCTTGCAGTTTGGCCAGTTTAGACTCCTGTTCGTCCGTGGCAAGGAGGAACAGGTTGTCCCTCCCAGCTCCTAGTTCAGGGATCCCTTGAGGGCTAGTAGGGACCCGAGGTTCCTGAGTATGAGTCTTCCTACCTTCAGGGTTGGCTCATACAGCTAGGAGTCAGGGTCATATTTAGGGATGCGTTAGGAGGTGACCTGCTCCCTAATTGTGTTGTCCTGGTTAAGCAGCCTCCATATTCCTTAACATCGCACGGCGGGAGGTTTCCCCCACTCTCCGCAGTGACATCCTGTGGACAGGGGATAATGTGATGTAGGTTTAGATACCATCTGAAGAGAACCTTGTATGCATTTTCCTGTATTTTAACACATCGAGAGGTGGTCTTGGGAGCTCTCAATATATATATTTTTTACTTTTTTATTATTTTATTTATTAATGTCACTCAAGAACAGTAGGGTACGCAGTCCCCATCAACCCCTTCCCCCTGTTCCCTTCTCGTTAGAAAATTTCAAATACAAAATCCTAAACAGTCATATATACCTTGGGCGCGCAGGCACTACAACTAAGGCCTACGGACCTTCAAACATTGTCACATGTACATGGGGTACACTTCAGCATGTCAACCTATCAACACCAAGGAGTTGGCAGTAGTATTTAAAAATGTTTTAGATTTCTCTTTGTACACGTCTGATGTCAGTGTCCTGTATTAACAGTCTACCCAATCTCCCCCTCATCTGCTCCACTAGGTACCATTCTGTCAGAGAGAAAGGCTGCATTATTTGTTGCATTTCTGTGTCTGACATATATGTAACAATAAAGTTTCTCCATTTCTGAAACAGCTTTATGGTATGCTTATCTTTGGATCTCTTTATAACTGATTATTCCATATGAAACACTTTTTTCAGTTGCTCCACAATGGTGGCTATTGTAGGCATTTCCATTTGTAACCACCTCTGCAATATACATCTTTTGACCACCATGCAAATGGAGTGGAACAATCTAGGTAAAGACTTTCCCGAACTTTCCCCTTCCTCAAAGTGGAACAGAAACAGCTGTGTTAATTCTATCCTCTGCCCCCATATTTCTCTGATCATTCCCCCCACTTCCTCCCAGAGTTTCTTGCTTTTCAAACAAGTCCAGAACCCATGATATAGGTCTGTATATCCCTGACCACATTTAGGACAATATGTTATATGATCCGGTTTTTCTGGATTTGTAGGTACGGTATATTAAAACCAAATATGTCTCTATTCTATGATTTGCAACTAAATATCTCTCCAGACTTCATTTATGATATGGCTTCTCACCCGCATCCATCCCTTTTGTATTTTCTGAGCAATATTCTTGTCTCCTAACCGTTCAGCCCATTTTTTGAATTTTCCTACCTTTTTGTTTTGTGTTCCTTCCTTTTGTAATTTATAGTAAAGAGAAGAAACCGACACTTTACCCCTCCTAGTTCCAGAATTTTGTCTAGTATATTTTGCTTTATCTCCTTATGTACTACCACTAGATTCGAGGTAATAGCTGCTTTAATCTGAGAAAGATGGATGGTCTGAAAGGGGCGCAAAGAGAAATTATCTATCAGCTCTGAGCCATCTAGGCTCCGAATCATGCAACAGGTGTCTAACTTGTGTAATCCCTTTAGACTTCCACTCTGTAAAGAGACTATTAGTATGGCCATGCGTGAACACCGGATTGTTCTATAATGGAATATGCTTAGAAATTCTATAAGATAGCCAATATCTTCTCCGCAGTATTCTCCATGTTGTTATAGTATCTTTAATAAGTATCGACTGTTTAATCCACACAGGGATGCACTGCAACCTAGCATGTAGGAGTGCCACTAAGGACCAAGGAGCACAGAAATCCCTTTCCAAAGATAGGGCCAAGTTATGGCTCGTTCCATTAATCCAGTCTGTGATGTGCCTAGCCATGCACGCCAAGTTGTACCCTCTAATATCTGGGAAGGCTACCCCACACTGCTCTTTTGCAGCCATTAGATTATGTAAGTAAATTCTGGGACGTCTTCCATGCCAAAGAAATCTAGTAAAGGCTTTTGTTAACCTATGGATATCAGCTTGCTTGAGTAGTAAAGGAATAGTCTGTAAGGGGTATAGTAGTTTAGACATGGACATCATTTTGGGTAAATGATTGCGTCCCATTAATGATAGTGGAAGGTCATGCCATCGCTGCAATTCTCTCAGAATCTTAGCGATCAGTGGAATGTAGTTTAGTCTGTAAATTGACTCCAAAGTGTTCCCTATTTTAATTCACAGGTAAGTTATACAGTCATGGCCGTAAATGTTGGCACCTCTGAAATTGTTCAAGAAAATGAAGTATTTCTCACAGAAAAGTATTGCAGTATCACATGTTTTGCTATACACATGTTTATTCCCTTTGTGTGTATTGGAATAAAACTAAAAAAGGGAGGAAAAAAGCAAATTGGACATAATGTCACACCTATATTTTCAGTGCTTGCATCACTTTGACCATGTCATTAATAGGGTCAGCCATGAATAATACTATATCATCCGCAAACAGCCCTAGCCGCATCTCCTGCTGATCTACTTGCACTCCTTCAAAACTCTCTGCCGAGTCCAGATATCTGGCTAGTGGCTCAATTGCCAGGTCAAACAGCAAAGGGGACGAGCTCTCATTATTAACGGGGTTGTGCAGCACTGCTACCCTTTTAAAAAAACTGATCAGCGGAGGTACCATTAGTTGCAGCCCCGCCAATCTGATATTGATGACTTATCTTGAGGATAGGTCATTGATATCTTTGTACGGCACAATGCCTTTAGGGCAAACTATGTGGGTGAAAACTTAACATTAAGGTCTTTTTCCCATTCTCTGAGGAAATAAAGGTTGGGTATTGAGTCAGGGGTTGTCATCTGCTTACTAATTCTTGAAATAAGCTTTTTAGATGATATTGGCATTTGGTTTTTCTGTTGTGGGCAGGGAGTTGCATATGCATATTCAAATATAATCTTTCTCTGTGACAAGGTGAGAAAGCACCCGTTGGGATTTACATCCAGTGACACCTCAGTGCAGTGTTGGATGGCATTGGGCCACATGTAGTATCTAGGGTCTGTAGCTCGAGTTCAGTTTCTAAATTGCATAAGGGGAGAAGGAAATGAAGAACATAATTGTCTAATATATGAAACTTTCCAAATTTTCAGTGGCTAGTGTCAGATGGCAGTGTTCAATCAGTTGTGTTGGGTATTTCAGTCTTTGAAAATTAGTTGTCTGAAGGGATTTACATTATAACCAGAAGCAGACTGGCCATAGACCCTACAGAGAAATTTCCTGGTGGCCCCACCTACTTGTGCTGGTTCTGTCTACCTGTGTTGCCATGCCTTTGTCAATTTGGACCCGCCTTCAACATGAGGCCCCATTAAAAATAAATTCCAGGACCACTTTAAATTCCGAGGCCACCCGTTATTATAATTTCCTCTATATGAATCCAACGCTTTTGAGATGGGTGCCAAATCCAATCAACTATCGTACTGAGATGGATTGCTTTATTTCTTTTTTTGTTACATTTAGTTATCGGCCAGCTTCGGTTGGGGGGCAGTTGGAGTATCTTGTATGTTGCTCCGGGTTTGATGCCTCCCCAGTTAGTCAGAACAGAATTTTCTGTATTGGTGGAATAAATCTCTTGGCAGGGGTATGGGCAGTGCTTGCAATAGATATGTGATTTTGGGTGTAGTTATTTTATTTATTTTTTCCAGCCTATCTGCAAGAGAACGACTAGGGTCAAGGATAATGAAGTAGGGCGTAAGGAGGAAAGTAGAGCTTTATAGTTTATTGTGTATAATTATTTTGTGATAGGTGAAATGTTTATCCCTAGGAATTTTATGGAATCTGTCAGCTAAGCAAATGGGTGGTTTGCTTTAAGGTAATCTTATGTTTGGATGGAAGTGTAATATTTAATGCCTGTGACTTTGAAGAGTTTATTTTAAAGTTGGATATCATCAAGCCAAAGGTACTTAAAGGGGTTGTCGGTTCTACAGATATTGAAGACCTATCCTTAGGATGTCATCAATATCATATCTGCAGGGGTTAAAGAGGCTGTGGTGTTCATGCAATGCTGTGTCCTCTTGTCAATTTATTGATGGCAGTGCAGTGTAATTACAGCTTCCTTTACCGTTCACTTGAATGGGACGAACAGATGTAATTACAATGCACCACGCTACATAGACAGAGTGCAGGTAAACATAGAAGAGGTCACAGTACTCACACAAACAACTGATCAACAGGGAAGGGGGGGGGGGCTGGGAGTTAGACCCCCACCAATCTCATACTGATAATCAATATCTGTAGCCCAGAAAAACCTGTTAAAGATTCTTCAGTTGCTGGGATGGCCAAAGCAGGATATCATCAAGAGCAGGTTGTTTCCTGTGGTCATTCTATCCTCCTGTTGCCCACAAACAAGCCCTTTATCATAGTATACTATCTGATGGCTTGGAGTAGGGTCTCCATGACCATTATAAAGAGCAGTGGGGATAATGGACAACCCTGACTTGTGTCATTCTGGATTTCCTCAACTTCAGATAAATCGTCATTAACCTTGACATTAGTGTTTACCACCATTCTCACCCTTAGGCCTGTATTAAACCAACAGATTTTCTGACAGATTTGGACAATTCCACACACAGATCTTTTGTTATATAAACCAACTATCGGTCTGATTGGCCAGATAATCTGTTGGTGTAATACAGGCAGTCTCGGACTGGTCCACAGTGGTACAGGTGAATCCCCCGGTCGGCCCCCGAGCAAGGTCGGCTCCTAGTCTCCCACCCCCTGCACAAGTGGCACATAACACAGTAGAGTTACTGCACTACATACATATATTCAATGTACAGCACCTCAACCAGCCTATGTTCAGATAAAAAACCTGATAGATTATTAAAGAAACTCCCCAGTTTATTACTATAGACACGATCAGAGCTGAGATGACTTCTAGGTAACAGTGTCCTCTTTTCACCAGGATCTACCTTCTCAGAGTTGCTGCAGGGACCCCCATATTCAATCATGTGGTAGAATGTTGCTGCTGTGTGAGCAGGTAATATTTGAATGTATCCGTACGGTGGGCCCCCAAAATAAATTTTACTGGTGGGCCCTAGGCATCCTAGTCTGACAGTGAATACAGGCCTAAGATTGTCTATAACTCACCCTCTTCCTAGTTGGTTTTATTATGCTTTGCCTGTTTATTCTCCATTTGGATAATGGTACAAAGTCTTGAAGTACTATTGCTTGGCGAACTGATTTCTATGATGTGGACTGTCCATAATTCTCGCTAGCCTATGAGGCTTGGAACTCTTTTTCTGTCTTGTTATTTCTTTCCCCCATTTATACACACTGTTCTGACTACTGGGATTTTTATACCTCTGTTATGTGAAAACATTAATAAAAAGAGATTTAAAAGAAAGAATTCTTTAAATAGTTTACTACTGGGATTTTAATGTTATGTTTTATGTATTTTTTACCTTCAGCCTTCCTAAAAATTGGTTGTATTTATATGGCTCTCATAATAGAAAACATGCCTTTCTGCATATGTACATTATCCAGTGCATCTTGGATACAGTCATATTGGATTTTTAGAAGCAAATAACTATGATAGCACTGGGATCCTAGGTTCAAATCGGACCATGAACAACATCTTCATAGAGTTTGAATATTCTCCCTGTGTTTGCATGGGGTTTCCTCCGGGTGCTCTGGTTTCCTCCCACACTCCAAAGACATACTGATAGCGAACTTAGATTGTGAGTCCCTTTGGGGACAGCTTGATGCTAATGGCCGTAAAATGCTGCAGAATATAGTAACGCTATATAAGTGCATAAAATAAATAAATAACTTTCCAATATATATTCAAATTCCTTGTTGCAATATAATAAGAAATGTTAAAGAGACAGGGATTTGATTTTAACATGATTTATTTATATACAAACCTTACACCTAAAGCTGTTGATCCAGAAAAAGGCAAAAAACCTAGACATGTTTGACCCATCTGTGCCACAGAGAAATATTTCCTTCATGACCTGGGAAAGCAATCCTAACCATTAACCCGAAATCAAAGTTATTAATACAAGTAAGGGCTCTTTCACACTTCCGGCGTGTACTCCATTTGCCGGAATTACACGCCGGATCCGGAAAAACGCAAGTGAACTGAAAGACGGATTCGTCTTCAAAATGCGTTCAGTGTTACTATGGCAGCCAGGACGCTATTAAAGTCCTGGCTGCCATAGTAGTAGTGGGGAGCGGGGGAGCAGTATACTTACAGTCCGTGCGGCTCCCGGGGCGCTCCAGAATGACGTCAGAGCGCCCCATGCGCATGGATGACGTGTCCATGTGATCACGTCATCCATGCGCGTGGGGCGCCCTGACGTCACTCTGGAGCGCCCAGGGAGCCGCACGGACGGTAAGTATACTGCTCCCCTGCTCCCCACTACACTTTACCATGGCTGCCAGGACTTTAGCGTCCCGGCAGCCATAGTAACCACTCTGAAAAAGCTAAACGTCGGATCCGGTAATGCGCCGAAACGACGTTTAGCTTAAGGCCAGATCCGGATTAATGCCTTTCAATGGGCATTAATTCCGGATCCGGCCTTGCGGCAAGTGTTCAGGATTTTTGGCCGGAGCAAAAAGCGCAGCATGCTGCGGTATTTTCTCCGGCCAAAAAACGTTCCGTTACGGAACTGAAGACATCCTGATGCATCCTGAACGGATTTCTCTCCATTCAGAATGCAATAGGATAAAACTGATCAGGATTCTTCCGGCATAGAGCCCCGACGACGGAACTCTGTGCCGGAAGAAAAGAACGCAAGTGTGAAAGGGCCCTAAGGCTACTTTCACAATTGCGGTAGCCTTTTCCGGCAGGCTGTACCGGCTGTACGGTAAGTCCACCGTGTCGCCGGTAGTCCGCTCCTGCCCCATTCACTATAATGTGGGCAGGCTGGAGGTCTGGCCACAGTATGGCAAACATGCCGATAGGCGGCTGGACAAAAACCTGCAGCGTGCTGTAGTTTTATTCCAGCATTCACTGCACAGGATTAATACATTTATATTTTAATAGTTCGGGCATTTTAGGATGCGGCGATGCCTATGATGTTTATTTTTTATTGTGTATTTTATTTTTATTATGGTGAAAGGGGGATGATTAGAATTTTTAAATTATTATTTATTTTTTTACTTTTTTAAAGCTCCCCTAGTGGACCTGAATGTACAATCATTAGATTACTTCTCCCATATACTACTGTAATTTAATACAGTTTTGTATGGGAAATCTGTATATTCCAATGCATCACTGTCACTTGCAGGCCTACATTGGAATATACCTGTGATAGCTCTGGAACCTTCGTACAGGCTCCAGTCACTCACCAACAGTGAATGGCTTCTCCAATCTCATTGCAGGGAAGCTATTTGAGTCCAGGGATCACAGAGCTCCCGAGGAAAGCCGCCTTTGATGACGATTGCACACATTAGTCCCTAGTGTCAACTGTGTAAAACAGCTGGCGCCAAGTGGCTATGGAGCCCTCTCCACTCCATCTTTAACTACCTCCCGTCTACCTGATCAGCCCTGCACTGAGGCTGTACAGCGTTGTATAGTGCTGTACAGCCTCTCTGGGGGGTTTATTCCCCCTGTAACTGGGGCTACTATGTCAGCCCCAGTTACAGGGGAAATCAATGGTGGAAAAAAAAAAAGTGAAGTTAAATGTCCCCCAGAGGTCTTGTATGACCTTATGGGGGATGCAAAGTGTAAAATAAAATAAAATAAAAAAAAAGTGTTAAAATTAAAAAAAAGGTTTCACATGTTAAATGTTAGAAATAGAAAAATAAATTATAAAATAGACATATTTGGTATTGCCGTCACGGTCAGCTCTATAAATATATCACATGATCCACCCAGTCCGATAAACACCATAAAAAAAAGAAAAAAAAAACTGTGTCAAAAAAGCCATTTTTGTCACCTTACATCACAAAAAGTGCAACACCAAGTGATCAAAAATGCGTATGTCCCACAAAATGGTAGCAATAAAACCGTCACCTCATCCCGCAAAAAATGAGCCCCTACATAAGAAAATCGCAAAAAAAAAATAAAAAAAATAAAGCTCTCAGAATAAATATGGACACATTAAAAAATATTTTTTTTTGTTTCAAAAATGCTACTATTGTGTTAAAGTCAAATAAATCAAAAAAAGTATACATATTAGGTATCACATGACCTAACCTCTCGGTTGAACACCGTAAAAAAATAAAAATAAAAACTGTGCCATTTTTTGTCACCTAACATCACATAAAGTGCAACACTAAGCGATCAAAAAGGCATATGTCCCCCAAAATAGTACCAATCAAACTGTCACCTCATCCCGCAAAAAATGAGATCCTAACTAAGACAATCGGTCAAAAAATAAAAAAGCTATGGCTCTCAGACTATGGAGACACAAAATTTTTTTGGGGGTTTCAAAAATGCTATTATTGTGTAAAAAATAAATAAGAAAAAATATACATATTAGGTATCGCCATGTCCGTAACGATCTGCTCTATAAAAAGTCACATGACCTAACCTGGCGGGTAAACGCTGTAAAAATAAATAAATAAAAACTGTGCTAAAACAACACATTTTTTGGTCACCTTGCCCCATAAAGTGTTATAATGAATGATCAAAAAATCATATGTACCCAAAAATGGTACCAATAAAAATGTCAACTCTTCCTGCAAAAAACAGAAGATGAAGACGATCGGAAGAAAAATAAAAAAAATATGGCGTTCAGAAAATGGAGACACAAAAACATTTTTTTTTTTTAAATGCTTTATTATGTAAAACGGAAACAAACAAAGAAAGTAGACATATTTGATATCATTGCGTCCGTAACAACCTGCTCTATAAAAATAGCACATGATCTACCCTGACAGATGAATGTTGTAAAAAATAAAAACCATGCCAAAACAGCCATTTTTTTGTTACCTTGCCTCACAAAAAAGGTAATATAGAACAATAAAAAATCATATGTACCCCAAAATAGTACCAATAAAACTGGCACCTTATCCCCTAGTTTCCAAAATGGGGTCACTTTTTGGGAGTTTCTACTGTAAAGGTGCATCAGGGGGGTTTCAAATCGGACATGGCATCTAATCAGTTCAGCAAAATCTGCCTTCCAAAAACCATATGGCACTCCTTTTCTTCTCAGCCCTGCCGTGTGCCCTTACATCAATTTACGACCACATGTTTTTGTAAACCGCAGAATCAGGGTAATAAATATAGAGTTTTGTTTGGATGTTAACCCTTGATGTGTTAAAGAAAAAAATTGATTAAAATGGAAAATCTGCCAAAAAAGTCAAATTTTTTAATTTGATCTCCATTTTCCTTTAATTCTTGTGGAACACCTAAAGGGCTAACAAAGTTTGTAAAATCAGTTTCAAGTAACTTGAAGGGTGTAGTTTCTACAATGGGGTCATTTATTGGGGTATCCACTATGTAAGCCCCACAAAGTGACTTCAGACCTGAACTAGTCCTTAAAAAGTGGGTTTTGGCAATTTTCTTAAAAATGTTAAAGGGGTTGTCCGGGTTCAGAGCTGAACCCGGACATCCCTCCATTTTCACCCCGGCAGCCCCTCTGACATGAGCATCGGAGCAGTACATGCTCCGATGCTCTCCTTTGCCCTGCGCTAAATTGCGCAGGGCAAAGGCATTTTTAGGAGTTCCGGTGACGTACCGGGGCTCTTCATGGGGCTGACAGGAACCCCGGTGACATCACAAAATGATGCCAACATAAAGTAGACATATAGGGAATGTTAAGTGATAAATAGAGAAATTGTCAAAATTTTTGGTAAATTGGGGATTTTTTCATAAATAAATGTGAAATATATTGACTCAAATTTATGACTATCATGAAGTACAATGTGTCACGAGAAAACAATCTCTGAATGGCTTGGTTAAGTAAAAGCGTTCCAAAACTATTACCACTAGAGTTGAGCGAACACCTGGATGTTCGGGTTCGAGAAGTTCGGCCGAACTTCCCGGAAATGTTCGGGTTCGGGATCCGAACCCGACCCGAACTTCGTCCCGAACCCGAACCCCATTGAAGTCAAAGGGGACCCGAACTTTTCGGCACTAAAAAGGCTGTAAAACAGCCCAGGAAAGAGCTAGAGGGCTGCAAAAGGCAGCAACATGTAGGTAAATCCCCTGCAAACAAATGTGGATAGGGAAATGAATTAAAATAAAAATAAAATATATAAAAATAAACCAATATCAATTGGAGAGAGGTCCCAAAGCAGAGAATTTGGCTTCACGTCAGCAGAGAATCAGTCTTCATGCCATAGCAGAGAATCTGGCTTCACGTCACCCACCACTGTAACAGTCCATTGTCATATATTTAGGCCCCGGCACCCAGGCAGAGGAGAGAGGTCCCGTAACAGAGAATCTGACTTCATGTCAGCAGAGAATCAGTCTGCATGTCATAGCAGAGAATCAGGCTTTACGTCACCCAACACTGGAACAGTCCATTGTCAGATATTTAGGCCCAGGCACCCAGGCAGAGGAGAGAGGTCCCGTAACAGAGAATCTGGCTTCACGTCAGCAGAGAATCAGTCTGCATGTCATAGCAGAGAATCAGGCTTCACGGCACCCACCACTGGAACAGGCCACTGTCACATATTTAGGCCCAGGCACCCAGGCAGAGGAGAGAGGTCCCATAACAGAGATTCAGGCTTCATGTCAGCAGAGAATCAGTCTTCATGTCATAGCAGAGAATCAGGCTTCACGTCACCCACCACTGGAACAGGCCACTGTCACATATTTAGGCCCAGGCACCCAGACAGAGGAGAGAGGTCCCGTAACAGAGAATCTGGCTTCATGTCAGCACAGAATCAGTCTTCATGTCATAGCAGAGAATCAGGCTTCACGTCACCCACCACTGGAACAGGCCACTGTCACATATTTAGGCCCAGGCACCCAGGAAGAGGAGAGAGGTCCCGTAACAGAGATTCAGGCTTCATGTCAGCAGAGAATCAGTCTTCATGTCATAGCAGAGAATCAGGCTTCACGTCACCCACCACTGGAACAGGCCACTGTCACATATTTAGGCCCAGGCACCCAGGCAGAGGAGAGAGGTCCCATAACAGAGATTCAGGCTTCATGTCAGCAGAGAATCAGTCTTCATGTCATAGCAGAGAATCAGGCTTCACGTCACCCACCACTGGAACAGGCCACTGTCACATATTTAGGCCCAGGCACCCAGACAGAGGAGAGAGGTCCCGTAACAGAGAATCTGGCTTCATGTCAGCACAGAATCAGTCTTCATGTCATAGCAGAGAATCAGGCTTCACGTCACCCACCACTGGAACAGGCCACTGTCACATATTTAGGCCCCGGCAACCAGACAGAGGAGAGAGGTCCCGTAACAGAGAATCTGGCTTCATGTCAGCACAGAATCAGTCTTCATGTCATAGCAGAGAATCAGGCTTCACGTCACCCACCACTGGAACAGGCCACTGTCACACATTTAGGCCCCGGCACCCAGACAGAGGAGAGGTTCATTCAACTTTGGGTTGCCCCGCAATATAATGGTAAAATGAAAATAAAAATAGGATTGAATGAGGAAGTGCCCTGGAGTACAATAATATATTGTTATGGGGAGGTAGTTAATGTCTAATCTGCACAAGGGATGGACAGGTCCTGTGGGATCCATGCCTGGTTCATTTTTATGAACGTCAGCTTGTCCACATTGGCTGTAGACAGGCGGCTGCGTTTGTCTGTAATGACGCCCCCTGCCGTGCTGAATACACGTTCAGACAAAACGCTGGCTGCCGGGCAGGCCAGCACCTCCAAGGCATAAAAGGCTAGCTCTGGCCACGTGGACAATTTGGAGACCCAGAAGTTGAATGGGGCCGAACCATCAGTCAGTACGTGGAGGGGTGTGCACAGGTACTGTTCCACCATGTTAGTGAAATGTTGCCTCCTGCTAACACGTTCAGGTGGTGGTGCACTTAGCTGTGGCGTGGTGACAAAACTTTTCCACATCTCTGCCATGCTAACCCTGCCCTAAGAGGAGCTGGGCGTGACACAGCTGCGTTGGCGACCTCTTGCTCCTCCTCTGCCTTCGCCTTGGGCTTCCACTGGTTCCCCTGTGACATTTGGGAATGCTCTCAGTAGCGCGTCTACCAACGTGCGCTTGTACTCACGCATCTTCCTATCACGCTCCAGTGTAGGAAGTAAGGTGGGCACATTGTCTTTGTACCGGGGATCCAGCAGGGTGGCAACCCAGTAGTCCGCACACGTTAAAATGTGGGCAACTCTGCTGTCGTTGCGCAGGCACTGCAGCATGTAGTCGCTCATGTGTGCCAGGCTGCCCAGAGGTAAGGACAAGCTGTCCTCTGTGGGAGGCGTATCGTCATCGTCCTGTGTTTCCCCCCAGCCACGCACCAGTGTTGGGCCCGAGCTGCTTTGGGTGCCACCCCGCTGTGAACATGCTTCATCCTCATCCTCCTCATCCTCCAGTAGTGGGCCCTGTCTGGCCACATTTGTACCTGGCCTCTGGTGTTGCAAAAAACCTCCCTCTGAGTCACTTCGAAGAGACTGGCCTGAAAGTGCTAAAAATGACCCCTCTTCCTCCTCTTCCTCCTGGGCCACCTCCTCTTCCATCATCGCCCTAAGTGTTTTCTCAAGGAGACAAAGAAGTGGTATTGTAACGCTGATAACGGCGTTATCGCCACTGGCCATGTTGGTGGAGAACTCAAAACAGCGCAACAGGGCACACAGGTCTCGCATGGAGGCCCAGTCATTGGTGGTGAAGTGGTGCTGTTCCGCAGTGCGACTGACCCGTGCGTGCTGCAGCTGAAACTCCACTATGGCCTGCTGCTGCTCGCACAGTCTGTCCAGCATGTGCAAGGTGGAGTTCCACCTGGTGGGCACATCGCATATGAGGCGGTGAGCGGGAAGGCCGAGGTTACGCTGTAGCGCAGACAGGCGTGCAGCAGCAGGGTTTGAATGCCGGAAGCGCGAACAGACGGCCCGCACTTTATGCAGCAGCTCTGACATTCAGCACATGCGCCAGGCAAGGGATGTGCGTCAAACCGGCTAGTCCCAGAGCTGCAACGAGATTTCGCCCATTATCGCACACCACCAGGCCGGGCTTGAGGCTCACCGGCAGCAACCACTCGTCGGTCTGTTGTTCTATACCCCGCCACAACTCCTGTGCGGTGTGGGGCCTGTCCCCCAAACATATGAGTTTCAGAACGGCCTGCTGACGTTTACCCCGGGCTGTGCTGAAGTTGGTGGTGAAGGTGTGTGGCTGACTGGATGAGCAGGTGGAAGAAGAGGAGGAGGAAGCTGAGTAGGAGGAGGAGGAGACAGGAGGCAAAGAATGTTGCCCTGCGATCCTTGGCGGCGGAAGGACATGCGCCAAACAGCTCTCCGCCTGGGGCCCAGCCGCCACTACATTTACCCAGTGTGCAGTTAGGGAGATATAGCGTCCCTGGCCGTGCTTACTGGTCCACGTATCTGTGGTTAGGTGGACCTTGCCACAGATGGCGTTGCGCAGTGCACACTTGATTTTATCGGACACTTGGTTGTGCAGGGAAGGCACGGCTCTCTTGGAGAAGTAGTGGTGGCTGGGAACAACATACTGTGGGACAGCAAGCGACATGATCTGTTTGAAGCTGTCTGTGTCCACCAGCCTAAATGACAGCATTTCATAGTCCAGTAGTTTAGAAATGCTGGCATTCAGGGCCAGGGATCGAGGGTGGCTAGGTGGGAATTTACGCTTTCTCTCAAATGTTTGTGAGATGGAGAGCTGAACGCTGCCGTGTGACATGGTTGAGATGCTTGGTGACGCAGGTGGTGGTGTTGGTGGTACAGCCCATGTTTGCTGGGCGGCAGGTGCCAACGTTCCTCCAGAGGCGGAGGAAGAGGGCGAGGCGGCGGCAGCAGCAGAAGAGGCCGAAGCGGCAGCAGCAGAAGAGGTAGCAGGGGGAGCCTGAGTGACTTCTTTGTTTTTAAGGTGTTTACTCCACTGCAGTTCATGCTTTGCATGCAGGTGCCTGGTCATGCAGGTTGTGCTAAGGTTCAGAACGTTAATGCCTCGCTTCAGGCTCTGATGGCACAGCGTGCAAACCACTCGGGTCTTGTCGTCAGCACATTGTTTAAAGAAGTGCCATGCCAGGAAACTCCTTGAAGCTGCCTTTGGGGTGCTCGGTCCCAGATGGCGGCAGTCAGTAGCAGGCAGAGTCTCTTGGCGGCGGGTGTTCTGATTTTGCCCACTGCTCCCTCTTTGTCTTTTGCTACGCTGTTGGCTCGGTCTCACCACTGCCTCTTCCTCCGAACTGTGAAAGTCAGTGGCACGACCTTCATTCCATGTGGGGTCTAGGACCTCATCGTCCCCTGCATCGTCTTCCACCCAGTCTTGATCCCTGACCTCCTGTTCAGTCTGCACACTGCAGAAAGACGCAGCAGTTGGCACCTGTGTTTCGTCATCATCAGAGACGTGCTGAGGTGGTATTCCCATGTCCTCATCATCAGGAAACATAAGTGGTTGTGCGCTAGTGCATTCTATCTCTTCCACCCCTGCGGAAGGGCTACGTGGATGCCCTTGGGAAACCCTGGCAGCAGAGTCTTCAAACAGCATAAGAGACTGCTGCATAACTTGAGGCTCAGACAGTTTCCCTGATATGCATGGGGGTGATGTGACAGACTGATGGGGTTGGTTTTCATGCGCCATCTGTGCGCTTTCTGCAGAAGACTGGGTGGGAGATAATGTGAACGTGCTGGATGCACTGTCGGCCACCCAATTGACTAATGCCTGTACCTGCTCAGGCCTTACCATCCTTAGAACGGCATTAGGCCCCACCAAATATCCCTGTATATTCTGGCGGCTACTGGGACCTGAGGTAGTTGGTACACTAGGACGTGTGGCTGTGGCAGAACGGCCACGTCCTCTCCCAGCACCAGAGGGTCCACTAACACCACCACGACCATGTCCACGTCCGCGTCCCTTACTAGTTGTTTTCCTCATTGTTACCGTTCACCACAATAAGAAAAATATTATTCGGGCCAATGTATTGAATTAAAATTCAGGCCTTTTTTTTACAGACATCTAACACTGTCTGGCTATCTATTTATCTATTTAGGTACCGTATTACACTAATACAGGCACACAAGTAATGACAGATTTGGTTGAATATAAATGTGAGGCCTATTTTTTACGCGCTGTGTGACAGATATACTTTTAATCACAGAATTAGACTTGTATCTGCACTGTAGCGTGTGTGTTAAGTTTTTCAGAATGACACTATCAGCACCTTGAATCTAAGATATCCTTTTTGGGATAGATTTAAAGTAGGCCTAATATAGCAGAAACTACTAATTTTGAGAATGGCAAATTTGGGAATAGCTTTTCAACCCAGAACAAAAACTGTGCTTTTACGGTCACTACAAATAATTTGACCAGCTAAAACAGTACAGATTTGGTTGAATAGAAATGTCAGGCCTATTTTTTACGCGCTGTGTGACAGATATACCTTTAATCACAGAATTAGACTTGTATCTGCACTGTAGCGTGTGTGTTAAGTTTTTCAGAATGACACTATCAGCACCTTGAATCTAATATACCCTTTTTGGGATAGATTTAAAGTAGGCCTGATATAGCAGAAACTACTAATTTTGAGAATGGCAAATTTGGGAATAGTTTTTCAACCCAGAACAAAAACTGTGCTTTTACGGTCACTACAAATAACTTGACCAGCTAAAACAGTACTGATTTGGAGGAATATAAATGTCAGGGCTATTTTTTAGGCGCTGTGTGACAGGTATACCTTTAATCACAGAATTAGACTTGTATCTGCACTGTAGCGTGTGTGTTAAGTTTTTCAGAATGACACTATCAGCACCTTCAATCTAAGATATCCTTTTTCGGATAGATTTAAAGTAGGCCTGATATAGCAGAAACTACAAATTTTGAGAATGGCAAATTTGGGAATAGTTTTTCAACCCAGAACAAAAACTGTGCTTTTACGGTCACTACAAATAATTTGACCAGCTAAAACAGTACAGATTTGGTTGAATATAAATGTGAGGCCTATTTTTTTACGCGCTGTGTGACAGATATACCTTTAATCACAGAATTAGACTTGTATCTGCACTGTAGCGTGTGTGTTAAGTTTTTCAGAATGACACTATCAGCACCTTGAATCTAATATACCCTTTTTGGGATAGATTTAAAGTAGGCCTGATATAGCAGAAACTACTAATTTTGAGAATGGCAAATTTGGGAATAGTTTTTCAACCCAGAACAAAAACTGTGCTTTTACGGTCACTACAAATAACTTGACCAGCTAAAACAGTACTGATTTGGAGGAATATAAATGTCAGGGCTATTTTTTAGGCGCTGTGTGACAGGTATACCTTTAATCACAGAATTAGACTTGTATCTGCACTGTAGCGTGTGTGTTAAGTTTTTCAGAATGACACTATCAGCACCTTCAATCTAAGATATCCTTTTTCGGATAGATTTAAAGTAGGCCTGATATAGCAGAAACTACAAATTTTGAGAATGGCAAATTTGGGAATAGTTTTTCAACCCAGAACAAAAACTGTGCTTTTACGGTCACTACAAATAATTTGACCAGCTAAAACAGTACAGATTTGGTTGAATATAAATGTGAGGCCTATTTTTTACGCGCTGTGTGACAGATATACCTTTAATCACAGAATTAGACTTGTATCTGCACTGTAGCGTGTGTGTTAAGTTTTTCAGAATGACACTATCAGCACCTTGAATCTAATATACCCTTTTTGGGATAGATTTAAAGTAGGCCTGATATAGCAGAATTTATATATTGAGATAAAATTTACAATAAAATATACATAAAAAGTAGGCATAAACTGATTAACATATAATGCACTGGGGATATTAGGACACTAAGTATCCTGCTTCGATATCCTGCTAGCTGAATAGATATTAAGCTTTGGTCTATAGGTGTATATAATATGCTCAATTCATATAATCAAATCAAAGTCCTGTGTAAAATAAAAGTCCTGTGTAAAATAAAAAATACAAATAGAAATAACACAAATGTCCTTCTGTGAACAAAACCTGTGAAGAATAAAATAGAAATCCTGTGCAAAATAAGTGATGCAAAAGTAATATACTGGTGATATATTTTGAGTGAATATAGTGTTAAATAAGGTCGTGCATAGACCTAGTGGCAATTCCTCAGTTGAAGTATATAATGTTTCAATTCAGTAGCGGTCCTCTATGCGCTAGGCAGTAGGGCTTAGGTAAAGGATAGTCGGGTTTTTGAACTGGGGCGTCCCCCTAGTTCTTCAAACCCTCTTACCTTGCCCTTGGTTGAGGCTAGACTCTTTAGAGGTGTCTCTCTCCTAAACGCTGGGGTCCTTGGTGCAGGATCCAATTATGTGAGAATTTCCTCTCGCCGGTCTCAGCGTTCCACGAGAGTGCTTCCTTGCGTCTCAGCAATCAGGAAGTAATCTCTCCAGTTCTCGTAGTCTCGCGTAATCTCGCGATCAGTTGGTCCAGCTAAATTTTCACTGGATTGTAACTGCAGACTAGACGATATTCTTCCAACTTTTTTTCGGAATAGGGTGGGTGAATACTCGCAGGAACCAGCCAGACGCGTTTCGAGGGTCCTCCCTCTTCCTCAGTGGCTATACTGCGAGTGTTACCCTTCTTACTTATATACTATGGTTCTCTGAGATCCCACCCAACTCCGATCTGGATTTCACTTGTTCTAATTAGATTAAATCTTCAGTGCAAGGTACTACTTAAATATATATATATATATATAGACTATTTGTCTTACTAACTTTCTAATCTTTATTATTTAAGATACAATTTAAAAATATATATCATAATATATAAGAATATAATTAAAAAGTATATATAAAAATATAAATAGTACATATATAAGCTCTAGTTTAAAATCCTTAAATATATAAATCTGGGATAGCAATCACTTATTCATTCCTTTTCCATAATAATTCCAAGTATTTGAACAATCCTCCAAAGTCCAAATAACACAAAAAGCGTCCTGAGAACTTAAAAGACGCAATGGACACAAAAAATACAAAAAACGCATCAAAACCGCACCAGATAGCTCAAAAAAACCGCATATGCGTTTTCAGTGCGTTTTGTGTCGAAATCTCCTCCCACATTCATCTTCATAAAACCCCATCACTTATACCTCCTCCTTCTCATCAAAGATATCTCTAGATGTTGTATATTGGATATTCCACATTAATAAATAGTGTCTCTATATTTTAATCCAATAGATGTATTCTATCTTTAATTTTCTCTCTTTGATAATTAGAACTTATCTTCCCTTTTTCTCTTATTCTTTATTGAGGTATAGGTGGAGGAAGGCCCACCACCGAGGGGAGATCCTGGTACCATAAAATAGCTAACCACAGGATGTCCCGTCAGAGGGGGGCATCCCTCCCTAGAGACTATAGGAAACCAAATAACTCAAAATCTGAGTTCAGTCCCCGTGGAAGGAGAGTTTGAAAATCAAAAATTCGCCTAGATTCCTGCCTCGACATCCTAGCGATATGGTCTCCACCTCGCCAGTGTATATCCACCTTTTCGAAGGCCAAGAAAACCATACCTCTTGTGTCTTTATTATGACATTGTTTATAATGTAATGACAGGGAGTGTTTTTCATAACCATTTTTTATGTTAGTCACATGTTCTGCCAACCTCTTTTTTAAGGTGCGTTTGGTCCTCCCAATATATTGTTTCTTGCATTGGCATTCTATTATATACAATATATTCTTTGAGCTACAGGTCAAAAATTCTTTAATTAAAGAATTTTTGACCTGTAGCTCAAAGAATATATTGTATATAATAGAATGCCAATGCAAGAAACAATATATTGGGAGGACCAAACGCACCTTAAAAAAGAGGTTGGCAGAACATGTGACTAACATAAAAAATGGTTATGAAAAACACTCCCTGTCATTACATTATAAACAATGTCATAATAAAGACCCAAGAGGTATGGTTTTCATGGCCTTCGAAAAGGTGGATATACACTGGCGAGGTGGAGACCATATCGCTAGGATGTCGAGGCAGGAATCTAGGCGAATTTTTGATTTTCAAACTCTCCCCTCTCCACGGGGACTGAACTCAGATTTTGAGTTATTTGGTTTCCTATAGTCTCTAGGGAGGGATGCCCCCCTCTGACGGGACATCCTGTGGTTAGCTATTTTATGGTACCAGGATCTCCCCTCGGTGGTGGGCCTTCCTCCACCTATACCTCAATAAAGAATAAGAGAAAAAGGGAAGATAAGTTCTAATTATCAAAGAGAGAAAATTAAAGATAGAATACATCTATTGGATTAAAATATAGAGACACTATTTATTAATGTGGAATATCCAATATACAACATCTAGAGATATCTTTGATGAGAAGGAGGAGGTATAAGTGATGGGGTTTTATGAAGATGAATGTGGGAGGAGATTTCGACACAAAACGCACCGAAAACGCATATGCGGTTTTTTTGAGCTATCTGGTGCGGTTTTGATGCGTTTTTTGTATTTTTTGTGTCCATTGCGTCTTTTAAGTTCTCAGGACGCTTTTTGTGTTATTTGGACTTTGGAGGATTGTTCAAATACTTGGAATTATTATGGAAAAGGAATGAATAAGTGATTGCTATCCCAGATTTATATATTTAAGGATTTTAAACTAGAGCTTATATATGTACTATTTATATTTTTATATATACTTTTTAATTATATTCTTATATATTATGATATATATTTTTAAATTGTATCTTAAATAATAAAGATTAGAAAGTTAGTAAGACAAATAGTCTATATATATATATATATTTAAGTAGTACCTTGCACTGAAGATTAAATCTAATTAGAACAAGTGAAATCCAGATCGGAGTTGGGTGGGATCTCAGAGAACCATAGTATATAAGTAAGAAGGGTAACACTCGCAGTATAGCCACTGAGGAAGAGGGAGGACCCTCGAAACGCGTCTGGCTGGTTCCTGCGAGTATTCACCCACCCTATTCCGAAAAAAAGTTGGAAGAATATCGTCTAGTCTGCAGTTACAATCCAGTGAAAATTTAGCTGGACCAACTGATCGCGAGATTACGCGAGACTACGAGAACTGGAGAGATTACTTCCTGATTGCTGAGACGCAAGGAAGCACTCTCGTGGAACGCTGAGACCGGCGAGAGGAAATTCTCACATAATTGGATCCTGCACCAAGGATCCCAGCGTTTAGGAGAGAGACACCTCTAAAGAGTCTAGCCTCAACCAAGGGCAAGGTAAGAGGGTTTGAAGAACTAGGGGGACGCCCCAGTTCAAAAACCCGACTATCCTTTACCTAAGCCCTACTGCCTAGCGCATAGAGGACCGCTACTGAATTGAAACATTATATACTTCAACTGAGGAATTGCCACTAGGTCTATGCACGACCTTATTTAACACTATATTCACTCAAAATATATCA
Organism: Bufo bufo; assembly: GCF_905171765.1. NCBI lineage: Eukaryota > Metazoa > Chordata > Amphibia > Anura > Bufonidae > Bufo > Bufo bufo. Next base: position 263,815,525 of record NC_053394.1, on the reverse strand, counting down.
CCAGTATATTACTTTTGCATCACTTATTTTGCACAGGATTTCTATTTTATTCTTCACAGGTTTTGTTCACAGAAGGACATTTGTGTTATTTCTATTTGTATTTTTTATTTTACACAGGACTTTTATTTTACACAGGACTTTGATTTGATTATATGAATTGAGCATATTATATACACCTATAGACCAAAGCTTAATATCTATTCAGCTAGCAGGATATCGAAGCAGGATACTTAGTGTCCTAATATCCCCAGTGCATTATATGTTAATCAGTTTATGCCTACTTTTTATGTATATTTTATTGTAAATTTTATCTCAATATATAAAGCTACTACTTATTAGACTAACCAGCTGGTGAGTGCCTGCTTTTAATTTCAAACAATTGCAATTCTCCACACCGGATGAACAGGTGATTCATCCAAAAAGCAGAGCACCCTTACCACATTGACAGATACGGGTGAGCCACAATATATATTTGTTTTACTGATATAGCAGAAACTACTAATTTTGAGAATGGCAAATTTGGGAATAGTTTTTCAACCCAGAACAAAAACTGTGCTTTTACGGTCACTACAAATAACTTGACCAGCTAAAACAGTACTGATTTGGAGGAATATAAATGTCAGGTCTATTTTTTAGGCGCTGGGTGACAGGCTCAACTTGCCCCTGATGTAGTATATGGCCAAAAAATAACCACACTATTGATGGTTAAATGCACTTGGGTGACACAGGCTCAGCCTGCACCTGATGTAGTATATGGCCAAAAAAATAACCACACTGTTGATGGTTAAATGCACTTGGGTGACAGAGGCTCAGCCAGCACCTGATGTAGTATATGGCCAAAAAATAACCACACTATTGATGGTTAAATGCACTTGGGTGACACACGCTCAGCCTGCACCTGATGTAGGATATAGCAAAAAAAAAAACCACACTATTGATGGTTAAATGCACTTGGGTGACACAGGCTCAGCCTGCACCTGATGTAGTATATGGCCAAAAAATAACCACACTGTTGATGGTTAAATGCACTTGGGTGACACAGGCTCAGCCTGCACCTGATGTAGTATATGGCCAAAAAATAACCACACTGTTGATGGTTAAATGCACTTGGGTGACACAGGCTCAGCCTGCACCTGATGTAGGATATAGCAAAAAAAAAAACACACTATTGATGGTTAAATGCACTTGGGTGACACAGGCTCAGCCTGCACCTGATGTAGTATATGGCCAAAAAATAACCACACTGTTGATGGTTAAATGCACTTGGGTGACACAGGCTCAGCCTGCACCTGATGTAGTATATGGCCAAAAAATAACCACACTGTTGATGGTTAAATGCACTTCGGTGACACAGGCTCAGCCTGCACCTGATGTAGGATATAGCAAAAAATAACCACACTATTGATGGTTAAATACACTTGGTGATAGCTTGTGCTGGCGCACCACAAGTCACAAAATGGCCGCCGATCACCCCAGAAAAAAGTGATATAAAAACGCTCTGGGCAGCCTAAAAAAAAGTGAGCAATTCAATATCAACACTTCAATAATCCACAGCTGGAGATCGATCACGGAATTAAGTCTTTTGGAGGAGTTAATCTGCCTAATCTCGCCCTAACGTCGCAGCAGCAACCTCTCCCTATGCTTGAATCAGCAGAGTGACGTGCAGCGCTACGTGACCCAAGCTTATATAGAGGCTGGGTCACATGCTGCACTGGCCAATTACAGCCATGCCAATAGTAGGCAAGGCTGTGATGGCCTCTTGGGGCAAGTAGTATGACGCTTGTTGATTGGCTGCTTTGCAGCCGTTCAAAAAGCGCCAAGAAAGCGCCGAACACCGAACCCGAACTTTTACGAAAATGTTCGGGTTCGGGTCCGTGTCACGGACACCCCAAAATTCGGTACGAACCCGAACTATACAGTTCGGGTTCGCTCATCCCTAATTACCACATAAAGTGACAAATGTCAGATTTGCAAAATTAGTCCTGGTCAGGAAGCGGGCAAATGGCCCGGATGTGAAGTGGTTAAAGAGACGACAACAGCTGTACATGTACAGCACATGTCAAGGGGTTAAAACCCTAGCTCAGAGGTGGGCAAACATTTTGACTCGTGGGCCACAATGGGTTTGTCATGGTCTTACCTTCTTGCTGTTCTCCTTCGTTTGACATGTGCTGGCGGCCATCTTGGTTTCTGGGTTTCTTGTAGCCTCCCATCCTGCGGCTCCTCCTTCCCACTGGGAGGAGCTGGATGCCTAGCTCATATATATAGGAGGTCTGTGGCTTCAGTTCCTTGCTTGGTCCTCCTGTGTTCACATGCTTCTAGTCTGCTGCTGCTTCTGGTTCCTGATCCTGGTTTCGTCCGACTACCCTTCTGGTTCCTGATCCTGGTTTCGTCCGACTACCCTGCTGGTTCCTGATCCTGGTTTCGTCCGACTACCCTGCTGGTTCCTGATCCTGGCTTCGTCTGACTACCCTGCTGGTTCCTGATCCTGGCTTCGTCTGACTACCCTTCTGGTTCCTGACCTCTGGCTTCGCTAAGACTCTGCTTCGGTTTCGCCATCCGTTTGGACTTTTGCTTTACAGCTTTATTTTCAATAAAGCCTTCTTATTTTCACTTATCTCTTGTTGTACGTCTGGTTCATGGTTCCGTGACAGGGTTCATATATTGGACCCGGACCAAGAGTAGATGGATGGGGCGTTTGTGTGAATTAATATAAATTAAATTTATATTTCGCAACATTAAAGGTTTAGTTTAATTCAAGGTAGAAAAGCATAAAAAGAGTTATTGTACAAAACTTTTTTGCAATGTATTTCTTATTGCATAGTATGTATAACTCACCTTCAATTTTAGTGGGAACAGTGTTGTTGGTCTCCCTTTTTTGCTAACGCATCAAAGTCTGGAGTTAGCTTTGTTGTTGCAATTCGCAGAATAGATACTGTGGCAGTATATAGGGCCCCCATAGTGCCCTCCATAATGTGCCAGTATATAGGGGCCCCCATAGTGCTTCCCCTCTTCTCCATAGTGCCCCTCCATATTGTGCCAATATATAGGGCCCCCATAGTGCTTCCAATTCTTCTCCATAGTGCCCCCCCATATTGTGCCAGTATATAGGGCCACTATAGTGCTTCCCCTCTTCTCCATAGTGCTTCCCCCTCTTCTTCATAGTGCCCCCCATATTTTGGCAGTATATAGGGCCCCCATAGTGCTTCCCCTCTTCTCCATAGTGGCCCCCATAGTACTTCCCCTCTTCTCCATAGTACCAATCCATATTGTGCCAGTATATAGGGCCCCCACCCCCCTTCTTGCCACAGTATACTATAAATAATAAAAACAATGAACACATATACTTACCTTATGCTGCTGTCAGTGATGCGATGCAGGCCTCTTCCGGCCTGTGTCCCGCTCTGTACGGCTCAGGTGGTGCGATTATGTCATCGCGCCGCCTGCACCGCCTCTGATAGGCTATAGGCCTAGTGCCTGTAGCCTATCAGAGGAACGGTCAAGGGAGATGCCTCTCCCCTGCTCCTCCACACCATTCATCTGTATCGCTGTCCTGAGGACGGCAATACAGATGAATATGGAGATGAGCGCTTCAACAATGGAAGCGCTCATCTCCACTCCTGCTGCCTCCGGACAGCTCTGCGGGCCGGATAAAAAGGTCAGCCGGGCCGTAGTTTGCCCATCACTGCCCTAGCTAAACTGGGAAAGGTCTGTCTGGAGAGAGCATTGAGGCTGCTCACAAAGCTGCATACAAACTGAAGGTACAGGTTGCGGTTGATTGTATGTAACAGAGAGGGAATATACAGTCGTAGCCAAAAGTTTTGAGAATTACATAAATATTGGAAATTGGAAAAGTTGCTGCTTAAGTTTTTATAATAGCAATTTGCATATACTCCAGAATGTTATGAAGAGTGATCAGATGAATTTCATAGTCCTTGCCATGAAAATTAACTTAATCCCAAAAAAAAATTTCCACTGCATTTCATTGCTGTCATTAAAGGACCTGCTGAGATCATTTCAGTAATCGTCTTGTTAACTCAGGTGAGAATGTTGACGAGCACAAGGCTGGAGATCATTATGTCAGGCTGATTGGGTTAAAATGGCAGACTTGACATGTTAAAAGGAGGGTGATGCTTGAAATCATTGTTCTTCCATTGTTAACCATGGTGACCTGCAAAGAAACGCGTGCAGCCATCATTGCGTTGCATAAAAATGGCTTCACAGGCAAGGATATTGTGGCTACTAAGATTGCACCTCAATCAACAATTTATAGGATCATCAAGAACTTCAAGGAAAAAGGTTCAATTCTTGTTAAGAAGTCTTCAGGGCGTCCAAGAAAGTCCAGCAAGCGCCATGATCGTCTCCTAAAGAGGATTCAGCTGCGGGATCGGAGTGCCACCAGTGCAGAGCTTGCTCAGGAATGGCAGCAGGCAGGTGTGAGCGCATCTGCACGCACAGTGAGGCGAAGACTTTTGGAAGATGGCCTGGTGTCAAGAAGGGCAGCAAAGAAACCACTTCTCTCCAAAATAAACATCAGGGACAGATTGATCTTCTGCAGAAAGTATGGTGAATGGACTGCTGAGGACTGAGGCAAAGTCATATTCTCCGATGAAGCCTCTTTCCGATTGTTTGGGGCATCTGGAAAAAGGCTTGTCCGGAGAAGAAAAGGTGAGCGCTACCATCAGTCCTGTGTCATGCCAATTGTAAAGCATCCTGAGACCATTCATGTGTGGGGTTCCTTCTCATCCAAGGGAGTGGGCTCACTCACAATTTTGCCCAAAAACACAGCCATGAATAAAGAATGGTACCAAAACACCATCCAACAGCAACTTCTTCCAACAATCCAACAACAGTTTGGTGAAGAACAATGCATTTTCCATTTGACATTTTGGGTCCATGGCCTGGAAACTCCCCAGATCTTAATCCCATTGAGAACTTGTGGTCAATCCTCAAGAGGCGGGTGGACAAACAAAAACCCACTAATTCTGACAAACTCCAAGAAGTGATTATGAAAGAATGGGTTGCTATCAGTCAGGAATTGGCCCAGAAGTTGATTGGGAGCATGCCCAGTCGAATTGCAGAGGTCCTGAAAAAGAAGGACCAACACTGCAAATACTGACTCTTTGCATAAATGTCATGTAATTGTCGATAAAAGCCTTTGAAACGTATGAAGTGCGTGTAATTATATTTCACTACATCACAGAAACAACTGAAACAAAGATCTAAAAGCAGTTTAGCAGCAAACTTTGTGAAAACTAATATTTTTGTCATTCTCAAAACTTTTGGCCACGACTGTATACTGTTCAGCTAGTGCTTGGACGAGCAGGATTTTGTCTACTTTTTGTGTTATTTTGTATCTTGCAACCTGTACACTTATTGCCTGTTACCAATAAAAGTTGGAAAAGACCCGAGCTTTGGACATTTGAAGCCTGTCAGTGTCTCCATAAATCAGGGGTGGGGAACCTTTTTGGTGCCGAGGGTCATTTGGATATTTGCAACATTGTTCGCGGGCCATACAAAATTCTCAACTTAAAAATTTGACTGCTATATTTGGTCAGACCTATAATTGGTCAAACATATAATTAGGGGTAAGTTACAGAAAATCTGCTTCAATAAAAAAAAATCGAGCACAAAATGACGCCTGCACTATGTATATTATATATAGCACAGGTGCCTTTTTGACCAAATATAGCAGTCTAAATTTGTTGAAAATGTTATATATTTAGTTCTTTATTTGTCAACAATGGCAGCCAAGCTCATCTCAGAGGGGTCCAGAGAGGGGATCATCCAGCTTTCACTCTCCCTTTGTCCCTTTCTCAGCCTCAGATCTGCAACCCCCACCTACATCAGCCTCAGATCACACCCCCATCAGACCCTCCAGCCTCAGATCAGCCCCCATCAGAACCCCAAAGTTTCCATCAGTCTGAGATCAGACCCCCCAGTCTCAGATCAGACCCTCCCCAGCATCAAATCAGAGCCACCCCACTCTCCATTAACCTCAGATCAGCACCCATCAGAACCTCCCAGCCTCAGGTCGGTCCCCATCAGACCCCCCCAGCCTGCACTGCTTCAGACCGGACCCCCAATCAGTCATTAAAAAAAAAAAAATTTAACTTACCTCTCCAGCTCTGGACGGTGCTGCCAGTCAGCAGATTCACTCACCCTCCCTGGTCGTCTTCCCGCCGCGCTGTACTGTGACCTGACAGAGCACAGCGTCAGGTCATAGTGCTCGTCTATGTGCACTACGTCCTGAGACTGTTTGTGTCAGGACACAGAGCGGGGCCCAGAAGAAGACCAGGGAAGGTGAGTACAGCCAGTGCAACGGTTTTCTCACCTTTCTGTGCCTCACGCATGCTAATGACCTCCATTATGGAAGCGGTCATTAGCATTTGCACTATATGCTCTGGCAGGGGGGGCAGAGAGCCAGCGGCCTCATGAAATGATCCCGTAGGCCGTATGTGGCCCGCGGGCCGGAGGTTCCCCACCCCTTGTCGGCTGTCATAAAGTGTGATTTGAATCTGACCATTGATCCAAATCCCCATAATATACAGTATATACATATCACACATACATTCACATTCCACACACATACGGTATACGCATTAAGCACTGATGTACCTGTCCAGCATGCTAATTTGGCAGATTATGTTCCTCTAAAGGAGGCCATACATGATGGGCGTAGCTATAGCCATGGCAGCCGTAGAGGAAGTTAATACCAGGCACTAATGTATTGTGATTGTCTACCATATTTTACCTCTTTTGTTGACTGCATTCATTTTTCTATCACATTATACATTGCTTGTATTAAGTGGTTATGGCCACTGCTTCAGCACCGATACAAGGTGGCCGGGGCGGGAGCTGCTGCATATCCGTGCCTATAAGCGCTCCCACCTTCCAGGCCAGCACAGAGGCCGATGCCTTTTCGCATAGTGTGCAAGCACGACCACCGCTGTTGGATTGCAGGGTGGTCGTAACCATGGAAACCAACAGTGTATAATGCGATGGGAAAATGAATCAAGCTAGGAAAGAAGGCAATATGGAGAATCAGAATACATTAGTAAGTGCCTTGTAATAACTTTATCTACGTGATAAATGCCACTTGCTGAAGTGAGACAAACCCTTTAAGGGGTTATAGCCCTAGATATGTATGTTTGTATGAACGCTCGTTAGTAATCATCTTGCGGTGTAAGGCTAGGTCTACGCGATTACATTTTGTTGCACCAATATCGCGCGACAATTGTCATAATGGTAGTCTATGGTGTCGCAAGAATACCATTCAAGATGGAGTTTTCTGCGACAGTCGTAGCATGTCGCAGTACGACACCATAGACTACCATTATAAAAATTGTTGCACGACACATGTTGCAGTGTAGTTGTGCCCTATGTGTCGAGCGACTTATGTCGTTGTGTAGACCAAGCCTAATACTGCCGACGATTGCCTGATGAACGGGCAAACGCTTGTTCATCCAGGAATTAAGTTTTTACAGTATGCTTAAAAAGAAATCAGTGTTTGCCGGCGGCAGACGATGCTGTCTGATTACGATCTGCCGCCAGCAAACCACTGTACAGCATGGGGACGAGCGATGGCATAGCGATCGCTCCTCCAAATTCTGTGGAGGAGATTGCTGCATGTAATAGCAGCGGTCTCCTCCGCTAGAGAACAGGTGACTGCCGGGAAGGAACGCTTGGGTGTCTAATACAGGATTTACACTGTCTTAGGTAAAAAAATAAAAACAACCAATCAGAGTCCACCTTTCACTTAACCAGTGCAAGTTACACCATTAAAGCTGGTCTCTGATTGGCTGGTATTTGCATACATAAGGTCCGCTGTGGCAGTCACCTACGAGCTCCTAACACTCCAGGACCTTCCCATTGACTTGTATGAGGAGAAAATGAAAGAAATAAAAAGCAGCTGTCCTGTGTGACTCGGGTCACCCGGTCACGTGATGCGACCTGTCAGCTGCTGCGGCTTCTGTGTCCAGTACTGATACTGTGTGATACATTGTGGGCTCCGGTACAACATCCCTGGGAAAGCTGGGTGACCTCCTATACAGCCCCTATGGGACCTGTCACCCTGCACAGTGTATGTGCCGGGCTGCCCCCATTATCCAGCTGCTGCAGCGCTGACCCCGGCCGGCCATGTTGTCACCCAGCTTTGTCAGAAATGCCGCAGAAAGCTCGCAGCTTCCCCTGTGTGCCTGACCCCCGCCGCACGCTCCCCCTCCCCCGGGCTGGGCGTCCGCAGGAAGGGGGGAGTGTCCCGGGGAAGTATCGCGGTGCTTGGCTCCCCCTCCTCCTCCTCCCGGGGCAGCAGTGACAGTACGCGGCCAGAGCCGAGTGACACGAGTCGTCTCAGCAGCAGGGTCACCCAGGGAGACAGCGGGCATTCAGCAGACGGAGGCGAGCAGAGCCCGGCAGCAGGGGAGGAGAAGGAGGCTGCGGGAGGGAGGGGAAGCAGGAGCCGCCCCGGAGAAGGAGGGTGAGACGCAGAGGAAGAAGCAGAGGAGATCTCGCCCCGGCTACTCTGACAGCCCGCCGCCCGCCCGATGCGAGATTAGTTCCCCCGGCATTAGCATGGCCACCCCCGCGACCTGCACCCGCTTCACGGACGAGTACCAGCTGTACGAGGAGCTTGGCAAGTAAGGAGAGGAGCGGGGCACTGAAGTTCTGGGGGCACTGAAGGGGCAGATAAGGGGGCACAGGAGACGGGTCGGGAAGAAGAGGCCACTGCATGGACACAGCAGAGTGTGAGGAGGCAAGGCGGACGGGGCACAGGAAGACTGCTCTACAAAGTGAGGGGGCATGCCAGGCTTATGTGCATGGGTACAGCTCAGAGAGGGGGCACAGTAGACTGTTTAGCCCATAGACTTGGGCAGTGAAGAACAGGGGGGCACAGTCTGTGCAGAAGAGGGTGTCCTAGGCCATTGGGCAAGCAGAGGGCAGGGCACAGTTGCTGCATGCTCCAGATGTTTTGAGTCAGGCTGCCAGCCTGCCACCACCAGTGAGGGCAGCACAACCGGAGCAGGGCCATCTGAGAAGAGCAGGACAGGGTGAAGGCGATTGGGCAGTGTGCCTGTGGGAGAATGGGTATAGAGGCTGGCAGAATGACAAGATAGAGCACAGTATCTGTCTTACTGACAGTAAACCTCTGTCGACAGTGGACTGGCAGAATAATTAATAGGGTCATTTATGGGTATGGCGGGCACCGTGCCTCCAGCGGCTGCGACAACCATACTAAGTTGGAGGAAAAGCAGCCAAACTACTTGTGTACACGGAACAAGACAGACGAGACACTAATGGAGATCACGCACATGCGGAGAGGCCGAATGTAGAGGAAATGGCAGTAAACATCTCCTGGAAGAGGGCACCTAGGTTACCTGGCGGAGGGCTCAGGTGGTGCCAGGAGGAACCTATGAATGAAATAGTGTATGCAGGCAGCAAGGCGCATAGTGACATTGATTAGTGACCTGACAGGCCAGCTAGTGTCAGCACACTGACAGCGCCACGTCCCAGAACAGCAGGCCCTGCCTACTGAAGGGGGTAGGGGGTCAGCTCTTAAATTTGAAGAACGAGCACCAACAGCAGCTGTAGCCCCCCCAGACAATAAGACAAAGACATCTGCTTCCGTGCCGGGGGTCTATAACCATGTCCATGGTGGGACATGCCGTGTATAGTAGAATATAGCCACATCCGCAGTGAACCCCTCTGCTGGCGCTGAGCGCGATGCCAGTGTGTGTGTTAACCAGGGACCAGACCCAAAGGCCACAGTGATGTGTGTTTGCCTAGTAGAAATGAGTCTCCAGTTCCTGTGCCTGGTGAGACTTGGGAATGATAATCTCTTATGTCCACAGCAGGGTTAACAGATAAAAGGCACTCATGCCAGACATTGGCGTAATCCTCTAGACGTTGACGGCTTTGGTTGCAGAATTTCGGAGCAGAAAGGGTACATGACAAGTGGCTAGGGACAGGGGAGCAGTCCGCATTGTAATGTCATTTATTATTGTTATTGTGGCAGTGTTTGTCACTGGGCCTTGTGCCCCTTCCATGTGCCGCGTCTCCTGCTTGTATGTTGGCAGGAGGCTGTGTGTAGTCTTTGTTGCATCCTTTGTCTTCTGGGCTGGGTGTCTCTTATGGAATACAGGCCCCCTATCCCCTTTGTTATCAGTGGCGGCCCCCCTGTATGGAGGCTGGGGGGGGGGTCCTGTCTTCCCACATGGCTCCCTGTCTTCACTGCATTGCAGAAGTTATCGCTGCCATTGTCTGCCCTCCTTAGGGTGACAGAATGGCAGGATTTCCTTGAAGGTGTCTTGATCCCTCAAGCACGCTGGGGGATGGACCCCTAAGTTTTTTGATCTTTGGTCTAGTTGACGGCCAGGAAAGGAGAGTGAATATTATGCAGTGTCATTAGTCTTTGTCAGAGCGGAGCCATTAACCCCGTCAGTGCTGGCAGGCGTAGCGCAGCCGGGCTCGTCGCTGCTTCAGAGGATAATGAATATGTGTAATCCAAATGTGTGAAAACGGCATCTTTTAATTATTTCTGCATGGAACCTGCTCCAGTAATTGCCTCCTGCGTGGCTTTCGTAGTGTGTTTTTAATGCTCGGACCATCATTTGTGCCTCTCTGATAACAATAGAGCATCCTGACGAGTGGGATAGGTGTGTTTGTATGCGGTCACTGCACATAGGGCATGTTCTATATTTTTGTGGACACCCGGATGCGGACAGCACAGCGTTGACATCCATGTGCCGTCCGTTTTTTTTTTTTTGTTTTTGCGGACCCATAGAAATAAAAGGGGCTTTGTGCAATCTGCAAAGCACATTTCGTATCTTTGTCCGATCCAAATGGTCACGTCCATATTATTTACGTATTTTTTTTTTTGCGGCCCGTATGCGGAACCATTCACTTCATTGGGGCCGCAAAAAAAGTGTGCCTTCCGTGTCTGCATGGCTGTTCCGCAAAAAAATAAAACTTCTCCTCTTATTGTCTGCATTACAGATAAGGGTTGGACTGTTCTATTAGGAGCCAGCCCTTCCGTTCCACAAAATGCGGAATGCACATGGCCGGTATCCACAATTTGCGGACCACAAAACACCCCGTGGTTGTGTGCATGAGCACTTATAGTGCAACTTGGACTAGCTCAGGAAGCTCACAAGCCAAGACATAGACATCCTTCTTTATATAAATCTAGATGTTGGGCTAAAGCTTTATTTGTAACATTAAAGGGGTTATCCAACACCTATAATGCCCCCCAAAATGCCCGAGCCCCTCATACAGGTTATACTTACCCTGTGCTCCCCAACACCTGCATCGGACGGCCCCCGCTGCATTTCCCTGTCACGAGGATTAAAACATCTGGCGATGTGGGGGGAGACTCAGCCAATAGCAGGCCATGACAGGGACGGATCGCAGATGACGCTAGGGATGCTCGTCCCCGTCACAGCCTGCTATTGGCCGCTCCCCCCGACTCTGGATGTTTTGATCAGCACAACGGAGAGATGCAGCGGCGGGCTTGCAGGCATCGTGAGCGACGCGGTTGCTGGGGAATAGGGTAAGTATAACATCTGTGAGGTGCCCGGGCCTTTTTTGGGGGGCATTATAAGGGTTGGATAATTGGGTAGTCATAATCGTGTTCGCGCTTGGTGTTTTCCCCTACGTTCTGGACGCCGCAGTGTTTTACATGTTCACATACCAAGAGACACCTGTCCTGAATCCTGTGTGGTACTACTCTCTCCATTACCGTCAGTGAGGTACTGTCCAATGCAACCACCTGTAAAAAGAATTCCACAGGACCACCCGAAGGGTGACCCAAAAGGCCGCTCTCACACATCAGTGATTGGGCTGTGTTTGATCAGTGATTGTGAGCCAAAAACAGGCGCTGCTCAAAAACACATAACATATGCAAATCTTTCCATTATACCTTAGGCCTGATTCATCATTCCGTCACTCCAGAATTCTGCCTTCAAAAAGTCGCAAAGTAGTTTTTTGTTTTTTTCCACTTTTTGCATTCGTTTGAACACTTTTTGCGCTTTTACACCAGTCGCGCAGGTTTTGTAATGTGGGTGTGGTTAGCTATGCTAATGAGTCTCACTCCAGTAGGTGGAGGAGTAGGAAAGCTGGAGTAGCTTTTCTAGACAAAAGTGTTAGTTAAAAGATGAGACTAATTTATCAAACAACACAAGACATTTGATAAATGTGGCATAAAGTACTCCAACACAGGCTCCGCTCCTGGTTTTGGCACACAATCACTGATCAAACACTGACTATGTGAAAGCAGTCTAAGGACTTATGCACACGACTGTATGTATGTTGTGATCCACAAAATATGGATACTGTCCGTGTCACATCTGCAATTTTTGCAGACCCATTGACTTCAGATGGTCCGTGGTCTGCGTTTTGGGGCCAAGTATAGGACGTGTGTGCTTTCCGCATCCAAATGTCCGTTCTGCAAAATGTAAATGGCGCGTGGACCTTATTTTGTGGATCTGCAATTTTTGGAACGCAAAATGGATACAATCGGCTGCATGAGTCCTAAGGCTGGGAGAACATGGCAGCATGTGACATAGCATCTAATGACTGTGAACACACTGAGGCTCCTTCACATGCAATATTACAGTAGTTTTCTCTTCTAGGGGGGAACATGGTGCCTCACCGGAACCACACACACAGGGGGTCATTTACTATGTTGAAATACGCCTATATATGGCATATTTCTGGCAATCTGTGACTTTTCCCCGTTTACACCAGGTCTACAAAAGGTGATGGGGACGGGACAGTTTTAGGTGTAGAAAATGGTCTAAATGTAAGCCAGCAAGGAAGCTGGCTTACATTTAGGCCCCCTACACACGGCCGTTTCTTTTTCCCGTTTACTGGGCGTTTTTTGCGTTCCGTATACGGAACCATTCATTTCAATGGTTCCGCAAAAAAAACGGAATGTACTCCGTATGCATTCCGTTTCCATATTTCCGTTTTTCCGTTCCATTCTAACATAGAACATGTCCTATTATTGCCCGCAAATCACGTTCCATGGCTCCATTCAAGTCAATGGGTCCGCAAAAAAAACGGAACACATACGGAAATGCATCCGTATGTCTTCCCTTTCCGTTCCGTTTTTTGCTGAACCATCTATTGAAAATGTTATGCCCAGCCCAATTTTATCTATGTAATTACTGTATATGCCATACGGAAAAACGGAATGGAAAAAACGGAACAGAAACGGAAACACAACGGAAACAAAAAAACGGAACAACGGATCTGTGAAAAACGGACCGCAAACACTGAAAAAGCCATACGGTCGTGTGTAATTGGCCTTAGACTGTCGCTGGATGCGCCAAAGTTATGTAGAGGTCGACGCCTCTTCATAACTTGAGCGGATCCACCGCCAGGTATAGGGGTTATTAAGACCGGTGTTTTAGATGTCGATCTTAATAAATGACCCCCATAGTGCCTACAGGTCCATAATATGGAGCCATAAGGAGTCCATGTGCCGCTGTACTAAACACCCACCACTGCCTAGTTAAAAACGTTGCTTTAAGCTGTGGCTACAAGGTGACACTGGATGTAATGACTGTCAATGGTGTCAAAAGTGACACGCAACATACTGTGTCGATGGTTGCAAGTTGCGCGCAACTTTTACTACGTTGGCTTTAATGTAAGTCGCATGCGACTTGCCTTTGACTCGCCGTCGTCCATCACATGTCGCCGTGTAGTCCCGGCCTATTTTAGAGCCGTGATTTGGTTGTTAAAGCCAAGTCGCAGAAAAGTTACAGGTGCATCGGTGGCAACCTTCATCACGAAATCAACCAGGTCTGGATTTGTTGCACGATCACAGTATGTAACGTGCCGCCGGCTGTTTACCACAATGGCACATGGGCTCCTTATGGTTCTATATTACAAACCTGTAGGCGCTGGTGTGTGTTGCTTATGTTCTCCCCTAAAAGCATTGCTATACCACTGTACTATTGCATGTGAAGGAGCCTTAGTGTGCCTATGTGTGAATTTGGAGGTACAATATTGACCCATAGATTTCTGTGGGTGCTGTATTTTGGATCGGTAAATGTCCATAAGCATAAGCCTTAATTAAAAAAATAAGGCACGTACCTTGGTGCCATCCAGATGTTCTTCTTATGTCTACTGGGGGACAACCCTTGTTCTCTCACCATTCTGGGCATCTGCTTATACAGGACTTTGAGCTGTGAACGGGACTAGCTGCAGTTTCCTGCATAGCCCAGTGGCCGCGACCGCCAAAGAAACTATGCAGGGGCCACAGTACTAAATCAGCGCTGTGACCCCTTCATTCTCTGGATCGATGAGGATCACAGCGGTCACATCCCTGCAGATCCTAAAGTGATGAGATGTTTAGTGACATGCTATCACTGTATCCGATAGGAATACCCCTTTAAGACCTTACATGACATGTTATTCTGTACCATTCTTAGTTACATCATGGAAACGGCAGGGAAAGAAATTCTCGCATATGACTGGGACATACTTTAGTCCTCCCTTTCCGATAAATAAGCATTGCTGACATCACAATCTCCTAATATTCTGGTAGGGTTGAATCTTTAATGAAAGATGTAGCGGTAATTTTGTTGAGGAGCACTTCTTTGGAAGCTAGTAGGAGACCGTCCCAATAATGCGTACGAGAATAGATTAAGAAGTCAGGACCCACAAGCAGAGGAAGCTCAGGAACCACTTCTATTCAGAGATCACGATCTGCAATCTTCCGGAGAGCTGGATAGTGGCGCCAAATTCTTCCCAATGATAACGGCAGTTGGTTAACGCCAGTTCTGATATGTATTACATATAGGTATAGGGAAGATATCGCTGTATTTCATGCCGATAAATACAAGCTGTTTCTCCACTATCTTTGGACCACAAATCATTATAAAGCCTCATCCACACATCAGTGTTTGGTCAGTGATTGTGAGCCAAAACCAGGATTGGAGCCACCACAGACATAAGGTATAAAGGAAAGATCTGCTCCTGTTCTGTGTTTAGAGCCGCACCTGGTTTGTGCTCAAAATCACTGATAGAAATCACTGACGTGTGAATGAGGCTTAAGAGAGGAACTTTTAGCAAGACCTAATATTTGTTTTAATTAGGATCCCTCTTTAAACTGGAGCCACGTAGACTAGTGCCCTGCAGCCATCCACATCAGACTGCATGGCACATTTGTTAATGATCGGATTGTGCGCTGTCTGCTCTCAAGTAGGCGTGGGACCAAAACACTTGTTTCTAAATGTCACGCTCCACTCTGGAAATTTAGTTGGTCAAGTAGAATATGGTAGCTTAAAAAAGAACACCGCAGTGGTGCCAAGCAGATGGTTATGCAGGACTGAGCTCTGTTCACTTACGCAGATTGCTGTCTGCACATGATCTAGTGACCGAGTGGGTAACTGACGTCATTTTTTAGTTTGGTCTCCTTTTTTCTTGGTCAAATTAGGCCTCTTGCACACGACCGTATGGCGTTATCAGTATTTTGTGGTTCGCAAAAAACGGATCCGCAAAAAATACAGATGACGTCCGTGTGCATTCCGTTTTTTGCGGAACGGAACAGCTGGCCACTAATAGAACAGTACTATCCTTGTCCGCTATGCGTGTTTGAATGGAACGGAAAAACTAAAATATGGAAATGGAAGGTATATGGAGTACCTTCCGTTTTTTTTTGCGGATCCATTTAAATATATGGTTCTGTATACGGACCGTATACGGAACTCAAAAAACGTAATGTAAACGGAAAAAAAAAAAAAAGTTCGTGTGCAAGAGGCCTTAGGCAATATTTTCGCTAATTGTTTTTAGGCTGCGGTAGTCTAACCTCTTTTGGGACTACTGGTCAACACCCTTGTTGGGGTTCCTAATGGGAGCTCCAATTTTCAGCCTTTCTTTTCTCTTGCATTTGTGAAATAGGGAGACGATATTGTAAGCTTCCCTAGGGACGGAGGCCCTTGTCAGCAAATATGTAGAATTAGCCACATATATAATGATTGACGTGGCAAGTATTTAAATATTTTCCGATGAAAATGGTGACAACCAGTTGGTATTGGAGAGAGAGGAGGTGCAGCATGGTCAGATAGACTTTCCATTCATTCAAAGACAGAACCCATGTACGCCCTATTGGGTGTCCCCTGGGTGTCTCAGAAAGGCATTGTATGTAAGTGAAGGAAGCCATGATGCTCTCCAAAAGAGAAACAATATAAAATCATGTAATTTGATACCTTTTAATGGCTAACTAAAATACATGATGATATTAGAAAAATCCTCAAAAGCCTACCGGCACAATCTACAACATCCTGTATTTTAGTTGGCCATTACTGGGTATCAAATTACATGATTTTATATTGTTTCTCTTTTGGAGGGCATCAAGACTTCTCACTACTGCCTAAGGCCCAATTCACATCAGCGTTCAGCCTTTCCGTTCTCTTGCTCCGTTATAGGAGCAGGAAAACGGAAAGGACGGATTCGGCTCATAACTGAGCCGAACGGAGCCTACGGACCTCATAGACCCCCATAGACTATAATGGGGTCCGTTAGGTTTCCGTTTAGAAGATGATTTTGGAGCGGAGACAAAAGTCCTGCATGCAGGACTTTTGTCTCCGCTCCAAAATCATCTTCTGAGCGGAAACCTAACGCACCCCATTATAGTCTATGGGGGTCTATGAGGTCCGTAGGCTCCGTTCGGCTCAGTTATGAGCCGAATCCGTCCTTTCCGTTTTCCTGCTCCTATAACGGAGCAAGAGAACGGAAAGGCTGAACGCTGATGTGAACATAGCCTAAGGCTACTTTCACACAAGCGTTTTTAGTTTTCCCTTATAGGGGCTCAATACTGGCAAAAAATGCTTCAGTTTTGTCCCGATTCATTGTTAATGGGGAAAAAAACTGAACAGAACGCTCCAAAATGCATTCCGTTCCGTTTAGTTGCGTTCCCATACCGCAGAGCAAACGGCTACATGTTGTAGTTTGCTTTCCTTCCTGGGATGCGGAGCAAGACGGATCCGGTATAGCCCCCAATGCAAGTCAATGGGGACGGATCTGTTTTCTCTGCCACAATAGAAAACAGATCTGTCCCCCATTGACTTTCAGTTGAGTTCATGATGGATCCGTCTTGGCTATGTTAAAGATAATACAACCAGATCCGTTCATAACGGATGCAGATGGTTGTATTATCAGTAACGGAAGCGTTTTTGCTGATCCCTGCCGGATCCAGTAAAAACTCTAGTGTAAAAGTAGCCTAACACAGTAACAAACCTTTTTCTTTTGAAGGAAGCCATACACAATCAATAGCTGTCAGCCGAATGATCTCACTCTCGACTCCCCAACCATATACACATTCAATTCAGCCGAATGTGTATTCAATAGGGAGAGAAGAGAAAGCTGCTAGTAGTGTCTTCTATTCTGGGAGGGGGAGTGTTGGGAGCTCCATACAATTAGAGTGTCAGCCAAATACAATACACTAATGTATATTAAAGAGATTGTGCAGGATATATATATTATACAGGGGAGACCACGCATAGTGCAATGAGGACGAAGCAGTGCTTGCATGGAGCACCATCTCCTCTTCAAACAGCTGATCGGTGGGGGAGTCGGACCCCCGCCGGTCAGATAATGATGACCTATCCTGGTCATGGACAATGCCAGACTTCTCTCTAGTAGTGACTTTTTGCCCCGAGGACAGTAGGATTGGACAGCTGAAATCCAATGGCCGATCCTCATCTATCCCAACATCTGCCATCGGGGGAGATTCAGACGGCCCTCTGTGGGTTTGAGTGACATTTTGTAATAAAATGTCTCTTACGTTGAATAGACGTTTTTATTTTCTGGTGCTTTCTTTTTGTTTTAGAGGCTAATGCATGTGAAGAACTGTAATCCTATGTATGGTTGCATTTTCATATCATAAAAATTGATAGTTACTTCCTCTTAACTGATAAGAATGTCACATTTTCCGTTGGAGACCTCGTGTACACGATGCCGGGTTTGTTCAGAAAAGGAACCGACTAGCAAATTGCGCAGTGAGGGGGACTGTAGTTCAGTGACATCACATGGCTGCTTGTCTGGTCCTAAGTATCCTGTGATAGGACATGGCTGCCGCCTCTTTAAAGGGGTGCAAGCCCTGCATCAACTCTTGGGCTTCATACCTGCAACCAATGGCTTTTACATTTAGTTTCATGATGATAGATTGGCAACTGTCATATCTACCTCTTTTGGTTCTTCAGCAAAGTTTTCTTTTTTCTTTTTCTCCGAAGGGGAGCCTTTTCTGTAGTGCGTAGATGTGTGAAGAAATCCTCCAACCAGGAATATGCTGCAAAGATCATCAACACCAAGAAGTTGTCAGCCAGAGGTAAGACAGAACTTACATTAATATCCTTGTTTCATTGAAAACCTGTTCTTTAGTCATTTCGGAAAGGTTCATCAGTAAAATGCTTACTTTTTTCATTATGTTTTTTGGAATTAAAGGGTCATCCAGGATTTTACTACTGGTGGCCTATATTCAGGATGGGCCATTAATATCTGATAGGCAAGTGTCCAGCACCCCGCACACCAGTCAGCTGTTCCCAAATAGCTTCGGCCCTGGAAGATGGCACTAGAACTTCACAGCTCTGTGTAGTGGATAAGGCTGGTAACCGCATCGCTCCTCCCATTCATTTCAATGGCAGCAGTGGTGCAGTAGCCAGTTCCATTCACTGATGATAGAGCTGTGTAGCTCTGGCACAGTGTTACTGCAGAAGAGCTGATCAGAGAGGGTGTGGGGTGTTGGACCTCCACTGATCAGATATTGATGGCCTATCCTGGGGATAGGCCGTCTCAGTAGTAAAATTGTGGAATACCCATTTAAGGATGGGGTAAATCACCAGATCAGAGTCTCAGGAAACTTGCATTGTGGTCTATGATGGCAAAGTGGCGTGTGACCAGAAATTCAACAATGTTCTACTCTCGCATTGCAACTCCATTGACAACCATTAGGTGAGATGTTGAGGTGTGCCATGACGATCTTCATGTCTCGATTTTCACGTAGTTCAGTACTGTGTATAGACGCAGCCTAAAGAACCCAACCAAAATTAGATTTTCTTCTTAAGATGGTGGAGGAAGCCATTATTTGGGCTTATCAAGTGTTGAAAGGGAATTTGCCTGTTTAACGCAAGAACCTCCGATTTTTGCATACAATCTTTTTGAAGTGTCTCGAGGTGGCATTTACTTTTTAGAGTCGGGCAGCTATTTCTGTTTGCCGTTCTGTCGCATTCTCATATATTCGGCTATCAGTTATGTCGAACAGCAAATTTTGACCACATTGACCGTAGCAAGAGGACAAAGCCACCAGGTCGACCTTTATCTATATTCTGGATGTGGACATCGTAGTGGAGCCTCCTCAACTCTCGCTGTGGTGCACCAGGGCTAACCATGTATTATATAAATGCCTATTCATTTGAATGACTGCCATGTGCTAGTACATATGGAGCTGCTATGATCAGTTCATCACTGCGTAGGTTCATGTTTAAGATACATTGGGGGAGATTTATCAAATGAAAAATGAAAGGTGGAATCTGGTTGCTATGGGTAACTAAGCCAGTTTTCCTTTGCACCAGTTTGATAAATCTCACTTATAACCTCTTTAAATATGGTTTCTCTGGTAGAAATATTTCCGTACAAAATTCTGTATTTTAGATCTTCCTTCCTGACAAAAGCCCTTGTGCCCGTTTATAAACTAATCCCCTATCCACAGGAGTCTGACTGCTGGGACCCCCACGAATCACAAGAACCAGGGTCCTGCACCCCTCTGTATGGGGCAGCAGTTGAGCGTTAAAGTTTGTCATTCATACAGAAGTTAGGGCGGCAAACACTAGTGGTCTGAATAGTTGTAGTGATCCAGACGGTCATGATGAATATGGCATCTGGAGTTGAATGGATTGACTTTGGCATTGGTCCTAACAAGCTGCAAATACAGTACTTGATTACAACTGATGGAGTTTCCTCATTGTGCTGACAGCTAACCAGAGGACCTCTAAAGCATCTCGATACTGTATCTACCTGCTGCTGGGAACTTCTCACCCTCGCTCGTACGAGGACCAGCTCTTCTGACTTGTCTGTTTTAGTGAAAACGTCCCTATGAAATAAAAATACTGGAGCGTCTTGTCTGACAACTCTGCATTGTGCCGTCCCTCTGTTATTCCTTCTAAACAACTGGGTGTTATCTTTCGCCTTGTCAATGGGACGTGCCCCTGCACATTCCACAGTCTGCAGTGATTGGACAGTGTCGGTGTGTATCTATAGCGCCAATGGCATCCAGAGATGGAGCTTCAATGGTTGAGTAAACCACGTTGAAGGAATATGAAAGTCAGATGTCATCTTCTCCCCTCTCTTCTTCCAAACCGCAGTCTGTAAAATCTCACAGTCCTTTCTGGTTAGGTTGTTTGCCAGCTAAGGACATGATCATATGATTAGCATCTTGTAGCCGTGCCAGTCAAGTGACTCTAAATTAGGAGATACTTGCAACTGCACATAAAGTTCCTTGCCCCAGGAGAGATGTAATATTTCCTCCAGTTCTTAGCATTTCCGCTCCGCTTTCTTCAGCATTCAGGAAGTTTGGAGCAGGTAGGAAAATAGTTGTTTTGGGCGATGCTATTGCGATGGAGAAAAACCTAGGGAAATGTTTGGCTCAAGTCCTGATTTAGGCGACACTTATTTCCGTCCAGGCGGCACACGTACCCGTAAATGAAAATGGTGCAATTCACACATCAGCTTTTCCACACAAATTTTAGGTCCATGAAGAGAGCTTCACTGCTTTCACCATTCTTGTCCGATTTCTACTTAAGGCTCATTCGGTTGAATAAGTCCGGAAAAATGGAAGCATCTGCGCGCCATACAGATGCCCAGATCTATTTGTGTTCTGGGGAACATACGTTACTTGGGACAGTTATCTGAATATGGCCCAAGAGTCCACTCTTCTGGATAAATCATCCCCCACTATCAAACCCACTAGCGTATCTTTATTACAGATGCTGTGATGATAATGCTTATATACGAAAGAAGCCCTTATACCAAAGATACGACTTGTATCCTGTGACTTACCATATTATGTTCTATATTTTGTTAAGTGTAAAATATATACATATATAATGTAATAAAAAGAAAAACTCGTGTCATGATTAGTTCTTGTTAAAAGTATGTCCCTTGATGGAAAAAAGCAGTCATGGAAATCCTTTCCGAGTCAGCAGAGAGCATGAGAAGGGCGGTCCTAGAATTCCTGCTTGAGTCCTCGATGCTTCCCAAACAAGCATAGTACGAATGATCCAGATTAATCAGCACTTGAATACATTTTGCATTATTTTCTTATACTGTGTGTGTGTGTATGTATGTGTGTGTGTGTGTGTGTATATATATATATATATATATATATATATATATGTGTGTGTGTGTGTTCTTATTTAGCACATATTCAAACCAGAATTTGCCAATATTAGGCTACTTTGTCATTCCCGTTCAGCCTGTCCGGCAGGCTGATCCGGTCCCCATTGTAGTGAATAGGGCGGACTTCTGGCAGCACACGTGTGCAAACATTAGTAATAGTACGCATCCGGCAGACTGTTCCCCTGCCGGACAAGCTTAACGCAAGAAAGTAGCCTTAAAATCTTCTGAGTCAAGCAGTTATATTTGCTTTCTCCTTCAGTTGCTTTAAGAAAGCCATAAAAACCCCTAGAATACAACTTGTGTATTTGATGGTGTTTTTCGTATCCTTCTTTTTTTTGTTCCCTGTCCTCTGGCATCATATGCATGTAATTGCAATTTTAATTGTGTCTTGTTATATTATAAAAAAAGGGAAACACATACGGAAATGCATCCGTATGTCTTCCGTATCCGTTCCGTTACATTTTCCATCTATTGAAAATGTTATGCCCAGCCCAATTTTTTCTATGTAATTACTGTATACTATATATGCCATACGGAAAAACGAAACGGAGACACAACGGTAACAAAAATACGGAACAACGGATCTGTGAAAAACGGACCGCAAAACACTGAAATAGCCATACGGTGAAAGAGGCCTAAAACTGCTATTTTCTGGGGAATACGAGTACGGTATTTACGAAAAAAAATACATCAGGATGGTAGACAAGTCGTCTTTAAACGGACCTGTCACAGTGTTAAATAGGTGAAAACCAACTGCTGCTTTTCCATTTTTTTTCTTTTTCCATTCCTGAGATTTGGACCCAGATTCTGACGCCCAATATGTAAAGGTGCCACTGGTTTGCCAAAGGGCCTGCTACCTGGACTCTTCTGTCTGGTAGAATGTGATCTTCCTCCTGCCGATCCATTTACCGCGGACAGCGGCTAGCTCAGCGTGATCTGTGTTTGGCAGGGTAGCTGTCTGTATACTGTTCTGGTCAGGAGTGAATATGGACTCAGCGCTGAGGTCAGTGAATGAAATTACAGCCTCGCAGAATGATGGGCGGATCATGGGACATGGCTGTAACTCCTGAAGAGCCGCCTGACATTTATTTAGAGAGAGTGACAGATACGTGCAGTGATATCTGGGGGTCTGTGCGGAGGAGTGTGGTTGTAGCATGTGAATGCAGGCCTCCGAGGTGGGTAGAGACCCTGTTCTAACTTTGTGTGACCTTTTGGCAAGTCATTTTATCTGTCTCAGGTCCTAAAATTAGATTGTAATCTATTTGGGAAGGGATGCAATGTGCTGGTGTGATATCCGTAAAAAGGGGGAAGCTCGCTGGCTTTATGAACCACCAAGCTTTTTCACGTCTGTGACTAGAAACTCCTAGTTCCAGCATTTGTGTGGGGAAAAAGATATTGTGTGAGATTTATTAAAACTGGCTTAGTTGCAAAAAGCAACCAGTCATATTCCAAAGGAGCTCTGAAAAATGAAAGGTGGGATCTGGTTAGTTGCCAGTTATCCTTTACCCCCATTACATCATTGGCCATGAAAAATCGGAGATGGTGGTTTTCCACTATGACGTGATCGTACAGTTGTATTAGTTGTTATAGCAGGGTGGAATAACTCCCTGACTTTGGACGTCTGGACTGATGCTTCCTGATACTTAATTTGGAGTACCCCATTAATTATTATTGCAATATGTTACTATGTTAATAGACATAAAATAAAAATATATTATATTTTCCTCTTTGGTAGCGCCCCCTGCTGTTTATTTATCTGGTCCATCTTCCCCTGCATTCAGAGATGAACTAGCATTCTCAGTAGCTTCCCTGCTCCCTTTCTCCTCTCAATGCCGGCCATAAAGGGTCAGTATTGCACTGGAGAGCAGCGTTTTTTTGCATTGACATAGTTAAATGGGGTTGTCTGTCCTTTGAGCTGACCCCTACCCCACTTACCTGTCTGTGGTCCCGCTGCTGCTCTTTTTCCGACTGCTTTCGGTCCTTGCAGGAACAGGAAGCAGCTTGGTACTATGGCTGCTTCGGCCAGTTACAGGCCTCAGTCGTCGCAGCAGCTTAAATAGTGCTTAAAAATGCTGTGACCACCGTGGCATGGGAAGGGAACAGCGGTGGGACCACTGACAGGTGAGTGGGGGTTTTCTGTGTTTAGGAGGACACAAGGTGTTCTCTTCTCCAAGGCAGGACAATCCCTTTAAAATAATTGTGTGCATTACTCCAGATATTTTATGTATTTTAATTTGTAGGGTAACCCTTTAAGACATGACAATACAGTCACTTTCTGCTTCTAAGGTGCTCATACACGTCGGCCAAACGCTAATTAAGACCAACGGCTATTTCTCCTGACCCCTCCATATACAATCAGGCGCATGTGTCCTGAATGGGGAGTAGAGTATAGGCAGGTTTACGCGGGATGATGAAACAGCCGAGTGTCTGAAAGGAAGCATTTCTTCCCGACAGTCGACTGCTCGCTCAGTGAAGGAGACATTTACATGCAGCGTTCACCTCCACGGTATGAGAACGGTGGATTGCTATAGCGATCCCTCATCCCCATACAGAAGCATTGTTTCTAGGCAGCAGATCGCTATTTAAACAGCACAATCTGCTGCCCAGGAACGATGATAAGGAGTCCCTGCACGAACGACAGGATCACGGCGGCATATTTAGATGGCCAGATTATCGGCAACGAGCATTCGCAGGAACGGTCATTCGGACAATCTGGCTTATTATAATACATCTTTTATTAGGGGAGAGTCAAAGACCCCCATTCACCATATGATCAGCGGATCCTCTGAGATTAGCGGGTTCAGTTGACATTTATCTAATGTGCTTGACCAGCTACTTTTAAATGAATGTTTCTGTGGTGTCCGTTTGCAATTTGTGGCAATAAAGCTACTGGTGCATATGTCAAAAGTATCCATAGGTCATCAGGGAAAAATGGGGCCCTTTTGGCCTCCACTGATATGTCAGTATATCGTTTCTCTGCTATAAAGAACAGTGCCGCCTGCTGTGGTTTTCCATACAGAGAGCACTGTATAGTTTTTTTTTTTTTTTTAACATGGGAACCTGTATGGCTCTACAGTAGCCTAGATCAGACCCATCTGTCTGATATATGCCTCCAGCATGATTAAATTGACCCTATGAAGCGGAGGTTGGTTCTAAACCCATTGGATAAGTTGGCATCAAGTACCATGCATGTCCTTTGGCCTTGACAGCTTGACCAGAAGTCAGGAATCTATTCCTGTTTGTTCTTCAGATATTAGAAGACCAGAATAGCCTTTTAAGTTTCAGGCAAAGGTCAATGTGTAATGATATGACAGAGAACAGCTCAGCACCGCATTAGAGTGGAATGGACATTGCTTGGTAAATTATGACTTAATTTTATAATACGAGAAGGACCTGTTGCAGGGAATGTCTGCCAGCCATGCTCTCACAGTAAATCAAGTGTAAAAGACTCAACCAGTCTCCATGTTGGCGCCAGCAGCTTGTACATTAATGACAAGGCTCTTGGACATTGCAGAGAAGTGAACAGCCCATTCAGTAATCTGTCAGTGCGGACTGTCTAGAGCAAGTACCAAAGTATGTTTCCACGCTGACCAGTCTTTACAGAAAATTCTTTATGGTCGTTACTTGGTTGGTCGTGTCAGTAGTACTTATGGTTGGTGAGAGGTCTACCCGGGCATTCATGCATATCAAACTATGGGGCAGATTTACTAAGAATCGCATTTCATACCAGTGAAAACACCGTCCTAATTTATTCAGTTCATGCTCCAGAAAATTAAATGTGCACCAGCTATCACCTGATGTACATTTGAACAGTTTCTGGCATAAGTTATAATTTGTCTCATTATAGCACAAATATGACGTGTACCATAATTAATGACTTTTTAACCAAAAAATTGACCAAAGCAATAATAATCAAAATATATTCAAAAAAATAGGTAGGCTCACCGGGTACTAACACTCCTGAGCTCGGCCTGCCATCTACCAAAAGGCCTTTAGAATGAATGCAAGAAAGTATACAATTGGCTAGCTCACGGCAAGACATCACATTTATTATTTAAAAAAATATACCCCTATAACAATAAATAAAAAAACTATGTATTGGGATCTCATAAGGAATCTGCTTCACAATGAAATACACTGCTCAAAAAATAAAGGGAACACAAAAATAACACATCCTAGATCTGAGTTAATTAAATATTCTTCTGAAATACTTTGTTCTTTACATAGTTGAATGTGCTGACAACAAAATCACACAAAAAAAAATATGGAAATCAAATTTTTTAGCCCATGGAGGTCTGGATTTGAAGTCACAAATCAAAATTAAAGTGGAAAAACACACTACAGGCTGATCCAACTTTGATGTAATGTCCTTAAAACAAGTCAAAATGAGGCTCAGTAGTGTGTGTGGCCTCCACGTGCCTGTATGACCTCCCTACAACGCCTGTGCATGCTCCTGATGAGGTGGTGGACGGTCTCCTGAGGGATCTCCTCCCATACCTGGACTAAAGCATCTGCCAACTCCTGGACAGTCTGTGGTGCAACGTGACGTTGGTGAATAGAGAGAGACATGATGTCCCAGATGTGCTCAATTGGATTCAGGTCTGGGGAAGGGGCGGGCCAGTCCATAGCATCAATGCCTTCATCTTGCAGGAACTGCTGACACACTCCAGCCACATGAGGTCTAGCATTGTCTTGCATTAGGAGGAACCCAGGGCCAACCGCACCAGCATATGAAACACAGGGAGAGAATGCACCAAACAAATATGCTACTGACTATACTGGGAAGTCATAAATGCAGGTATTAAAAGCTGAGACTTTCGCCAATATATTCCTGTCAGGAAAATATCGGAGCCCATGTGGGCTCACAGTCCGGCTTTGTTCACATTGTACTACCGCAGTATTCATGCTGGGCTTTTGTGTGGAAGCTTGGCTGTGAGCTGAATTATATTACCCCCAGACCTTGTTCACACCATAGTTAGAGCAGCGGTTAGGACCCTCTGCCATGCTGAGTGACCGTGACATGGTGCATGATGGGCTCCGATATTTTCCTGACAGGAATATATTGGCGAAAGTCTCAGCTTTTAATACCTGCATTTATGACTTCCCAGTATAGTCAGTAGCATATTTGTTTGGTGCATTCTCTCCCTGTGTTTCATATATTTATTTGCTACATTCTGTGTAGTTTGCTCTTGTGGTGCATGTGGACCGCGCCGACATCCTCCATTGTATGCATATTTTGCTGGGGATAGTCGATTACTGCGGTCCACATGCGGTCGGGCTGCTCCCCCAATGAAAGACACGCCACAGTGTTTGGGGCTGAGCAGCTCCTCCAGAATTGCCACTATATTTCCGTGTTTCCGCACCAGCATATGGTCTCACAAGGGGTCTGAGGATCTCATCTCGGTACCTAATGGCAGTCAGGCTACCTCTGGTGAGCACATGGAGGGCTGTGCGGCCCTCCAAAGAAATGCCACCCCACACCATTACTGACCCAATGCCAAACCGGTCATGCTGGAGGATGTTGCAGGCAGCAGAACGTTCTCCACGGCGTCTCCAGACTCTGTCACATGTGCTCAGTGTGAACCTGCTTTCATCTGTGAAGAGCACAGGGCGCCAGTGGCGAATTTGCTAATCTTGGTGTTCTCTGGCAAATGCCAAACGTCCTGCACGGTGTTGGGCTGTAAGCACAACCCCCCACCTGTAGACGTCGGGCCCTCATATCACCCTCATGGAGTCTGTTTCTGACCGTTTGAGCAGACACATGCACATTTGTGGCCTGCTGGAGGTCATTTTGCAGGGCTCTGGCAGTGCTCCTCCTGTTCCTCCTTGCACAAAGGCGGAGGTAGCGGTCCTGCTGCTGGGTTGTTGCTTTCCTACGGCCTCCTCCACGTCTCCTGATGTACTGGCCTGTCTCCTGGTAGCGCCTCCATGCTCTTGACACTACGCTGACAGACACAGCAAACCTTCTTGCCATAGCTCGCATTGATGTGCCATCCTGGATAAGCTGCACTACCTGAGCCACTTGTGTGGGTTGTAGACTCCGTCTCATGCTACCAGTAGAGTGAAAGCACCGCCAGCATTCAAAAGTGACCAAAACATCAGCCAGGAAGCATAGGAACTGAGAAATGGTCTGTGGTTACCACCTGCAGAACCACTCCTTTATTGGGAGTGTCTTGCTAATTGCCTATAATTTCCACCTGTTGTCTATCCCATTTGCACAACAGCATGTGAAATTGATTGTCACTCAGTGTTGCTTCCTAAGTGGACAGTTTGATTTCACAGAAGTGTGATTGACTTGGAGTTACATTGTGTTGTTTAAGTGTTCCCTTTATTTTTTTGAGCAGTGTATATTAGATTTGGATATATGAAAATAAAACTAAAAATAAAAGTAAATGCATCGGTCTTGGTCCCTTTTAATCTTATCACATGCGGAGCTCATGCATGTGTAGTTAAAAATTGACTGCTTTGCTGTCTAGAACCTTGATCTCCTTGATTGGTATCTTTATTTGTATTGGTTATCTTCAATAATATAGTTCATAGAGTTCATACATTGATACTGATGTTATAAGTTCTTATTTTTACTGTGTTCCATCATATTGTATAGTGCTCTTCATTCTACTATATTATCTTCCATTGGATAGATGGTGTATGTTGAATGCTGCGTTACTGCAGTGGTACCGCAATGTTATTAGATATATATATATATATATATGGAAGTGTTCTTTAATAGGAGGTATCAGAGTAGTCCACGTTGAGAGATACATGTTATATGCTCATTCCTGTTTGTAAATGTCTTTCAATACACTTCAAGTTCAAACATTTATTAGATATCTCTTACCAGGATCCTTCTGTTTGTCCTGCACTGACTGCTCTTGTATGTACTCACCGGCCAGGATATGTGTGCGCATGTGCTGTGCACTCTTGCCCGCCCCGGACCTCCGGAGGTGAAGTTGGATATCTCGTTGTAGTTGCTGTAATCATAAGAAATATAGTAAAAGTGTATCACTTGAACTAGCTAATTGGCCACTGATATTCACCCTTTATCCCCTATACAGGGATCTAGACTTTACTCCAGGAGGTAGCAGCCTGGTGGTTCCCCTGCAGTAGTCTGTTCAAGGGACTGATGAGTCACGGGATCAAGAGACACCGGTGCAGTACATTGAAGATCAGGCAAAACTGTAGTCAGGGACAGGTTGTGGTCAAGACAGGCAGAGTATGTGTGATCTGATAAACAGTGCGAGTTTAGGGTAGGCAGCTCAGAGTAAGAATGTAGATCAGGCAGCGAAGGGTCAAAGCCGTCAATTCGTAACTACACATGCGTGCGCTCCGCATGTTCTAAGATTAAAAGGGACTAAGACCGATGCAATTACTTTTATTTTCATATATCCAAATCTAATATATTTCATTGGGGAGCATATTCTTTATGAGATCCCAATACATTGTTTTTATTGTTTTTTTGACATTTATTGTTATAGGGGTATATGTTTTTAAATAATAAATGTGATGTCTTGCCGTGAGCTAGCCAATTGTATATTTTCTTGCGTTTAAAAAAAAATTATGAATCTACCCCTATATGTGATGCATAGTCCAGGTGATGAACCTTTGCATGAATGGTCCTTTGGGCCCAGACATATCCCAGCAACCTGGTAGTCAGTGGGACAGGCAGTCTATATTATATGTATGGGGCCTGCTGACTCTCTCACGACAGATAATGAGTACCAGTTTGGAGAAGTTTCACCAACAGCTTTTGAAAGTATATGAGTGTCATTACTGCTTGACACACAAATTCATGGTTTTGCTAATATAACATTTACTTGTTCTCTGGTCACTACAAATTTCAAAATTGTGGTATTTTTGTGTGAAATTCAAATTCCCCTATTGGGTGTTTAAACTGGGCAGGATTGTTTGATCATTTTGAGGGGATACAAGTTAGTCTTTTGAGGGCCCTGTTTACAAGCAACATTAGAAAGCAGTTACAAAGAGTGTTTCTCGGCTCTGGATGATTCAGCATGCCCATACAAGGCACTTGGTAGTGCTTAATTTGCCCTGTGGCGGTGCTGCAAGGAAATTGAGCACATAGGGGGCATTTGTCAAAAGGTTTACGCCACTATTGTGGCATTAAAAAGTTGTAACTTTTATAATGAGCGCCATCATTTTAGACTTTTTCTAAAGTGGCGAGAAAAGAAGTGGGGCTTAGTGGTCGGGGCGGACCATATAACTGCCCGCCAGATTTACTATAACTTGCACCAGAGACTGGCGTAAGTTGTAGCTCAAGATTCGAGTTTCTGGAGCATGGAGTGGCAGAGATGTGACTAATTTTTTAAGAGTCAATCATCTTAATAAATTAGGCTCCTCTTACTACAGCGCAGGGGGAATCAAGATTAGCATGTGGGAACGCCAACCTTGATAAATCTCCCCCTTAGTGCGGAGTTCTGATGCCGATTGCAGCTGATCACTTGGGGTCTCAGCAGATGGATGAAATTCTCATTATGTGGGCTTTACCAAGAAGTGGCTATATTCTCTCCTTCCCCTGAAACACACACAGTCCCTGATTTATCAAGACAGATGTGTTCTACGTCGGTCTGTATAGGCCTGCACTGCCAGAGGCATATCATTTATGAAAAGGCCTTTTACATACCTATCTCTGCAGTCCGTGCCCCAGCCTGAAATAACTGTAGCTCTTAACTGGTGTAAATTTCAGTTATTTAAGTCAGTTTCTGGTGCAATTCATGATGAATGTACTGAGGCCCATGGCCCGATCTTACAACGCCCCTTTTTTGGAAACTGTTGAGGGTGGTGTAAAAGTGACAGCTGCGACAAAAAAAAAAAAGTCGCTGTAGGGTTTAAAAACTTTTGCATCTTTTTAAAGGTTAAAACATAGCGTAGGCTGATACATTTCCCCCATTTGTTTTTTTTTTAGGAATGTTTCTACTCTTCAAGCTGTGTAAGACCAATAAGTGGGTTGTCTGGCCCCTCAAATTTTTTGACCAAAAGATAAGAATGGTATAATATATCAAACTGAGAGGCCAGAATGTGGGGACTGGCCAGGTACCCAGGAGACAGAGATGGGGTTTCGGGTTCTTATTTTATACCCTGCTAAGCTTTTGGTTAAAAAATTTTTTCAAAGGGCTAGACAGCCCCTTTAGCAGTTGGATCTGTGATTGTCAGCCTGTATCATGAAGTTTCAGATTTTTTATTTAAAATTTTTTTTTTTTTGTGTGCATCCATAGTAGTTCATAGTACCCCTCTCTCCCCCGAATCCTGGTAGTTCATATTAAACAATTGTCTGCATTAGACTCCATTCACACGTCCGCATCCGTTCCGCAATTTTGCGGAACGGGTGCGGACCCATTCATTTTCAATGGGGCCGGAATGTGCTGTGCGCATCCACATTTGCGGATCCGCACTTCCGCATCCGTGCTTCCGTTTCCGCAAAAAAATAGAACATGTCCTATTCTTGTCCGCAATTGCGGACAAGAACAGGCATATTCTATTAGTGCCGGCAATGTGCGGTCCGCAAAATGCGGAACGCACATTGCCGCTTTCCGTGTTTTGCGGATCCGTGGCTCCGTGTATCCGCAAAACACATTGCGGACGTGTGAATGGAGCCTTAGACTGTGCCTTATACACTTATATTCAGAACTGTCAAATTTACTTCATTCTCGTAACTATCCAGAATTGTTCAGTAATCAAACCTGTTCAGTTTTGTACCAAGGGTGCAACAGCTATGGACCCTCGTTATTGGTCACATCATTACATCTATGGTTGGCATGACTTGGGTGATATTTTTTGAAGTTTCTAAGTTTTAATGAATTGGACTGGCTCTCAATTTCTAGCCCTGCTGTCAGATTGTGCAGTTGCCAAACAAATAGCTTGATCCAATAGAAAATTTATAAGAGTCTGTCTCGAAATATACATTATTGATACTCTGGATGCGAAGAGCTCAGTGCTCGGCGCTACTTACCACTTTACGAGAGAATTGAACTCGTTTGTCTTCCTCCGGTAATTGTCAAGCATCGTCTACTTATTAAAAGTGTTGGTTCTGAACTGTTCTGGGGGTGACAAGGCCGCGCTCTTCATAATGGGTTTTAAGAGATAAAGGCTTTGGGTTTTTGTAGTTCTCTCTATGGAGACCAGTTTATTAAGAGGTTCTCAGTCCATTGACGAGCAAATGACGATCTTGAATTCTGCTGGAGGTCCCATGCCCAATTTTTGGTGTTGCACCGTTGCAATAGTGTTTTTAAAAATGGATGTTAGGAGGACCCAAGCATGGGCATAGCTTGTTGGCTGCAGATATGGCGCATATTTTATTACAGAAAGGTGGGGTGAATGGGCTATAGTGGAGGCCTGGAGTGGAGCTGTTTGTTAGTTTTATTGTAAAACCATAGGTAGTGGTTATGGTTCAACATTCAAGTGGAGAATTTGTCAAATTTATATACGTCTCGTTCTTGTATCCTGCACAGTTTAACGTATATGTTTTTGAAAATGTGACCTGAACCCACCCTTAACACTGTTGAAGTTGATTCCTATACAGAGGTCCTATCTGCTCCCCTGATATGTTTTATTAAAGGGAATCTGTCAGCAAGTTGACTCATATAGACCTGATTTACGTGTTATTGAAGTCTCCGATAGCAGTATGTAACTTATGATTGCTGTAGTTTTGCTGAAAATTTTAGATATATGCAAATCACCTGTGAAAAGAGTCTAAGGGACTGTCTTACCATCAGTGGAGCTCGGCCGCACCCATTCCGAGTGAGCCTAGCACCTCCCCTTATCCTCAAGTCCCCTCCTAGCTCCTCCGACGTCATTCTGAGGCCGCACTGTGCGCCTTTACCTGAGCGCCCCATCGCTGTGCTGGCATCGGCCTCATGGAAAGAACTGCCCATAAAGCGGCTTCTGTTCTTCTGTTACCATTCCCCAGTCAGAGAGGTGTGTCACTACATTATCTGATACTGTCAGCACTGATTGCCATCCCCAACTAGTAACACTGAGCCGTCAATTTATTCTGATATTTCTAGGAGGAATAACAGAGAAATGGCACAATGTAGAGTTGTCAGAAAGTATGCCCCATAATTTTTATATCGTGGATAATTCAAGTAGTGACAGACATGTTGGGTCTAATTAACAATATGTAATAGTTCAGTGCTGAACTTTTCTTGCTTTTGGGCAGTGTTTTTCTTATTATAACTTGTAATATCTCAGAATCTTAAGTATGAGCATTGCCTTTATTTTACACTTACTGTGCTATTTCTTTTCTCTCCATTGAGTCCATTAGCGTGGTGAGCTCACCTTTGTCCCTGGAGCAGGCTGCACCTTCCATTTCAAATTCATTAATCAAATCAGGATTTGATATCTCTGAGGAAGCGTCTCCGAGCTGTGGAAAGCTCAGCAGCAGATAGATATAGGATTTCTCTTCCATTAGGTCAGAGTCTCCAGTTGAGATTGCTGAGTCAGATAGACGCGTGTGCAGCTGTACTCCATATTACTTTTTATTACTGCACATTATATTATATAACGGATCTATGGCATCTGTCCGCAGTGCGGACCTCTTTATGGGCACATGCTCTCTCGCCTATACATCTCAGATTATTGTCTTCTATTTTTCTTAACCAAGGGTTAATTGGGTTTACCAGCACACGGGTGCAGGTTTGTAAACAGAAAATCCGCACAAATTTCCGGTCACACCAAATCTGTATCAAAATCTGCATGTATTACTTGCGGATTTTGTTGCAGATTTGATGCAGTTTTGAAGCAGATCTCACCCTTCCATTCAAAAGACTGAAATCCTCAACCAAAAATCACACAAACCGTTGCCATGTTGCGGATTTCAAAATCCACACGGCAGGTCAAAGTGTACGTGGAAAAAAATTGTTCTCCGCAGTAGATTATCAGTAGAATACAGTACTTTAGAAATAATATAAATGTAGTCCAAGCATTTTCTTTTAAATAGGCCCTAGATTTCCATTAATATTTTAATATTTTGCGTGAAGTGTAGTAAAAGGAGCACTAAACACAGAAAACACACAAAAAAGCACCTTTTCCCTTCATTTCCTCCTTTCCTTCAATCCTATTTTCTCTAAAATATATAATGAAATCTCTGTGTGTTGCAGAAGATCAGCCATGTGCCCCCTCCTTCTCGCAGTCCTATATCTGACGGTTAGGGCTCATGCACATGACCGTATGTATTTTGTGGTCCGCAAAAAATGGATCCGCAAAAAATACGGATGACATCCATGTGCATTCCGTATTTTGCGAAACCGTACAGCTGGCCCCTAATAGAACAGTACTATCCTCACCCGTAATACGGACAATAATAGGACATGTTCTATTTTTGGGTGGAATGGAAATACGGAAACGGATTGCAGACGGAGTAACTTTCAACAAATTGGTACGGACACGGAAAGAAAATACGTTTTGTGTGTATTAGCCCTTAGACAACTGGCTGGAGCAGTTTACGCCCCTCTGTTCTGTCTGCAGTAGGACAAAAATATTAAACCCTGCCCCTTTGCTAATCTTGCTCCCTCAGCCAGGCAGCAGCCAAAGATGGAGCAGATCTGCAGAAGAAGATTTCTACAAGACTGTTTGTTTCTGGATCATGTGGAAAATCCTGCAGACTAATAAACAGTGAGGGCAATGATATTCAGGGTTCTGGGGGAGATATATAAAGACAGGCACTTCTATGCCGGTCCTGCGCTGCCAGAGGATGCACCTAATTTATGATAAATTAGGCGCATCCTCCTGCGGTCCATGCACCTAAACAGAAATCTGTGGCAGCTCTCAGTTGCTGTAGATTTCTGGCTTCATTTGTGCCAGAAAAATGGTGTAAATGAAAATAAATTGGTCTCAGCGTCTGGTCATGCCCCCTCCCGCCCTTGCTAAACCTGCTTTCTGAAAAGTGGAGAGAGCAGAGTAACTGCCCTTTGCGACTTAAAAAAAAAAAGTTGCTTGCATACACGTTGGTTTGCAACTTTTTACAACTTTTTAATGCCACCAGAAACTCAGAATGCTGGGAAACTCTGAAATGGCATAGCTTGCTGTTCTACACCGTAGCTCTCATGCACTGCATTGGGAACTACTGAAACGGCAAGTGTAATGAATGTTTTTTATTTAATTTTTTTTCCCTCCAAGGCTAGGGTTCCACAGCATGAACAATCAAAATGGTCAAAAATGTTTCAATCATTATGTGACTTCTCCCCACACAGGATCAGAGTGATCCTGTGTGGGGAGAAGTCACATAATGATTGAAACATTTTTGACCATTTTGATTTTAGTACCTTTAAAAAGTTGCTTCTGCCATTTAGCCATCATCAGTGATAGTATACCTAGATGAGAGACTCCAGATATCTTCCGCCATTTAGCCATCATCGGTCATAGTATACCTAGACGAGAAAGGCCAGGTATCTTCTGCCATTTAGCCATCATCGATGATAGTATACCTAGATGAGAGAGGCCAGATATCTTCTGCCATTTAGCCATCATTGGTGATTGTATACCTAGATGAGAGAGGCCAGGTATCTTCTGCCATTTAGCCATCATTGGTGATAGTATACCTAGATGAGAGAGGCCAGATATCTTCTGCCATTTAACCATCATTGGTGATTGTATACCTAGATGAGAGAGGCCAGGTATCTTCTGCCTTTTAACCATCATCAGTGATAGTATACCTAGATAAGAAAGGCCAGTTATCTTCTGTTTCGCCTTCCTCGTTTGAAAAGTAATTCATTTCAACTCCCGGTAGCCCATTATTTTACATTCTCTCCTCCTAGAGTCTTCTGCTGATCTAACTGAGGTAATTAACTTCTTTTAATTACACTGGATTCTGTTGGGTAGGAGAAGAAACAAAAAAAAAAAAATGAGATTAAGAATTGCCAACCTTTTCTGCTGTTATAAATGAAGAATGGGAACATGGAGGCCACATGACAGGACTACTTTGTCCATTTTTGTTTCTGAAACAAGGCATGAATATCTAATAGTATATAGAGCTCCTGTAAATCAGTAGGAGCTGTACATAACTATGTTCACATAGATTATTGACTAAATGGGTTCTGGAATGCATAGTCAGTTCTCCATTGTACAGAAATGGGGAACTGAAGGCTAATGAACTATGGTCACAAAAATGACACTCTAAAGATACAGGAATGTTGTATTTCTGGTCTACTGTCCTTTCACATAAAGCTCTGCACAGAAAACCAGTCAGGCATACAGAAATCCAATAGTTGCATCCCTTTTTCCCTCTGCTGTCAGGGAAGTTGGGTCACCCCCATACATGAAACTTCATTGACTGGTCCTGCCTCGAATCGCCAGGTTTGGCCAACATTAATATATTATACACATAGTTGACAACAATCCTGAATTTGCTGGGGCTGTTCCTAATTTTCAGAGAAAGTCCATGCAAATGTGTGTTGTTTTCCTGGGTCAGAAATGGGTTCAAACCTCACCCATAAATGCATAAATGGGCAGTCCGGCATAGTTCAGGTATTCCAGGAGCAGGACCTATTTGTCCCAAATTTACCAATTGCAAATTTGGTAAGAATGTATAATCATTGTTAACAACCCAAACACTTGACATGATTTAGCAGTCAGGGCCTTGAAGCTAAAAAGCAAGCTAACGGCCACCTGTATTATTTCCATTTTTGTACATAAAGTCCTATTGATAGTTCTATGTAAGGTTACAGAGCCCTTGCACTGCCTCATCATGAAGACCATTCAGGCACATACTTGATACTTGGTGACATCATTGGTCTTAGCACAGCTTGGCTATTAATTTTTCATAGGCTTCAGCACTGAACGGTAGCCTTGCCGTGTTAACCAAGGACTTTGTGGAATTGTTAAACATTAATAAAAGATGTGTGACACAGATCTTCTTGAATCTGGTAGTGGCTGATTAGCAGCTCCAGAGCTTAATTCTGAGGGACCTTATCTATTGTCCTTTGACCCATTGTTTGCCCCAGTGTGAGCTTGTGATGCAAGAAGCAGATGTTCCAGTGATATAATCTTCTGCATCAAGCTCTGTAAAAATTGATTTGAAGGGGTTTTCTGGTTTAGAAACCCCTATTTTATATTATCCTAATTAGAAATTCTGAGTTAAAGGAGTTGTCTGGGATAATATAATGATATAGTTTAAAATTAAGTTATCTTATATTTATCAGTTTCTCCAGTGGTATTCTCTGTGGTGCAGGTTCGACCCTCCTGCTGCTTCTTTATAAACTACATCAGGGACAAGCAAGTATACAGCATGTGACCGCTGCAGCTAGTCACTGGTCTAATGCTGAGGACAGTGATTGGCTGCAGCAGTGCCATTCTGTACACTGTGACATGCTATACGGCACCACTGCAGTCTGTAAATAAGCATCTGCAGGAGGAATAGACCAGTGCTGGAGAAAGGGGTGAGTATAAGATAATTTTTTTAATTTTTTTTTTTTAACCTTAAAGGGGTTATCCAACCCCTATAATGCCCAGGCACCACATACAGGTAATACTTGCCCTTCTCCCTGGCACCACCCACGTAGTTCCTGTTGCCCGCATGACTGCCGCTCTGTATCTCCCCGTTGTGCGGATCAAAACGGGGGGGGGGGTTAGCCAATAGCAGGCTGCGATGGGAATAAGCCTTCCTAGTATCGCAGGTAATGCTAGGGAGGCTCGTCCCAAACGCAGCCTGCTATTCATAGAGGGAAGTCCCACTACGGACTCCCCCCAGAGATGTAAGTACTTTGTGTAGAAATATTTCCCAAATTGTCCCTATTTTGTACAGTTGGCAGCAATATCAAATAACCTGCAGGAATTTCTAATTCCCTCCCAATGAGCTTCCAGGAGAATTTAAGGTCCAGTTGGGCTATCTGCATATGGGTGTGAACTGTATTGCATAAATTCTGTACGAATTTCCTTGCGGAATTCTGTGCGTTTCCATACTATATCCGCACCAAAAAAAAATACTTGCTGTTTTTGGTGTGGATTTGATGTGGTTTTGCTGCAGATCTCATCCTTGGATTGAGAAGAGTGAAATCCACACAAAAGAACCACGAGAATTGAGCTGCGGATTCTGAAAAATTTGGTAATTTTGCACCGTTTGTCAGACATAGTTCTGGTTCTATTCTGTTTCTGTACATGTAATATATGGCCCATACTGTCTTTCACTTAGCAGATGTTTCCATTAAAGAGGTCCTACCATAACAACGTAGCCCTGATCTTATCTTTGGGACTATGGGAGAGAAGCCAAGAACAGTTCTCGACCACCTTTGTCAGTCCCATAGAGTTGAATGAAGAAGCAGCAAACATGCATGACTGCCACTTCCTTCACTCCGGGGCCAATGACACATCATTCTTGTGATCAATGGGTGTCCCAATGTCCCATTACAAGAATGAGGTGCCAGAGTGAATGGAATGGCGGTCATGCGTGAGTGAAGCGCTCGCCTGTCTTTAACTGTGCCATAGAGATGAATGGAGAGGCACCACAAATGTGTGACCTCCAGTCCAGTTAAAACTGGGACTCTGGTACCTCATTATTGTGATTGATGGGAGTTCCAATGCTTGGACCCCTATCCTGTGCAGGGGGATAAGTTCTTATGGTGGGCAACCCCTTTACACTATGAAGGTAGTTTCTCTTACTACCTTCAATTTTTGTTACTTTCTTGAAACTCTACCTTTGATCTGGATTCATTAATAAGCAGGTTAGCTAATAGCTTGTGTGAATCCCCAGGAAAACCTGGCTTGTTGATGGCTTCCAGGGAAGTGAATATCATTAAATACTCATCAAGAAATGCTAATTCGATTTCAACAAGTCCCGAAGCTCCTCCTCCCATTCATGAGAGAAGGGCGTCCATAACTAATGGGTGAGGTAGACTTGCTGCAAGCTAATTGGCATAGCTTGCATGAGTAAATGGAATAAGCAACGTCGAGAAGAAGACATGATTGTTTCTAATAGGGAGATAGATAGCATTTAATTAAAGGGGCTGTCTGCTTTGGACCATGCCTGTTTAATCCAAGGGTCCAGTGATTGGTCAGCTGTAATCTATAGGAGAACCTGGCAAACCCCCCCAACCCTTTGAAATACAATGGGAAAATATGGGCTGTCAATTCACTGCTAAGCCACCCCAGCATCCCTAGCGTTAATGATGGGCTTTTACATTAATTCATAGAGACAAAGCAAAGTCTGGTTTATGTTCAATAAAATGCAGGCTAAATCCTTTTACTACAAGCACAATCCTCTGCAGGTGAGTATCATGCGCCCAGAGAGCCTCATTTGTAATTTACTTCGCATTATCTGGTATTATGAAATATAGTCTGTAGGGCGGACACACTCCAGATCTTCCGCAGCAGGATTTTGTACAGAAAATAAAGTAAAAGTAATGTGGGTTAGCGTTTGAAAAATGTCATCCGCATGCTGTCGAAAATTGCTGTCGAAAATTAGGTGTGAATTATAAAAGGAGAGAAAGTATCAAGGACAGATTCTACTGCGCCACTTTTTTTAATACATTCCTGGGTTTGGCTTAAAAAACGGCATAAAAAAACCTGAAAATACAGAAGCACTTTTAGGCTACCTGCACATGTTGCAGATTTTCCACGTGGATTCTATTGCTGAAAACCTGCAGTGTAAGGGCTCATTCAGACGGCCGTATGTTTTGTCCCGCACCTGTTCGTCATTTTCGCGGAATGGGTGCATACCCATTCAATTCAATGGGGCCGCAAAAGACTCGGACAGCACACTGTGTGCTGTCCGCATCCATTGTTCCGTTCCAAAAAATACATAGCATGTCCTATTCTTGTCCGCAATTGCGGACAAGAATAGGAATTTTCTATGAGTAACGGCCATGTGCAGTCCACAATTGCTGGTATCCGTGTTTTGCGCATCTGCAATTTGCAGACCGCAAAACACATACAGCCATCTGAATGATCCCTAATACAGTACCAGCACAAATCTCATGTACACTTTACTTATTGGTTCCATGCGAAAGATGCCTTACCGCGCAGATTTTGAAATCGGCAGCCTGTCAGTTCTTTATGCGTGTCTATGGCGGGAAGCACTTGGATTTCTGCAAACCCCATTCCGATGACTAGAACTGTTGCATGTGAAGTCACCCTTAGGCCTCCTGCACATGGCCGTAATTTAGATTATCCGTGTGGCCGTTCCGTAAGTTATAGACAAGAAAAGGCATTTCTACTGATGGGAGTGATAAAATTGTAGAATGCGTGTGGACGGTATCTGCATTTTGCAGATCCCCGGTTGGCGGACCTTAAAATGGATACAGTGGTGTGCATGAGGCCTTAGGGTAAGGCCACACCTGCAGCTTTGTTTATGCAGTTTCTGAAGACAAAATCAGGTATGAATCATAAAAGGAGAAAAACTTCTAAGGAAAGATGCTCCTTCAAAAACTGCACAATATACCACCATTTGTGGCCATACCCAAGGACCCATGGACACTAAAATGTAACTGAACTATTCAATCAAGCTGGGAAAAAACGAGACCTATCAGATTGTTTGTGGCCCTTCTGTCTAGAGACAATTATTTAAAGCTGTGATCCTGTTTTGGCCCGAGAGCTACCAGGGAGACGCATACTTGTCCAGAGAAGATTTTCGGTTTTCCCTGGCCTTGCATGTTCTGTTTTTAAGGCTTCCTGCATTCCATGAAGGCCTGACACCCTATGACAGTGGCACTTCTAATTGGGGGATCTCCTTTTCAGTGCAGGAGAAAGCAGCAGCAGTGCTATCATATTTATATTCCTCAGTGAGAGTCCTCACCCCGTGCTGTGGTGGCTTTGTGAGGCCTTGGAGAAATATATAGTTGACAAATCTATGCAGACCTTTTGACCTCTGACATGGCATTCAGGCATTCTATATTACATGCCACTGAATGTTTGTGTTTTTTTTTTTTTTGTCTTTTTTAATGTAGACCTTACAAATGAATTGCAAACAATAATTTAGTTGTTGGAATCTCATTTTAATTTTTTAATGTTTTTGGCTTTTCCACAAGATGCTTCTCTATGGCATTGGTCAACAGACAAGGTACATATAAAATAATATTACAAACAGCTTGGGAACGAAGAGAGCTCCAAGAAGCAGATATACTGTATACTCATATTTTCTCTATAGATATGATTGATTCACTACACTGGCAGCAGGGTTTGTCATACTCTTTCAGTTGACAGACAATTCTTCTTTCTCCGACAATCTAATGTCTATGGTCTTGTTGCAAATTCGGTTGCAGTACAGATATGACTGTTGGTTTCTCAACTTTACCATGGCAATTTTTAATGAAAGAGCTATTAGTTTCCCTAATGAATGTGTCACCATCTGTAGTCTTCTGGTGACCATTCTTGTGGAGACATTGAGACATCGGCACTTCTTCTCAACCTTTTATTTTGATCCGCAAAAAATACGGATGACGTTCTTTTGGCATCTGTAGTGCATTATTATATATATTTTTTTTTTTGCAGATCCATTGTAACAATGCCTATCCTTGTCCGCAAAACGGACGAGAATAGAACATGCTGTATATTTTTTGCGGGGCTACGGAACAGACATATGGAACAGATTTACAGTCCTATTTCACATCTGATTAGGCAGTGTCTGTTTTTGCCATCTTCCTCAAGGCCAGCAAACAATACATGGTTTCCACGTGTCCTGTCAGGTATGCAGATATCATTGCTGTCACTCCAAGTTTACACACAATTATAGACCTGCTATATATGTGGCTGCTGTACGGTAGTTTAGAAACAGTATACTACTGAACGCTGCTTCACAGCAACCTTTTAGCAGTATGACCTCTTGAGTTTTACATACATTGTAGGTTGAATTTGCAATAATCCACCTGAAAAAGCCTGAACATATTTATAATCACTGTAAGCAAATTGATTGTATTCATCCCATTGGAGAATTATTGGACCGTTCTCTAGGCTATCTACACCTTTGGGGACAATTTTATTTATTTTTTTTATTGCGTTTTACTCATTTTGGGCTAAAAATATTTTTTTCAATTGGTCTTTATTAAAAATGTTGAGCTGTTCTGTCACAAAAGGTCAACTGTTTGTCTAGCTGTGTTAATCCTACTTTCACTTCGTGGTGGTCGTCTAATAAACCTAATCTCTAATTTACTAAAGGGTAAACACTTATTAAGATAAGAATTGAACTATTATGAGTGTTTGTTTATAAGGTTAGAGATCAGAGATAAGGAGATGCCTGACTGAACAGAGTGAACATTCAGATAATGCTACTAGAGAAACTCAAGGCTGCACAAAGACAGGGGTTAATTTTTTTAAATAAAGACCAAATGAAACTGTGATGGATACCGTGCCCCGACTGACGCCGGACGTCAACTACGTTGAGCTCACGAGATACGGTATGGTCACTGGTTACCAAGATGTGACGTTACGCCCTCCTGGAGGAGGGGGTAAGGTAGCTTGGTACAATTTACACCGACTCCTCCTGTCTACGCGGGCACAGAGAGGCAGCAAGCTGAGGGATCCTGGTCACTGCCCCAGTGAAACAGC
The DNA here is from genome assembly GCF_905171765.1 of Bufo bufo. Lineage (NCBI taxonomy): Eukaryota > Metazoa > Chordata > Amphibia > Anura > Bufonidae > Bufo > Bufo bufo. The sequence continues at coordinate 263,773,645 of NC_053394.1, read as the reverse complement.
GCATCCTCAGCCCGGGAAATCTGCCACCAGCTTCTCGTTTGATATAAGCCCGGTCTGCTAACGGGATTATATAGGGTGAGAAACCAACCCACGGTAACTTATAACTAGGCCGAAACATGGACGTGGGATATTCGTGATCGAGATGCAAGACAGCACAAGATTAAATTATGTATTTAATCGCCTTAAGGGCACACTAGATAACACACCATACACAAAGAATGTTTACAGTGGTCTGAGGTTACGAATACAGATAATATGGTACAAACAGGATTACACAGAGTACAAGTCAGTTACCGGGTAGATGAATGTTCCTTTGGGTTATGATGGTGGAATAGTTCTTGGCTGCGGTCACAAGGGGGTAGTGATGTGTGCAGTTTCCAGGTCTCTCCAAACACATGGCACAATGTGACCCCCTTTCAGAGAAAGACACGACCGCTTGCTGGCACAAGCCTTTTTAACTCTAGCCGCCCCTCCTCCCGCCTCTGGGAAGGGCCCCCCCCCCCTCCCTGCTGATCCTGGCAGCTCACTGACCCACAAAACCCTTGAGGGTTCATAGCTCCAGACCAGAAGGTCACAGGGAGATGGTCCTGGGACCAACAGACCCGCCTGGGTTCTGGCTACAAGTAGAGTCCAAACATGGTACTGTCATTGGGTTTCTGTGGGGATATATGTATATCTCCCCTCCCTGGCCTCCCACCACCACACTTAGACCACGGGCCTGTTCATCGTGGGCCACAGGGACACAAATATGTATCCGGTTTGTGGCTGTGATGGCTGGGCGATTCAAAATATCTTATTTATCGCTGGTTCCATGCTGTCTACTAGATTTGATTGAACTGGGGAATGACCCAGACTCCTGCAGAGAGGTCTTTTCTGTCCCATTAGCTGGGGTTCCTGGCTGACTGGAGGACGTGTGAATTTGTAAACAAGTGGCTTGCTTGAAGCCAGGACCCCTGTGGAGTTCACTACCTCTGCTATCTGACAAGCCGAGGGTTGAAGGATGAACTCATTTTGCATGTACACTGACCAAGGTGAATTAAATGAAAATCATGGCTGCCAGTAAATAATGATCAATATTCCTCACAGAAACAATGATTTTTAGCTCAAAATGAGTACAATGCAATAATAATAAATAAAAAAAATTGTCCCCAAAGGTGTACATAGCCTTTAATGGTCAGAATTGGGGTTGAGCGAATTAAGCTTAGGATCATAGATTGTAATGCTGTTTCCATGTACAGCATTAAAATGTGCTCCGTGTTGGAAAACTTTGTCTGTCTCGGCTGAAGTTGCTCACGATGACTTCGGTATTCCTATCTGCGTTTTTAAAAACATTTTAAAATTGGAATACCGAAGTCTGCTTTGGTACCGAAGTCATGTACCGAAGTTTTGCGCAACTTCAGCCTAGACAAAGTTTTCCTACACAGAGCACATACATTTTAATGCTGTATGGAAACAGCATTACAAACAAAGATTTTTAATAAATCAACTTCAAATGTTTGAGAAGAACCCAGTACAGAAGAGTTTTTCTATGAAAACATTTCCAAATTTAACATCCCTCCATGAGATTGTACAAATCTTTATAGTTACTTAAACCCTTAAATATTTAAATCAAGCTTTTAAAAGTAAAACACTCAGACAGAGGCATAGATGTTTCTTTATCCAGGCTATATTTTGACCACAGTGGCTCTTTAGCCTTAAGAGAGGAGCTGTCTGCTCTCATGATGTGTTTTAGTGAATTCTTGTATTCGCTGTGAAATAGCATCTTTTCTTAGAACTCTGCTGTGTGTTTTTCCTCTGTTATGCTTGCTGGAAATTTAAGAATAAATTGACAACTGGGTGTTTCCCAGGAGTAAAAATGGAAGGACACAACACAGGGTTTCTAGACATCTCAAGAGAAGTGCTAGGTCCTGTATAATTTGTGCAGACAAATAGTCACATATTGCACAAGACCCCTGTGCATACAGGTAGTGGTTGATTGGTAGACACTCCGCGTACATGATGTATTAAAAACATGAGTGGTCCTTGAAGATATATGTTCCTGTTACTAAAGACCCCCTTATATATATATATATATATATATATATATATATATATACACACACACATTAGGCTGTTGTTCTCCAATCCTCACATTTTTGGCAGGACCGACTGATAGTCCAAAGTGTGTGGGGACCTTATGACTCTACCCCAACAGATGTTGGGGAAGAGAACGATTGGGTGGTTGGAATTTTAATGTCCAATCTTATTGTTCTCCAGGACATATGATGACCCCAGCGGTGTCTGGCTGCAGCTTTCTCCTCTTGACCGAACCAAACGTGTATGTTTATGGTGGACTCGGGAGAGATGGCGGTTCAGTCAGCAGCTACTGAAGATGTATGGGCACCTTTTTAGACTTGAAGACCTGCATGGGTGGAATATTAGTTTGTGTGACCCTGGCTACAACGTCCTCTGTATGTCCAAGACAGCTGTTGCAACATTGCAAAGTCGTAGCTACAAACATGAGATCCAGTACTCCCAAGGAACGTTAAAAACTTGTTCCAATTTTCTTGAAGATACCGGACAAACAAATTCCCTAGGTATATTCCCTAGGTATTGCACTTTCATCCAAGTCTTTCTTTCACAGTAATGTGTCAAAATGAAAGCAATCCCCCCAACAAGTTAATCATGCATGGAAATCTAGTCATTTACTTTGCTTTCAAATGCTCACATCAAATCACTCCGATGGCTTCTATGAATGTATTTATATAAGAGAGAAATTTCCAAGATGTCTTTATAGCTTCTCAGTCTTAAGCATTCAGTCAAAGGAGTGCATAGCATGGGATACATTTTAAAAGAAAACTAGATCTGTGTAGTTCCTTTAGTGAATAGTCACAGTATAGATAGGTTTCTCAGGCAGGGATGAATTACAAGCGAGTGCTTTTGAAGGAAGGAAGCAGTGGTGCCATGTACTTGTTAGCGTGTTACAAGGAGGGAGTGCCTAGGTGAATGCAAGATGTGGTAGCAGTAACGTGGATTCAATATATCGTTGCATAGTGCAAGACATACCGTAATCAAAACTTCACTGCCTGTCTAGATACTAAAATAAAAAATAAATCTTTATTCCCCACCTCTGATTAAAATTCATCCATGGGTAGCTGCCCTTGTATCACAGGCTCACACCCCACACTTTAGAGACCCTGAATATCTTAGAGGGAATTTATATATAAGTACAACACACCGTGTTTCTACGTTTATTGCGAGTGTTGAGGTGTATAAAAGAAGAAACAGACCGGGGATAAATATAGATACTACTGTAGTCCTTGAAGGGTAAAGTACTGGATCATTCCTATTGACTACAGTTCATATCCCCGGACACCTATGTGTGATAGCGACCTGTGGTTGAACCAGGCTATCATCATGTCAATCCGGTACAATTATTGATTAAAGTGTATCATAAATATGTATATTAACGGTCGCTTGAATATCTAACGTGCCCAGATATAGACAGGCGACCCTGATGCAATGTGTTGATATTGTGAACACAATGTATCAGAATGATGCTGAGAGCAGAACACGTGGTAGAGGTGGTGATACTCCGTAGGTTGGGAGACCGCGCCACTGTTAGTTCTTAGATACTACTAAAAACAAACAAAAAAAAAAGCGCAACCCCTACTACTGATGAGGGACCGCGCAATACAAATTGAAGCAAAAATGAGCATTCACACTGTCCCTACTGATATCAAGGGACTGCGCGTCCTGCTTTGGTATGGCCGTGGCAGCGTGAGTGTTAGAAATAGAAGGCCCCGCCCAATGCAGCGGAATGGACCTATCCCGCACAGGGGGCCGGACAAAGGAGGCGGGGTTGTTATTCATGCCCCGCCTCAGTGCGGTCCTCGGTTAAGGTGATAGGTACACAAAATAGCTAGTATGCGGGTTAATGTTATGATATTTGATAAAGAGGCATTTGAATATAAGTTGGACTGTCCATTTCACATAGATCAGCCTACATTTAGGAAATGTAGGTTGGGAAAAACTGTAAAGAGGCCATTGGATCTATGCAGAGCGGTCAAATACACATATATATGCCCACATCCAGGGGTTGTTGTTAATCATAATAAATATCTTTGGTCACAGAACTATGTAGCGACTGTGACCATGATGACATATCATGAAGCGCCAATTAGATACTGGTTTTGAGTGTACCTTATGTGGTTAGGGCGAATATGTTAAACTAAGACATATGTCTGGAAATCGCTTATTCAATGAAGCAGGCGAAGGAAATCTGGTCATTCAGACCTGTTGGTTTGACTGTACCTAGTCTAAAAATCCAGCCCGCTTCTTTTTTCAAGACAAGTCTGTCAAACCCCCCCCCCCCCCCAATGCGCCTTCTGAAATAACGAGTGGTTTTACCCACATATTGAGTTCCACATGTGCATGTTATTAAATAGACCAATCCGGTGGTCTTGCAGTTGATGAACGATCGGATGTTGAAAATATGGTCCGTATTCGTGCATGTGAATTGCTTGCCTGGTAAAATAAAGCTACATGCTATGCAGGTGCCACATCTAAATGTCCCTGTGGCAGTGCTTCTAAGCCAGGTAGTAGGCCTCGATGTTTGGAAGAAGCTATGAACCAGGCGGTCATTTAGATTGCATCCACGTCGATATGTTATGGCAGGAGGATTGCCCACCTGTGTGCCAATATCAGGATCCGACCTCAAAATGTCCCAGTATGTGTTGAGAACCTGTCTAACTTCGTCATGTGCTGCATCAAAGGTTCCAATGATACATGCCATATTTTCTCCTTCAGGTTTGGACCTGGGATTTAATAAAGTGTCCCTGTTTCTACATAGGGCATGTTGGTGCGCCCCATGGAGTACTTTGGGTGGATAGCCTCGTCTTAAAAACCTATCCTGGGTGTCCTTTGCGGCTCCATAATATTTATCAAGTGAGCTGCAGTTCCGTCGTATTCTGAGGTATTGTCCCCGAGGAATGCCTCGTTTTAAAGACTGGGATGCCAGCTATTCCAAGGCAATAAGGTGTTAGTTGCTGTGGGTTTACAAAAAACATTGGAGACAATGTTTCCATTTTGTCCCCTGGCTATCCTCAAGTCTAGGATTGTGATCTCATCTTTGTGGATTTCCGCCGTAAAAAATAGGCCAAAATCATTTATATTGAGGACACTTACAAATTCCCGACATCAGTTGGAAAATATTGGTACCAATTTGCAACATTTTAGTTTATTTTATGCTAATGTATTTTATATTGTGAATGGTGTGTAATTGTTTTTTACCCCTTTTTGACCGCACAGGTCTTATTCTATAAGTAAAATATTTTATTGCCATATGACGCAGATGTTGTGAGTGCTCACTCTCTCTCTTGTTTTAAACTTACAAATTCGTTGAACTGAATGAACTGATGTTCAGTGCCTTTCCACAGGATGAGCACATCATCTATGAATCAAAGCCATAGTATGATGTGTTGGGACCAGTCAAAAGTGGTCTCCCGAAAAACTACAATTCATGCTCCGATGCGCTCCTTTTTCCGGAGATCTGGCTCTTAGGGCTGCCAGGCGGAGGCTTCCACACAGCAGTGAGCACTGATGGGCGGGCTTTAGCTCTGCCCTAGCCTGTATAACGGCTAGAGCAGAGCTAAAGCCGGCCCACCAGAGCCGGTGATGTCACCGTATACACTGCTTGGCGGAAGCTTCTGCCCAGCAGTGTATTATTGTAAGTAAAAAAGCCCTTTCCCTGTGCGATCCAGCGCAGGGCAAGGGAGCGCATCGAAGCACGAGATGCTCCGATGCTAACATCAGAGGGGCTGCCTGGGTGAAAATATGGGCATGTCCGGGTTCAGATTCGAACCCGGACAACCCCTTTAAGGATTTATGTTCCTTATTCAAATTATTGCTGTACATTAAGGTCATGTACCACCCAAACCACTGGAATCGAAGAGAAAGCGTCATTATCAGGGGGAATTCACACCCAGCAGATTTATTGCAAACATTTCTGAGACTTTCCCATTGACCTAATTAGGACTTGAGAAATCCATGCATATATTGCTGGAACATCCCCATTCAGATGTATAGAACCACTTTTCAGTCGCATACATTTCTGCAACAAATCTAACACTAATATTAATAAAAGGGAAAGTATATGTAATGAAACATCAGTTCTGTGATAGGACAATTCCTCTTACAGGCTTTGTTGACTTGTGCAACACTTTTTTTTTTTTGCTCTCCAGTTCTTAAAAATGATCATATTTATGTTTACAGCCCTTATGCGTTCCTTGTGTTTTCATGGTTACAGAATACAGAAAACCCTATGGCCTCTTTCACACAAGCGAGTTTTCCACGTGGGTGCAATGTGTGACGTGAACGCATTTCAACCGCACTGAATCCTGACCCATTCCTTTTTTTTTTACGCATGAGTTCTGCGTTGCGTGAAAAACACAGCATGTTCTATATTCTGCATTCTTCACGCAGCCCTGGCCCCATAGAAGTGAATGGGGCTTCAGTGAAAAACACATTGCATCCGCAAGCAATTGTGGGTGCGATGTGTTTTTCACTGATGATTGCTAAGAGATCTTGTTTGTAAACCTTCAGTTTTTTTATCAAGTGTGAAAAGCGCATCAAAACGCATTGCACCCGTGCTGAAAAAACTGAAACACTGAACTTTCTTGCAAAATGGTACGAGTTTCACTGAACGCACCCTGAAAGCATCCGGAGCCAATCCGTCACGCTCGTGTGAAAGAGGCCTATGTGTTGCTTGTTTCTGGAGGCATGAGCTAAATTGGACATACACATTAAAGGAATTGTCTGAGATTCTTATATTGATGGACTATCCTCAGGATAGGTCACCAGTATATGATCAGTGGGGGTCCAAGTCCCGGGACCCCCACCAATCAGCTTTTTGAAGAGGCTGATTGGTGGGTGTCCTAGGAGTGGGACGCTCACTGTTCAGACTGATGACTTATCCTGAGGATAGCCCATCAATATCAAAATCCTGGACAGGCTACTTTCACACTAGCTTTTCAGTTTTCCGGTATTGAGATCCGTCATAGGGGCTCAATGCCGGAAAAAAACCTGCTTCAGTTTTGTCCCCATTCATTGTCAATGGGGACAAAACTGAACAGAACGGAATGCTCCAAAATGCATTCCATTCCGTTTAGTTGCGTTCCCATACCGGAAAGCAAACCGCAACATGTTGTAGTTTGCTTTCCGTCCTGGGATGCGGAGCAAGACGGATCCGGCATGACCCCCAATGCAAGTCAAATGGAGACGGATCCTTTTTATCTGCCACAATAGAAAACGGATCTGTCCCCCATTGACTTTCAATAGAGTTCATGACTGATCTGTCTTGGCAATGTAATACAACCGGATCCGTTCATAACGGAAGCAGATGGTTGTATTATCAGTAACGGAAGCATTTTTGCTGAACCCTGCCGGATCTAGCAAAAACGCTGTTGTGAAAGTAGCCTAAGGCCTCATGCACACGACCATTGTTTTGGTCCGCATCCGAGCCGTAGTTTTTGCGGCTTGGATGCGGACCCGTCCCGTGGTCCGCAAAAAAAATATAACTTGTCCTATTCTTGTTCATTTTGCGGACAAGAAAAGGCAGTTATATCAATGGCTGTCTGTGCTGTTCCGCAAATTGCGGAAAGCACACGGACGCCATCCGTGTTTTGCGGATCCGCAATTTGCGGACCGCAAAACACACAACGGTCGTGTGCATGAGGCCTAAGATAAAAGTTCTTTGAACTTGCCCGTATCTTCAGAATTTCCTGTGTTGTTGGTCCTTCCAACTGTCCCCCCCGACTGCCAATAAGGGTTTTTAACAGGCCCAATCCTTTATTCCTGCAGGATATGTCTCTGCAAGAGGGTTTTTGAAGTGTCGTATTTGTCTCTATCCATTGATACAAAAACATGCATGCTCAGCCGAGCTTGCCAGCTAAACAGTAGAGTCAGAAGAAAGTGCTGTTGGCAGGATCAGCTATCTTTATGACCAGATTTAGTGCAATCACCCCTGGTCACTCTTCCTGCTCACCTACAGTTGAAGGTGGAACGGAGTAACGCATGTCTGCAGGATCGGAGCGCACGCAGGGTGCACGGAAGACTATCTAGAAAGCATCTTTTTTTATTCTAATTTTTTGTGATGTTGCTTTTGAGCAATAAAAATGTTTGCAGGGTTGGACATTGTCTTACCATTTCTACTTCTTCCAGTGGAAGAAGCACCTCTTGAAATTCCATTTAGCGTAACTTGTGCCTCCTGGTGTTTCTTGTAATACAGTATATGTGGTATATACAGTGTATGCCAGAATCCATGAACTGTACTGTTCTGTAAGCAGCTGATTTTTATGGAAAGGTTGGTGTTAAATGTTTGGCCATGGGTATTCTGCTTCTCCTATTTCTCAGTATTACGAACGTTCTCTCCTGACAAGAAAAGCTTTCAGGGCTCTTCACTGCCTTCTTCAATTAAAAGGCCCCTCAGCGAGGAAAGAATGTGAAATGGGGTCTGGTTGTAACCCATGTCCTCTCTGTATCTGAATCTTATCCCCAAGGCTTTTTTATTTTTTTATTTTTTTTTACTGCGTGCCCACTTTAAGAAGATTCATCTGCAATGCAGCTGTTACCGCAGAGGTTCTGTAAATCAAGGAAGAACACGTGGGAGAAAAGGAAAATCCAACTCGTGCATTGCTGTCCGCATTCTAAGAAGCTCTACAACAAAATGTCCTCACACCTTGTTCTAGTCGCCATGAATTATTCAGCAGTTCTGCACTTCAGTGATTTCACTTGTTGCTAAACCTTTCCGAAATCCAAATCCATTTTTCTTATTGCCCACTGTACGTATTGTAGATCTGGGCAGTGATGTCAGAGATATCGGTGTTTGTGGCTTAATCACTTGTATTTTCCCTGCAAACAATAATGTATGTTAAAGAAATGCACCATATGATAACATTACCGCCTAACAGATGGAGGGAATTGCTAATTTTATAGTCAGAATGATTGTTGTGCGCCTGAAAATATAGGTTTTTATGCTGTAGAAGTAGCCTGCACGGTTCTTTTACGAGATCACCGATGGTTGACGATGAAAGCCTCTATCATCACTATTGACTGAGCTCCACATTCACACAAAAGATGTTTTGTAGGGATGATTTTAGGTTTTCGTAATAAATGCATGCTCGGCTGAGCATGCATGTGTACGGGGGATCTGGAGAGAGAACCCGGTGTTTGCAATAAATGCGTGCTTGGCTGAGCATGCATGTGTACGGGGGATCTGGAGAGAGAACCCAATGTTCGCAATAAATGCATGCTCGGCTGAACATGCATGTGTACGGGGGATCGAGAGAGAACTCGGTGTTCGCAATAAATGCATGCTCGGCTGAGCATGCATGTGTACGGGGGGATCTGGAGAGATCGCTGTTATCTCATGTGTATGGCTGGCAGGACAGTCCTCAGGTTAGTTATATGTGGAATTCGTTCAGGGAATGGTCATACAGTATACCGGGAATTAAAAGCTATCATGTCTTCTGCCCTGAAGGGTGCGGAGTGTCTATTTCACTGCAGAGCGTGAAGTGACGTTCTGTACTGCTATTTAGCTTAAAAAATAAACTTGCCGTCCTATTTCCAGAAAGCGCTTGCGTTGCCTTAGTACCGCAATTGTTGGACGATACAAACTTGATTTTTTCTCTCCCTGCAGAGCTCTGTTATGTGTGTGATGTCTATCTGGTGTATCCAGATTTGGGAAGGAATTTCCAGTCATTTTTTTTATAGTTTTGGCTGAATGTCAGGCTCAATAAATAAGAGAAAGGCACATTCCCGTTTCTGTGAGCATATCAGGTAGTGTTTTCATTTTTATGCTCGGCAAAGACAACAATTAGACAAGTCGCCATCTGTCATTGCTAAGATTATACTGCAGAAGCCTTCAAGTCAGTTTATGCCTCGTCTGAGTGAAACTCTGCTTGCAGGATCATAATGTCATTCAGAGGGGTTCTGCCGTGATTGATGTTAAAAATGAAAATCAGATATCGTATAGTACATGATGGTACTGTACCTTTTTAACAGAGCTAGAACTAGCACATGGCTCCAGAGATCTCCATTAGTGTTGAGCGAACTTGTTTAAGTTCTGCATCCAAAGTTCGGGTTCGGGTTATCGAAGAATCCCGATATGGATTCCAAATTCCATTATGGTCCGTGGTAGCGGAATCCATAACGGGATTCTTCGATAACCCGAACCCGAACTTTGGACGCAGAACTTAAAAAAACAAGTTCGCTCAACACTAATCTCCATATTCATTGCTCCAATTGCTATGCTAGATTATCCTCAGCCTGGCAGCCCAGGGAGTGTGTCCTTTCTGCTGAAGCTCTCTCCCTGTAACTGCCCCAGCTTCTAACAGAACATATGGCTGGTTGCAGTTGAAGATTTAAACTGAGCACGTTCAACCAGCTCAGTGAGACGGACAAAAAAATAAGGAAAAGAACAAACAGCAGGTGGCGCTGTACAGATGCATTTTATTGAATAGCTCACTGGCTATACCAAATTTTTAATTACATGCAATTACAAAAGTATTCAGATCTAGGTGCTGGTTTGAAAAATGTAGAATATGCTTCGTGACCGAACATTTTAATCTGCGAAAATAGTTTTTTTATATGGTATATTGTTAGACTGAAACATCACATTTCTGTATGAATTACATTCACTAAAACTAGTAGTGCAAATGCTATTTTAGTATTTGATATCAGCAAACTTCTCTGTGAAGCCGGACCTGGCGTGGTGTCAGTAACGCTGGGTTCACACCTAAGCGTACCGAAGGAGCGCTCTGTATGTGCGATTTTATCGGGCGTTTACAGACGCAGCTCCGGCAACAAGCAACGCCCATTGTCGCGCGTTCCCGGAAGTCTATGTATGGGAACACGCGACCATACGCCCCAAAGAAGCTCCTGTACTTATTGGGGCGTAGGGCATTTTGCAGCGCGTTCGTACACGCTGTAAAAGGCTGAGGTGAGAACCGTGCCCATAGGGGATCATTGGTTCTTGCCTGTTGAGCGTTTTACAGCGCGTAGGAACGTGCTGTAAAACGCTGAGGTGTGAACTCAGCGTAAAGCGAATTTGACAAGGTATTTCTCTATCTCAGAGCACGATTTGGTTGAGGGATAGAAGCAGTGTTATCTAGGTTTATTTGATTTGGAGCAGTGTTTTGGCATTAAAAGGTCCTATTACACTGCCGGTGGATGGTAAAACGCGTTCCTGGTTAGGCTAACTGCACACTTTTTTTTAATATATTTTTTGGAGCAATAAAAAATGGATGACCTTTCCTCAGGATCTGATTGTTGGGGAAGGGGGGGTCTGTCAATCACCTGTTAGAATGGGACCTGCACTGTGGTCTCTTCTTAGTATACAAAGCACACTGCCATACATTGTATGGTGGCTATACTTGGTATTGCAGGTCAGACTCAGTCATGTGAAGGGGACTTAGCTGCGGAAAGGCCACATGTCTAATGGAAGGGATTTCGCAGGCAGAAGTGGTAGGTCCCCTGGGGTGCCAGGAGTCGTACCTTCACCAATCACATATTGTTGGCCTCTCTGTGGATAGCTCCTAAATATTTAATCTCAAAAGTTTTTTATTGTCAAATATGCATATCAAACGAATATTATATTTTGTGGACGCAGCCACTCAGCGCGTAGTTAAGACAATGCACAAGACTACAATATACAGTGGTCGCGGCCACCTACAAAAATACATCGACAAATTTTGTATATTAAGGACGTTCTACGGCACCCGCTCGGGTGCTGCCAACGTAGAACAGCGACAATTAAAAAGAAGAAAAAAGAACAAGACAACAAAACATAATGAATAACAGGGGAGAATAATAAAAAATAAAAATAAAAATAAAAATGAATAAAAGGGAATACCAATGGAAGGAGGTATATATATCGGTGTGCCTTAGTGGAATATCTGTTGAAGAACCAATCCAGCTTGTAGAGCTTACTCGGAGACAAGTCGATAAATTTCGATTAACTAGGTATAGGGAATTTAACGAGCCAAGATGACCATGCTGAATGGAAATGCTTCAACCTGCTGGTCCTCTGGGCTGAAAGATGTTCAAATATAACATGTGTGGACACTTTTTCAATGAGGTCAATACGGGAGGGAATCTTCACCGATTTCCAATGTTTAGCAATCAGGAGTTTAGCTGTCAGCAGAATATGACAGATTAAGAGTCTAAATTTCTGTGGTAACAAGTCAAGGTCTAATGAAAGGAGCGCCAATGCTGGAGAAAGTGTTATGTTAAAGCCTGTCACTTCTCTCACCAGACCCTCAACCGCACCCCAAAAGGGATAGATTCCCGCGCATTCCCAAAATATATGAAACAGATTACCAGGTGTCTTTTGGCAGCGCCAACATACATTTTCAACGTTGGGAAAGAATCTGGAAAGTTTGGCTGGGGTAAAGTACCATCTAGAAAGCAATTTAAGGTAACCCTCCACCAGATTGGAACATTTTGTAGCCTGTAGAGTAATTCTAATAGCTGTTTGCCATTTATTCGTAGGATATGAGACTTTCAGATCCTTTTCCCAATTCAGAAAATGAGCTCTTTTTGAAAGGAGTTCATCACCTATAACTGTTTTGTATATTGAGCTGGTAGGTATACGCGTATCTCTTTGAATATAAAGTATAGCGTTAAGAAGAACTACTGGAAGTTTGGCAATTCTTTTTGGCCCTCTAGCTAAGCAGTGAACAATCCTAGTGTATTGATAATAATATGTGTCTGGGAGTTTGTATGAGGTTTGAAGGCTTGTAAATGATTTAAGAACATCATTGTCATAAAAATCATTCAACTCTTGTATGCCAGCTTTTCGCCAATTATTCACCGAGAAATCCGACATATAGTATTGTAGGATTTCTATAGGTAATTTTATGTTTCTCATTGGAGACGTCGGACCCACCCCATGTAGCAGCAATTTCCATGTCTGAATTGACGCTTTCAGAGTCAATGCTGTAGGTAGTGGAAAGTCGTCGTCTATGGCATGCACTAAGAGAAGAGAGTAAAGAGATCTCCCTTTGTTAAGATCCACTTCTACCTTTTGCCAGCTAGGGGTTTGTTCCTGACTGCACCAAAACTTCAACTGCTTAAAAACAAACGAATTGTAATATCCTTGGAGATTCGGAACCCCTAAACCTCCATGCCTCCTATGGCTGTAAAGAATAGAGGCTGCTATTCTGTGAGGGCCTTTGTTCCAAATAAAGGAGAGCATTTGGGCTTTAAATCTTGCAAAGACCGAGACAGGAATAGGGATAGGGAGAGTGCGAAATAGATACAGAATCTTTGGAAGCACCATCATTTTATAGATTACTACCCTCCCTAACCAGGATAGGTCCAATTTGGAGTATTTATTCAGGTCGGCTTGAAGAGAGTTATAAAGCGTATCGTAATTAGCTTTGACTAAGTGTGAAAGCGGGAAGCAGATTTGGACACCCAAGTAAGTGATAAATTCAGCTGCCCATTGAAAAGGGAATTCGTCTTCCAGCACTCTCCTCAATGATGGGGGGATTTTGATAGCTAATATCTGGGATTTAGATTCATTAACTTTGTAATAGGAGACCTCTCCGAATTCCTTTATAATCTGCAATGTAGCCCGAAGCGAAGACAAGGGGTCAGATATGGTCAGTATAACATCATCGGCGAATAAACCAATCTTGTGTTGTCGATTGCCTGCTGGAATACCCCGAATCTTATCTGCCATCCGTATCATTTCCGCGAAGGGCTCCATTACCAGTAAAAAAAGGAAAGGGGAGAGGGGGCAGCCCTGACGGGTACCATTAGTAATGGGAAAAGGGGAGGAGAGGGATCCATTCACTAGTACTCTAGCGGACGGGGAAGAGTAAAGAGCAAGGATCGCGTTTTTAATAGGACCTTGAAAGCCAAATTTTTCTAATACCGCTGATGCAAATCCCCAATGAATTCGATCAAACGCCTTCTCAGCATCTAGGGTAAGAAGCAGAGAAGGCGTTGTCAAACCTCCAGCTTTTTGTAGAAGACCCAATATCCTACGAGTACCATCTGGTGCCTCCCTTCCCTTTGTAAATCCCACCTGGTCACTATGAATTAGTTCAGGTAAAATTTTCAAAAGTCTATGGGTCAATAGTTTTGCATACAGCTTTACATCGCAGTTGAGGAGGGAAATAGGGCGAAAATTGGCAGGTGAATCGGTTGGTTTTCCCGGTTTTGGTATAGTGACAATCGTAGCTTGCAGCATTTCAGATGGAAATTGATCTCCATTTAACACCTTATTGAAAAGTTGCACGAGATAAGGTTGCAATATCGGGGCAAATATATGATAATACTCATTTGAAAACCCATCAGGGCCGGGTGATTTATTTGGTTTAAGAGATTTAATTGTGGTTTCGACTTCTAAAGCCGAGATTGGGGCGTTCAGACCCTCCAGTTGCTCAATATTCAAAGCAGGTAAGCTAACTTTTTGTAGAAAGGCAGCAATGCTCTCTATAGATGGTTGTAACGTGGTGGGATCTTTGTCAAGGTTATATAACTTTGAGTAATATTGGTTGAAGGATTCTGCTATCTCATTAGGATGAGTGATTCTAGACTTTTTATCGGGAGCAAGCACATAGGGAATGTTAATTTTTTGAGTTAGGGGTTTGACTTTCCTCGCCATTAGCCTACTCGGTTTATTGTAGGATTTATAGTATAATAGTCTCATGGAAGTTAGTTGACGATCATATTCTAACTGGAGAGTGGCGTGAATTTCATTTCTCAAAGACATTAATTTCCTATGAAGCATGACAGATGGATCTAACCTTATTTGTTCCTCCATTTTTGCCTCCTCTTCCAGGAGAGATGAAAGTTTGGCCTCTCGTGTTTTTTTATAGTGTGAGCTCTGTTTTAGCAGTTCTCCCCTAATAGTCGCTTTATGGGCTTGCCAGAGGGTAAAAGCACTGATATCTCCTGTATCATTGATAGAGAAGTATTCCTGAATAGCAGCTTCTGTGCGCGGCTTATATTTCGGGTGACGGAGGAGAAAAGTGTTATTTCTCCATGATTTTTGAGCACCCGTTGGCAATACCTGGGAGATCGAACATGAAATTGGTGCGTGGTCAGACCACGACGTAAGTCCTACTAAGGATCTAGATATCCTAGATAATAAAGATCTGTCCGCGAGAAACAGATCAATTCTAGAGAACGATCTATGCCTAGCGGAGTAAAAGCTGTATTCTTTCGAATTCGCGTTTAAACAACGGAATGTATCATATAATTGATTTTCCCTCAGCCATCGCCCCAAGGATGGAGCCAAAGTTCTGCCTGAACTTGAAGAATCCATACACCTATCTGGAACTATGTTAAAGTCTCCACATATCATTAGGTGACCCTTTTGCACACTACGCGCTTTCCTCAGAACTTTGTTTAGGAACCTTACAGGAGATTTGTTGGGGGCATATATGTTAACTAGGGTCAGCGCGACTGATCCAATAAGAGCTACAAGGATAATGTATCTCCCACCTACATCAGTTATCACTTTCTCAACCTGCATAGCCAGAGAATCTCTGATCGCAATAGCTACCCCAGCTTTCTTTTTGTTAGAGTTAGCAAGTAGAACAGTAGAGAAACCTTTGTTGGAGAGATCTGGATGATTCTCCTGCATGAAATGTGTTTCTTGAACACATATTATATCAGTCTGTGAGGACCGCACATCTTTCCAAAGTGAGGATCTCTTATAGGGGGAATTTAGTCCCTTTGCATTAATGGACATTATTCTAACCGCCATCATAAATACTAGTACTGCGATGTTGATTGCATGCTATAACATCTACAACCCAAGACCTTGGTGGTGGACAATAGATTGACCCGGGACCATTGGCAAAAAGAAAAATAGAAATGAAGGGGACAAAAACATCAAATAACAATTCCAATGTAACCTGTAGAGAAAACATAGGTTATTCAATAATAACTGGGACTGTCTGGTCTAAGAGGTTCTTAGAAGAAACCTGGACCAGAGAAATTGGGGGTGAACAGTCCGGCCTTACACCGCCATCCCTTCTAATGATAGCAACTTGGCTAAAGGGAAATAAATGCAATCTAGGTGCTTTTTTTTTTTTTTTTTTTTTTTCAGCGTCAGTCACCCACTGTGGACCAATCCGGGGTCACATGGGTAGAGGATTTCTGTCTAGCTGGAACCGGCGATGAAGATCTTCCAATGTTCCACTTTTTAAGCAATAACTCTCCTTCTTCAGGGTTCTTGATAATAAAAGTTTTCCCATCTTTATGAATCAGGAGTTTCAGCGGAAAACCCCACTTGTATGGGATTTGGAGATCCCTCAGAACTTTGGTTATTGGTGAAAGCTTCTTCCGAGCTTGTAATGTCACCTGTGACAAATCAGAAAATATTTGAATGTCCTGGAACGGCTCTGGTAAGCTATTATTTTTCCTGATGTAGGAGACCAGCTCTTCCTTAATACAGTAGAAGTGAAAGCGTGCAATGACATCTTTGGACGCAGAAGCTGGAAGATGTTTAGGTTTAGGCAAATGATGCGCCCTGTCAATCAAGAGCATTTGTGGATCCTTGTCTGGGAATATCAATTTGAGCATTTCACCCAGATATTGCTGCAAATTAGCCGGAGCAATGGATTCTGAAATCCCTCTGAACTTCAGGTTATTTCGCCTGTTTCTGTCCTCCAAGTCAGCTAACTTGGCTCTCAGCCCTGCTACTTCATCTTCCAGGGTATAATGTGCATCTATTAACTCATTATGGGAGTTGGTTAGCTCCCCCATCTTATGCTCAATATGATTCACCCTGGAGCCCAGGGCATCCACTGCAGATGTAATGGAGGAGGCTACTTGTTGCAGCTGTGACGTGAGGGATTGATGTACAGCCGTCATCATAGCTTTGAGTGCGTTTTCAGACACAGTCTGATCCGAGCATACAAAGTCCTGCAGGGGATCTGATGTCGCGACCCCCGATGTGGGTGTTGTGACTACTGCGGTGTAACTCGTTATATTTGCGGGGGAAGTATCGCCACTCCTTGGGCCGGCTATGGAGTCACTCACCGGCAGCCTGGTCATCATGGCTTCCCCTCGGTCTGCATCGTCACGGAGCTCACTCCCTCTGGGATCGGGTCTGTACGGTGTGTGCACACGCTTACCTCTCGTCTCTGCGTCTCCCCGGCTAGCCGTAGGAGGAGAAGAGGAACCTTTGGTTGCATGCGCTGCCGCTGAGCGGTCTTCCTTCTCCTGTCGCGCTGGAGGAGAGACGGGTCTTTGTGGCGGGAAACCGCCATCAGGCTCCTGGGCTGAAAAAAATTCAGTTAAACGTCTGAGACCCGGGCGAGACGCTTTCTTCCTGGTCATCATGTCACTGTGGAGGTAGGAGATGAATCTGTGACTCTAAATCTCCTCTGCCAAGATGCTTGAGGTCGCTTTGCAGGGATGGTGGAGCGGAGCTCTTTCACTGAGCAGCCATCTCCGTCGGCAGCAGGCCACGCCGATAGCTCCTAAATATTTAAGTCCCGGATAACCCTTTTAACTACGGCTGGTTTATAATATTCATGGGGCGTCATACGGTCGTAACAAAAACGCCTAATGTTAGTAAAGCGGGAGCAGCAGTGCTGGCCCGTGAGATTAGTGCCAAATGACAGTATTTCTCCCAAATCCACCATAAACATTTACCGTGGGTGAGGACATAATTAGCCACTACCAGGTCCATTAGCAGTAACTTCTCTCTTATTGGAGCAAAGGGTTAAAAATGTTGAAATCCAGACTGCCCAAAGCTTCTTTCCCTCACATCTGTGGTCGGGACGGATTCGTCCGGCATTTATCTGATGTGTGCGGACACATTTAGCGCTGGACATGAGGAGGTGCCCCACGACAGAGCCTATGTCCAGTATCTCCCTCCCACCCCTTTTAGGCATAGCACAGTGTATCTTTTTATCCCTGAGGTGTGTTTTTTATTTTATTTTATTTTTTTAACATTTTGCACCTGAAAATACTGGACTCTTAAGGCTACTTTCACACTTGCGTTTGGTGCGGATCCGTCATGGATCTGCACAAACGCATCTGTTCAGATAATACAACCGCATGCATCCGATCAGAACAGATCCGTTTGTATTATCTTTAACATAGCGAAAACGGTTTTTAATTGTGCCCTATTGTGTCAGTGAAAACGTTTGGCTCAGTTTGCAAGCAGCGTTTTGGTGTCCGCCTCCAAAGCGGAATGGAGGCAAACTGAGACAAACCGATGCATTCTGAGTTGTTCCTTATCCATTCAGAATGCATCAAGGGCAAAACTGATCCGTTCTAGACCGCTTGTAAGAGCCCTAAACGGATCTCAGAAACGGAAAGCCAAAACGCCAGTGTGAAAGTAGCCTAAAATAAAATTTTCCTCATTTAAAGTGGTTATCCCATCTTAGACAATGGGGGCATATCGCTAGGATATGCCCCCATTGTCTGATAGGTGTGGGTCCCACCTCTGGGACCCGCATCTGCAAGGAGAACGGAGTCGGGGAGAGTTGTGGCTGGAATACGTCCACCACCTGGCGCAGCTCCCCGCCCCTCGCATTTAAGTGAATGGGAGTGCACTGCGCATGCGCGGCCAACGCTCCCATTCACTTCTATGGGGCTGACGGAAATAGCTGAGCCAGCGCTCGGCTATTTTTGACTGCTCCATAGAAATGAATGGAGGGCGGCTGCGCAGTGCGCCCTCCTTAACTTTCTCCGCTCCATTCTCCTTGTAGACCCACACCTATCGGACAATGGGGGAATATCCTAGCGATATGCCCCCATTGTCTAAGATGGGATAACCCCTTAATTTTTATTTTTATTTTTTATTGTAGCAGGTTTAACCATCTTTAAAAAGGGTTTCCGAGTGTTTTATACTGATGACCTATCCTCAGGATAGGTCATCAGTATGTGATTGGTGGGGGTCCATCACTCAGCATCCCCGCTTATAAGCTGTCTGAAGAGACCACAGTGTTTCAGTGAGTGCCATGGCCTCTTCCTAGGCCAGTGATGCCAAGCTTATCGGAGTGCCGTGGCCTCCTTACAGTTTATCAAGCACAGCGCAATCCATCGCATGGTGGCTGTTCTTTGTATTGCAGCTCAGTCCCATTCACTTGAATCGGACTGACCTGTGCCGAAGCCGTGTGACCGATGAACATGACGTCAGTGGCCTAAGAAGAAGCCACGGCAGTCACAAGGGCCTTTGCCTCTTCAAACAGCTGATTGGCAGGGTTGCCGGGAGTTGGACCCCTACAGATCACATACCAATAACCTATACAGAGGATAGATCATCAGTATAAAACACTCGGAAAACCCCTTTAAAGTACTACTCAAGAGCTCTGTAATCCATACCAGGCTATACTGGTTTCTACTATCTAACCAGTATTTACTTTTTATAGAGAGATAACGTAATCTGGTAGAGCAAGTTTTTTTTTTTTTTCTTCTTCACATTCTTAAAAAGATCAAAAGCTTTTATACTTTTTCCTCTTTCTAGTTTTGACTTGTAAAAGTAAATTCTAAAGCATTTCACTTTTAGAATAAGGCTCGGGAGCGGTACGTTACTTATTTTTGTCTTTTTCATGTATGAGTATTACCGTATATGCCTTTTATTTAGGTAGCAGTGACGTTCTGTAGCACCATACATGAAATGTGTCTACTTAGTGCAGTCATTGTTCTAATCACAAAGAATGGCTAGATATGGCTACGTCTGCCATGCGACTTTTGTGTTTTTTGAGAATGGCACCTTTCTTTTTCTCCCAGTTGACGTTCGTGGTCGTCTTGCTCTACTTAGAATACATTTCTTTAGACTTTATTGAAGGGTGATCGATCTGCATCAAAGATGAATTAAAGTGAATTCTGTCGATTTAAGATCAGTAGGATGGTCAGAAGACGACATTTCAGTCAGATCGCTTCAAGGGGGGATAGAGCGACCAGTGTCCCAAGATTCCGCAAATGTGGCAGAAACAAACTCCTCTTTCAACCAGCACAATGGATTCAGGAGAAAAATGTCAGAAGGCGGATGAGAAAAAAACCGCAAAACATACCACATATGGCGGATGTTCTGCAGATTTAGCCTTGCAGAATTGCAGGCAGTGCATCACATTACCAAATCTTATCCCTGCACTGCGTCAAAAATCTGTGGCGGAAGCAGTAATGCCCACTCCTATTTCTCCGGTAACATAAGAAGCTGTTTTTTTAATATCTGTCAGTAAAAGGTCTATAAATCTCTTTCTCTAGACTGAGGGTGGGTCTAACAGCGGTGACCCACCTTAGTGATTGGCTGAGTGGGCAATCCAAGCCGTTTCCTGCAAGTTGAGCCTGAGATCAGGGAGTGGGGACCTGAGCAGCAGCGAGGATCGGCGAGTAACGTGTATTTATTTTACCCCATTTATGACCCTTTTTTAAAAAAAAAAAAAAAATAAAGAAGGATACCCCTTTACCTCTTTAATAGGCTCTGGAATAAATGGCTACTATGTGGTTAGGGTTTTGTGTGCAGTGGGTTATGTGTATTCCCTTTTGAGGCCGGCTCCTTTACATGTTTTAGCCTTTGGTATGACATCGGGAAACCATCCTCATACATATTCTATATATGCTTGCTCCTTTACAGTAAGGCCCCTGGGCCTGAACACCTGTTCTTTCTCTTTCCACCACTTCTCTCCGTTCCCCACCCCCTTCTGCCTTCTCTCTTGATTGAATTATTTTTCCTTGACCATATATAAGCCAGCACCCACTCCCCTTCTTGCTGTGGAAGCTGAATGCGGGGATAAATTTAGAACTTAAGGGATAGTCTGCCAGTCACTGGTGTGACAACAGTGCAAATAGATTTCCAGTGCTGGTGGACGCTACTCATTAGGGGAAGATTATTTTACGGTACTTTAACACTTGCGTTAAAGTTTTCCGGTATTGAGTTCTTTCCTCGGCGCTCAATACCGGAAAGAAACTGATCAGTTTTATCCTAATGCATTCTGAATGGAGAGCATTCCGTTCAGGATGCATCAGTTCAGTCCCTCTTACGTTTTTTGGATGGAGAAAATACCGCAGCATGCTGAAGTTTTCTCTCCGGCCAAAAATACTGATCACTTGCCGGAATGCAGGCATTAATTTACATTGAAGTGTATTAGTGCCGGATCCGGACCTTTTAAAAATGCAAAAAAATGTAATACCGAATCCGTTTTTCCGGATGACACTGGAGAGACGGAGCTGGTATTTCAATGCATTTGTGAGACTGATCCGTCTCACAAATGCATTCGTTTGCATCCAAATTGCCGGATCCTGCCTGCCGCAAGTATAAAAGTATCCTTATTACACAGCCCTCCAACATTTTAATTTCAAAGTCAGCTGTAGCAGTTTCCCAAAAATGTAGAATTATTTTCACCGTGATATATTGTACCCTGTCTTGTATGTCATTTGAAAGACAACCTTTCGAGTTGTAGTTCATGCAGACCCATAAAGGACATTGGGTGTAGTTGAGAAATGCACAATTTGTTACGTTTAAAACATGAATCTGCATGTTTAGTGCAAATGGGGTCTTAAAGGGCTTGTACAGGATTAGGAAACATGCCTGCATTTTTCCAGGATGAAAAAAGATTGAGATTCCTCAGTGGTTGCTACCTTTTGATGGCTAACTGTAAAGCTGATGACACAATTGTAAGCTTTTGAGGCTACTTGGACCTCTTCATCAGGTGTCCCTGCTTTTTTCCATAAACACTGTCACACTTCTGTACACTTTGTGCGTGCTGTTGCTGCTCAGCCCAAGTCATTTGAAAGGGGCCGCACTGCAATGACGAAGACAAAGCACTAAATCAGTGCCACAGCTACTTCATTCTAAGGGTTGTTGGTGGTCATAAAGTGATACCACGCCAATCGTAAAGTGATGGCATGTCCTAGCTATATGCCATCACGTTAAACATTGGGAATAACCCTCTAAACTTTAAACAGTGGCATGTTACTGATGGATATGCACTTGCTTCTTCTGTAAAAGTCAATGACTGAGGGCTCATTCAAACGGCCGTATGCTGTCTGCAAAATTGCTGATCCATTTTTTTTTACGGACAGTTCAGCTTGTCCGCAAAAAACCCCCCAAAAAAACTGATTGCATTCCGCATTTTTGCAGACCCATAGACTTCAATGGAGCCACAACCTGATTTTCACTGACAAGTATAGAACATGTTTAATTTGTTTTGCGGAGCCGCAGAATGAAAGAAAAGAGCCCCATAGAAGTGAATAGGTCTGCATCTAATCCGCAAAAAAAAGGATCTCCATTTTTGCGGACAGCATATGGCCGTCTGAATGAGCCCTACATCTTCATAAAATGAAATGTGACGGATTCTGTGTGTGCATTATGAATGCAACAAGCCGTTTGCTGTCAGTATCTGTGACGCAGACGACGGCGACGACGATGATGATGATGGATGATATGGTGGAAATAATGTATAAGTGACTATTGAGGAATTCCATTTGAAACTGATGCTTGCCCATTTAACAATAGAGGATGACACTAGAGCTGGGATGCTCGGCTACTTTTACTAAAGGTCCGCTTCCCAGGGTCTCTGTCCAAAAGTATAGCTGTTATCATTTTGTAAATGTTATACAACTGTTTAATAATCAAGATGTACTATCATTTGTTAGTTGGAATATCGGACCAGACCCAGATCCCTAAACTTATTCAGACCACAGACAGAATTAATTTGTACTCTGAAACAGATTGCTAAAATTCTTTCAGGCTCCAAATTAGGCTCCTAAAACTAATTGGATCCCAGACCAGGCCTTAAAATTAATTCAGACCCCAGACCAGACTGCTAAAAATAATTCCGACCTCTTAAAACTAAATAGACCCTAGACCAGCCCTTTGTCTGGTCTATAAGCTGAATTCTATGGGATGGTCTGGTGTTTTATTCATTTCAGGAGTTCTGAAATGAATCAGACACCAGACCATCTCCTTGAATGAATTCAGCTCCTAGACCAGACCAAGAAAATACATACTTAGCTTTCCTATGTCCTCCCCAGTCCTAGGCGCCCACACACCATGTCCTAACTTCCGGCATCAGGACCCTGTGTGTCGGGCCCTCGCTGCTGTGGTTTCAATTAGGATGCAGTGTATAGTGGACAGCTGGCATCCCTGGTCCAGATTTGTACTGTGGTCCACTGCTCTAGACCCTTTTTTTTTTTTTTTTTTTTTTTTTTAAGTAGGGGGAAACAATTTCGGTAGAATATGAGAAAATATTGTGATGCCTTCTTAGCGGTAGTGCTACTAGATACAGCAGATATGTCAATACTATGCCGTTGTGTAACTGACCAGTGATTCATCACTCTTCATATAAAACGCTTGCAGATATATTTCACAGAACCTTTCCCGTAAAAGGCTAGAGTGTTTCTGGAACATAACATTAGGAGGATGAATCCAGAGGTATTCTCTTAATTTCCATTTCCGTTTCCCAAGCCGCTTTGGTTTAAGGGTTTGTCTTGTTAGAGGTGTACTCTGAAAACGAGCATGCACCATTGTAACCTATAGTCTGGAGGCTCATGTACATGGGTGTCGGTAAAATAAATTTGATGTGCTCTACTATCTGACTATTTCCTTCATAAAGGAGGAGTTTTCTAAAAAAAATATATAATAAAAATAAAATACCCAATCAGATTGAAGCTTTTTGTTTTTCAAGGCTCCTTGCAGTGAACTGATTGTCTGTCATGGTTGTCACAGAAATATTAAAGACAACTTTATTGGTCCCCCCACTGCCCGGCACAAGTCTCTGCATCATGGCTTACATGGATGACCACTGCAGCCAATCACTGATGGCAATGGACACCACTGAACACATCACTGCAGCCAGAGATTGCTGGCAGTAATCAAACATTTCGAAATGTCATCAATGGAGGGCAGGATGCACCTTATTGGGGGAGTTGGTTGTTAGAGGTGAATTAGACTTTTTTTTTTTTTAGACCACGCTAAGCTTTTGAGCACAAATTTCAAGTGTGCGGACATCCTGTTTAATAATAGTGGGGCATTGCTCTCTGCCGCTCAGCAGTAGCTTCACTGGAAATTGGTTTCTTCCCAACCTGTATTTTTGAGCGGAGGTTTGTGAGCTGATGTGTTCCAGGTACTTACAGTTTTCTGTCTTGGCTCGCAGTAAGTATGTTAGAGACGGGCTGGAAAAGGGCAGCTCGCGTGAACTGCGTTCTGCCTAGAGACGTGTGTTTAAATTGAAGGCTTGTGAGGAATACCCAGACTCTTTAGCAGCGCTGTATTATTAAGTCTCTCCTATATTACTGGGCTTGTATAGCAGTGGAGAAACATAAGCAGCCTTGTACTTGCTAATTTGTTAAATTAGATGCCATTAGCTGAGACTCTTTCCCAATTCCAGCACTTTCCATTTGAATAATTATGCGAATCGGCGACAAATCTTCAGGGATCTGCAAACCTTGTGTTTACTTCCCTCTTCTAATCCGTGATATCACTCGGCCTCTAAAAAATGTTTCTTTACAGAAATGCAGTACCTTACCGAATATGATAATCAGTGTAATGAGGGATGGCAAATTTAGTAATCAACATTTTAGTATAAAAAAAATACATATTTTTTTTTTTATATCAACTTGAAAGCATCAGAGTACCGTGTTTTTTGCTTCATAAGACGCACCTAGGATATAGAGGAGGAAAATAAGAAAAATATTTTTCATCAAACTTCAGAGTGGCCCCAAAATCAGACCAACAATTCGTCATCAGACCTCAGATCAGATCCATGACCCCCATCAGAGCTCTGTATCAGACCCCCATTTCTATCAGACCTCTGTGTCAGACTTAAAGAAAAAAATAAAGGAACTTGCTTCGTCTACTTTCACACTGGCGTTTTGGCTTTCTGTTCGTGAAATCCAATCAGGGCTCTCGCAATCGGTCCAAAACGGATCAGTTTGCATTCTCATGCATTCTGAATTGAAAAGGATCCGCTCAGTTTTCATCCATTCAGTCTCCATTCTGCTTGCAGCGTTTTGGTGTCCGTCTGGTGAAACTAAGCCAAACTGATCCGTCCTGGCACACAATGTAAGTCAATAGGGACGGATCCATTTTCACTGACACAATCTGGCACAATAGAAAACGGATCTGTCCTCCATTGGTGGTGTTCAAGACAGATCTGTCTAGGCTTTGTTACAGATAATACAAATGGATCCGTTCTGAACGGATGCAGACGACAAGGGTAGCTGGTTCTGCAGAGTGGTGGCGTGAGTCCTGAGAAGGAGAAGGCTACTTTCACACTGCCGTTTGGTGTGGATCTGTCATGGATCTGCACAGACGGATCCGTTCATATAATACAACCGTCTGCATCCGTTCAGAAAGGATCCATTTATATTATCTTTAACATAGCCAAACGGATCCGTTTTCTATTGTGCCATATTGTTTCAGTGAAAACGGATCCGTCTCCTCAGTTTTATCAGATGGACACAAAAACGCTGCAGGTAGTGTTTTGTTGTCCGCCTCCAGAGCGGAATGGTGACTGAACGGAGCCAAACTGATGCATTCTGAGCGGATCCTTTTCCATTCAGAATGCATTAAGGGCAAAACTGATCCGTTTTGGGCCGCTTGTGAGAGCCCTAAACGGATCTCGCAGAACAGAAACCAAAACGCCAGTGTGAAAGTAGCCTTACTCAAAACTGATTTTACAAACTTTGTTAACCCTTTAGGTATTCCATAAGAATTAAAGGAAAATGGAGATTACATTTCTAAATTTCACTTTTTTAGCAGATTTTCCATTTTAATCCATTTTTTTCTTTAACACATCGAGGGTTAACAGCCAAACAAAACTCAGTATTTATTACCCCGATTCTGCGATTAACTGAAACACCCCACATGTGGTCTTAAGCTGATGTAAGGTACAACTTGGACCGAACCCGAATTCGGGAAATATTTTTTACAGTATAAATTATTTTATGAAGTTATTACCCGAAGTCATCGGAGCCAATACATTCTAATACTGCTCCTGCTCTGTACAGTATTAGAACGAAGTTTTATGCATGACCGTATCCTTGCTAGTATATTGCATCAGTGTTTGTGCTACGAACTTTATTACATATCATCTGGAACAAGCTAGTTGTACTCTTTGCAAAGGTGGACTGTCCGTAATCTAGGGGATCTTCCAGCCCCCTTGGAGAATAAAATGTTTTCATATCCCTGGTACACTTTGAGAATCCCCTCAGAAGTATTCATTGTATTCAGAATCTGTGCACTGCTTATAGGCACTCGTGGGTTATATAATGAGAGCTTGTCATATGCTCTGGCGAACTCCGGTGTACAACTTGCGTGCTGTACAGATATCTGTACTATATATAGTACAGTAAATGTCAATTATTTTCAAGGTTGGTGGTTGGGGGGGGGGGGGGGGAATCTTATCACCAGCGCCACTCCCTTCCACCCACCTATCACCATGACCAAGTTCAATGAATCTTCCATGGAACCAGTCACCTGTATCCCGAGATAGCAGTCAGCGGCACTATTCCAGGTGCTTTGTGTGGGCGGATGTATTTCTGGGTATAGTACATTCCTCTTGGCTATTATATTGGCTGTAAAATACTGTAATGTTATGATAAGCTCTTTGCTGATTCACTTTCAGATGCCTTCTCGTATGACTCTAGTGATTCTGCCTTACTTCCAGGGTTGATTTATCAATACTGGCAACTGGAAGAGAGCCCTAAAACTAAAAAAATGACTTGCTGCCCATCCAGGGATCTTGGGTGCGACCATATTTTGCATCCGTGTCCAATTTGCATTTTTTGCAGATTGCACATGGACCCACACATTTCTGTGGGTCTAAAAAAAAAATGGATGGCACACGGAGGACATCTGTGAATTGTGCGCATTTGTATGTCCGTTCCGCAAATTTTCAGTACACACTTTATTCTTGTCTGTTTTGTGGACAGGAATAGTCATTTCTAGTGATGGGAGTGAGATGGCACATAAAAGGTATCTGTATTTTGCGGATCTGTTGTTTGCAGGAATCAATACGGACACGGTTGTGTAATGTTTAGTCAGACGCTTTGTTCCAAAAACACAACTCCTTATCCCTTTTTAGGGCATATGTTCACAAATAGGGGGAGCCCCCCAGTCCATTCTGGGCGTTTCCACCTTTACAATGAATTGTCCTAATCTATTTAGCTTGCAGTAGGCTTTGTTTCCACATTTTGCATAATTTAGTTTCAACAGCTTCAAGGTAGACCTATGGGTCTCCATGGTAACAGACAACAAACCATCACTGTGTAGTCTGATCCTGCAGTAATACTCCTTTTCTTAAGTCCACTATACACAGTCAATAGTTTTAAGGTGTTGCCCAATGACACCAAAAATTACAATGTGTGTTAATGTTACCATGCTCCTCCAAACTACAAGACCAGCATACTTTGCTGTGATTGTTATCCCTCCCTATCACCACCAATGTATCAGAGCCCACCCCTTAAGTACCACATATTGTCTACATCCATTACTGCGTGAGTCCTCCCCCTCACAGTGTGTGTGTTGGGGGTTATAAAGAGGCTGGTGGGGAAAGTGACGTGACTCCAGAAGGTGGACCAAAGGGACGTGGCTTGAAGCATGGAGAGAGCCAAACCCCTTTGGTCACATGGATTCATGAGAACTCGACACAGAAGGGAAAGGGGGGGGGGGGGGGGGGGCAGTTCTGGTCCGCAAAGGTACATTATCAATTTGTATAAAATCTTTAGAACTTTTATTTTAAAAATGGATTTTCTTTCTCTGAACAACTCCTTTAGGTAAAGCCGTTTACAGTGGGTTAATTGAATGGAGTATAGTAAAGTAGAAAGTAAAAAAAAGCTTGTAGGTAAAAAAAACAAAATCAGGGACTGTCCCTTGAATAAAATGAATACACCACTTATGGCTGTGTGCATTTCCTTTCATCCTACCAATGTGAGAAGAGCGAGCTGCACAGACAGACAAATCAGGTATGAGCAGATGTGCAGGCAGGTCTTCAAGCTGGCCTGCATCCGACACAAAGGTGAGTGTGAGCAGGCCCGCTCTTCTGCGTGAGGAAACGATCCTGGGAGTCGCACCTGCCAGATTACCAGTGCACGTGATGTGTGGAATCTGGGGACATGTGCAGGCTGCATCTGTTTCTTCATTAATGCTTTCAACAGCAGCTCCGCTTACCAAGCCCTAAATACAGATTACTGGGGAGGGGGCAGTCTAGATTTTCCTGCAAATAGAAGCATATTGCATTGTGCA
Source organism: Bufo bufo (assembly GCF_905171765.1). NCBI lineage: Eukaryota > Metazoa > Chordata > Amphibia > Anura > Bufonidae > Bufo > Bufo bufo. Next base: position 263,745,441 of record NC_053394.1, on the reverse strand, counting down.
AAAATCACACTTTTTCTATATACCCATTAGCAATACCTGGAAATAATAAGTGTCCAAGAGTTGGCTGTGGCTGAACCAGCAGTATGAATCCTACTAAGGCTACTTTCACACTTGCGTTTTTAATTCCGGTATTGAGATCCGTTCCGTTAGGATGCAGTTGTGTGAAATCAGAATGAAAAAAAAAACAAAAAACGGACCTGTCACTATCCGCTGACGGATCCGCTTTTTCAGGCTCTTAAAAAAATGGATCCGTCACTACTGACTTACATCAGCTTGCAGCGGATTTTTGTCCGGTCACAAAACGGAATGCTGCCGGAACGGAAGACCTCCTGATGCATCCTGATCAGATCTCTTTCCATTCAGACTAAACGGAAACGTTTTTTTTTCTTCCGGTGTTGAGATCCTCAGCCGGATCTCTGTACCGGAAAACAAAGTTTCAAGTAGTCTTATCTGATCCCTGCTGTTGGGGTCTGACTCTTTCTTTCTCTCCTCTGACACTGCTGCAGCTCCTGGGTCTCCCCAAGTCAAAATCTGGTTTAAGGCAGTTCACATGGCCGCTGCAGCCAATCATGCATCGTGTCTCTAGGTCACTTGACACATGAATGACACATCACCATTATAGCCAGTCATTGGCTGCAGCAGCCACATTAACGGCGTCAAACCGGATGTTGACAAGGGGAGACACAGGAGCTCTGGTGAAGACAGGGGTGCGAAGGACTAGGACCTTGTAGGACTACGGTCTCAAACGCCAGAGCAGCAAATCTGCCTTTGTGCAGTTGCCATGTGGCTAGATGCCTGGATATATTGCCATTCCGGTGCTTGTTGGCATCTGTAATAGATGGTCATCATTTTGCTGTAGTTGTGTAAGAAAGATCTGAGTAGATTTAAAGATAGAGGAGAAAAGCTGAATATTTCTTGGCGATTCTCCATAACTATAAAATGTCCATAAAGTATAAAAGCCTTTATCTGCTGAAATCCAGGAATGTTAAATATTAAAGTAACAGCATAGACTATCCATTGGTAAAAGCAATATGTGAGCGAGGAAGGATTCTGTCTGGAAACGTTCGGTGCTAGCTCTAGTCAGCAATATTATTTATTAACAGAAAAAAGAAAAGGCTTTGTCAGCGGCCTCCGGATTGGCTGCAGTTTGAGTTCTGCAGTGCAGATCTGAGTGCTCAGTGGAGGAATCCCCCTGTGCTTCTCGCCCACTCTGATGTGCCGCGGCATTCTGGGACTCAAGACACTTCTCTTTACTGCTGCAGGATCAGGTACAGAGACACCAGATGGTAAACTGCACCATGCCCACATCACACACCAACGGAATGCAAAACAAACTCCTCCTAAAAGTCAGGACGTGCCGTAGACGGTAGGCACATTTGATTTTAAGTACTTCCAGCAAACGTCCTCCTATATGGCAGGGACCTGTCGAACTGTCCATCAGGAACGCCCTGGTTTACAGAGACTATACCCATAAGGCAGTAATAAAATCGGAGCCACACAAAAGAAAAATAACCTAATACTTAGATATCAATCTAAATGAATTGTTACTTGTGCGCCAGTCTCCTGACTAAAGCATTCTTTCTCTTATCAAGATTGGTGCCCACATTCTGCAGAAGTTCTTGTTTTTCTGACATGCGAATTAACTGCTTGGTGCAACGAGGGCATTACTAGCCCCCCCCCATTGAATTGAAAGGAATGCTCCTTATTGCTTCCTGCCCCAGTGGCAGGTCCAGGCAGTGGCAACGGAATCTCGCCTGGTCCTGTATTCTCACGCTCGTACGTTCACCTTGGGGATTGGCACACACAGAGTACAGGCCTGATGCTTATGCTGATGATCCCTGAGGCAAACATGCAGGCGCGAGAATGTTCACTGTACTGACCATCAAAAAAAGAGCATGGCTTTTGGTGCAATGGTGGCACCCTCATTGCACTGAGCAGTTAATTTGCATGTCAGAAAAACATGAATTTCTCTGGAATACGGGCATCAATTGGGATCTGAGAAAAAGCATTGTACTCGAGAGACCAGCACAGATCTAAGAGTTAATTTGGATTGATACAGGTATGTGCATAACAATTCGGATCCCAGTGACCTGTTATGGCTGTCATGAATGGTTCTCAGCCAGCAGCTGCATAGGACACAATGGAAATTAACAAAAAAATCCTTGGACTTACACCTCTTATATCCAGGAATTGCTTAGATATGGGTACATAGAAAAAGTGTGGTTTTCACACAATACGATATGCTTCTATTTGCAGTAATAAAGGAGAAAAAAGTTAAAAAGGGAGCATCTGGTCAGGAGTGCTAAAAGTAATAATTAATATCTTTACTAAAGGGGTTTTCTGGGAATTATTGATCACCTGCCCTCAGGATGGGTCATAGATCAGTGGGGTCCGCCGTCCCGCTCCTGTCAGCTATTTATTTCATATATACTAAGCACAGTGCTGTATACTGTATAGCTGCTGTGCTTGGTTCACTTGAATGGGACTGAGCTCAGCAAAAGCCATATGATGCATGGAAGTGACGTCACAGGCCTAGAATGAGGACAGGTGTCACAGCCTCTTCAACCAACTGATCTCCGGGGCTTCCAGGAGTCCGACCACTACTGATCAGATTGGATCCTAAAGATAGGTTATAGTTACTTAAATCCCAGAAAACCCCTTTAAATGCAAAAAGCAAATAAAAAATAAAAAAAATCTCCAGTGATCCTGCACATTAATAACGCACATGCCCAATTCGATAAGGTCATGCTCAATACATATAAACCGGTTTCTACCCCCGATTTCCATCCTAGATTATTAATAACTGTTATTTAAAGGATGGCTCTATATTACTTTATATCAAGGGAGGCAGTAAACTTGCGACAGGACTAATAATTCTACCTGATGGAATCCATTATTGGAGGAGTTAAATTAAATTATTGAAAGGTCGTCCTCCATTTGTGATAATGCAAATATGACTGGGCACGGCGCTGTTGGTTGTGCTGGCCAAGCACATTACAGTGCGGCTTGAGGCATCGTTTATTTTGATCCATTATCCCAATGAATGTATTTATGCGAGCATAAATCTCTGGCGTTGTACGCTGCAAAACGTGAAACTATCTGCTTCTTGTCAATGGTGTTTGTCGCGCCAGTGTTTTTGCGCTAGGCTGTGTATCTATGCCATTGATGGCTTTGGTATGACATAATAGACGTTGGGTTGGCATTACACACACACCCTATTGAATTAGCAGCTTTGTACTTTGGAGCGGTAAGGGAAATCTGCAGGCTATCCTGCAGCGTGGTACTCGGAAGATGTGTACGTCCGAGATAAAGGGATGTCCCGAGCTTTACAGCTTACAAGGGAAGCCCTCACGTTGCTTTGCTGTGCCAGGGCACAAGCCCCTTGTAGAGTAGCAGCTGGGATTCTGCACACACTTTAAAATGTCCCAGAAGCAAGTGAAGTGGCTAGACATGACATAGGAGCCATATCTGCCACGGTCCCATCTGAAGAGTTTCCAAGATCCGCTTTGTTGGTTTTCTTTTTAGGGATATGGTCTTTTAACACCCTTTAGGTAAATGTCTTAGGGCTGTATTGCACCAATAGATTATCTGACAAGCATTGGTCAGATGGCCATTTACACACACAGATCTTTTGTTCTACACACCAACTATTGGTCTGATTGGCCAGAAATTGGTCAGATAATCTGGTGCTGTAATACAGCCCTTAAAACAATGAATTTAAAGGGAAGACATGTGGTCTGATTCGTAAGAAGAGTAATATAAAACATTCAGTATAACGTACTTGGGTCATCAAAATCCCTGGTCACTCTATGCTTAGGAGTCTCGTGGGTGGTCATAATCGGTGATTGACAGGTATCTCTGTATGTATAGCCATGCATGGAATTCTGACCACCAATTATACACAAAAATTATATTATTTTGAAGGGGTTGTCTCACGTCAGCAAATAGCATTGATCATGTAGAGAAAGTTAATACAAGCCACTTAGTAATGTATTGCGATTGTCCATATTGCCTCCTTTGCTGGCTTGATCCATTTTTTAATCACATTATACACTGTTGGTTTCCATGGTTATGACCACCCTGCTGCAATCCAGCAGCAATGGCCGTACTTTCTACACTATAGGAAAATGTGCCGGCCTCTCTGATGGCACATAGGCTGGTGCTTTTTAATATAGTGTGCAAACACGGCCCCCGATGCTGGATTGCAGTGTGGTCGTAACCATGGAAACAAGAAGTGTATAATGTGATAAAAAATTATTCCAGCCAAAAAAGGGAGCAATATGGACAATCGCAATACATTAGTAACTGCCTTGTATTAACTTTCTCTACATGATAAAAGCCATTCACTAAAGTGAGACAACCCCCTTAAGGTATTTGGAATCTCTTCCCACAAAGCTATATACCAATCTGCTCAGCTCCTCATGATCTGTAGCATCATGCCGTATTGAATGGGTTTACGAACACATCTAATCGTTAGACTGTGTCAATTTAGACTAGTCAATCTAAAAAGAGAGATTTATCAAAGCTGCTAATGCTGGATGATGAGTAGATAATCATTCAGGCGATTGACGACGCAAGTGACCTACCGACACAACGCCAATGACGACGAGCATTTACACGCAGGGAGTATCGTGTACAAATTTGTTCATATTCAATCGTATCCTCGCATAAATGATTATCATTGACTATCGTATCTACTCGTCTAAATGAGCTTTTAGTTTATATCACCTATTGACTGACTTTACACCAGAATCATGCGCCAAAATATTTGCACATTTTTTGTCGCACAATGCTGCATCTCAAGCCATGCCTCTTCTGCAGACTGTATTGTTTTCCTCCAAGCCACACCCCACGCAGTTTTTTTTTTTTTTTTTTACTTTTTTGTTGCATATTACATCAGAGTTCTGGCTAATTTTAATCATTAAATCTCCACCTTCTTTGAGGTGAAGACGCAAACAAATCTAATTTATATATATTTTTTATATTATTATATTATTTTTTTATTAAGCATTTTATATTCTTATTAAGCATCCCTATAGTAGTTCTCTAATAGAGTTATGAAAAGGATAAAATATTAATATTACCGGCTGTAGAGCTGGCGGTACAATATGTAATTATGTGAGTCATATACTTCAATTACCCTGCAAGTGGAAACATTTCACTTTTACTGTGTTTGTTTAAGACAACAGCCTTGGCTTTGTATCTTCTCCTAATATTTCATCTCGTCCCTCATTCCTGCTCCCCCCCTCCTATACTCCTTCAGGCTGCCTATATGTCTTCAAAACCACATACACTTTTTTTCTTGTCTTTCGTTCCTGGCCCATTGTTACCCAGTGAAGTGTAGTATGATGATATGGCAGTTGTAATGTTTTATGTCAGATTTTTTTTACTGGCTCTCATTTCTTGCATATGTCTGGCTTAGATTTAGAAGCGCCGCTGGATGCGCTGGATTTATGTAGAGTCCTGCATATTTAAAAACATTTTAAAATAGGAATCCGAAGTCAACTTTGGTAACGAGGTAACAGCCAGTACCAAAGCCCACTTCGGATTCCTATTTTAAAATGTTTTTAAATATGCAGATATGAATACAGTAGTAATTCACCAAAGTCTTGCGCAATTGCGGGCGATACGAACTTTGGCTCCACGGAGCAAATACATTTTAATGCTGTACGGAATGGCAGCTCAGAGGTTGTGTCCTTTCTGCTGCAGCTCTCTCCCTATCACAGCTCATGAGGTGTGTGGCCTTTTTGCTGCAGCTCTCTCCCTCTCACAGCTCAGGAGGTGTGTCTTTCCTGAGGTGTGTGGCCTTTTTGCTGCAGCTCTCTCCCTCTCACAGCTCAGGAGGTGTGTCTTTCCTGGGGTGTGTGGCCTTTTTTCTGCAGCTCTGTCCCTCTCACAGCTCAGGAGGTGTGTCTTTCTTGGGGTGTGTGGCCTTTTTGCTGCAGCTCTGTCCCTCTAACAGCTCTGGAGGTGTGTCTTTCTTGGGGTGTGTGGCCTTTTTGCTGCAGCTCTCTCCTCACAACTCAGGAGGTATGTCTTTCCTGGGGATGTGTATCTTTTTTGCTGCAGCTCTGTCCCTCTCACAGCTCAGGTGGTGTGTCTTTCCTGGGGTGTGTGGCCTTTTTGCTGCAGCGCTCTCCCTCTCACAGCTCAGGAGGTGTGTCTTTCCTGGGGTGTGTGGCCTTTTTGCTGCAGCTCTATCCCTCTCACAGCTCAGGAGGTGTGTCTTTCCTGAGGTGTGTGGCCTTTTTGCTGCAGCTCTCTCCCTCTCACAGCTCAGGAGGTGTGTCTTTCCTGGGGTGTGTGGCCTTTTTGCTGCAGCTCTCTCCCTCTCACAGCTCAGGAGGTGTGTCTTTCCTGAGGTGTGTGGCCTTTTTGCTGCAGCTCTCTCCCTCTCACAGCTCAGGAGGTGTGTCTTTCCTGGGGTGTGTGGCCTTTTTGCTGCAGCTCTCTCCCTCTCACAGCTCAGGAGGTGTGTCTTTCCTGGGGTGTGTGGCCTTTTTGCTGCAGCTCTCTCCCTCTCACAGCTCAGGAGGTGTGTCTTTCCTGGGGTGTGTGGCCTTTTTGCTGCAGCTCTCTCCTCACAACTCAGGAGGTATGTCTTTCCTGGGGATGTGTATCTTTTTTGCTGCAACTCTCTCCCTCTCACAGCTCAGGAGGTGAGGCCTTTCTGATGCAGTTCTCTCCCTCTCACAGCTCAGGAGGTGTATCTTTCCTGGGGTGTGTTCCTTTTGCTGCAGCTCTCTACCTGTAAGGCGCCTTGCAGGCGAGCTGTCCTCCCACAGCGAGTCCACATCGCAGCACCTGGCCTGACATCCCAGCACTGATGGGATTCACATAGCATTATATTGATTTATGATGCTATGTAACCCTTACAGTTCTGGAATGTATTGGATAACACTGGCAGTATTATGCCAGTGTTATCCAATACATTCCAGAACTGTAAGGGTTACATAGCATCATAAATCAATATAATGCTATTTGACCCCCGGCAGTGCTGGGAGGTCAGGCCGGGAGCTGCGTTGCGGAGTCGCTGTGGGCGAACAGCTCGTCTGCAAGGGGCCTAACTGTCCCAGCTTCTAACAGAAGATATGGCTGTTGGCAGAAGGATGGAACTGAGTACGTGCATCCATCTCAGTGAGGTGGACAGAAAAATAAGGAAAAAACAGCAGGTGATTCTATGCAGATAGATTTTATTAAATAATTCTGTGGCTATACTAATGTGGACATTTATCAAACTGGTGTAAAGTAAAACTGGCTTAGTTGCCCATAGCAACCAATCAGTTTCCACCAAAGGTGGAATCTGGTTGCTATGGGCAACTCAGCCAGTTTTACTTTGCACCAGTTTGATAAATAACCCCATAAATGTTTAATTATATACAAAAGTATTCATATCAGTGCTGGTTCAAAAAATGTAGACTAAATTCTAATTTTTTTTTTTTTTGTGTGTGTAACCTCTTTAATTTGGTTCCTGGATTGACCGTGGTTTCTGTCAAATTAATCAGCGATGCCTTTATTCATAATCTTTAAACCTTTAAAATGAAATAAAAAGCTGATTGTTAAAGTTTTAGGCTACTTTCACACTGGGTTGGAGGGCAAAAGGCCAGTATATATTATTATGCCATTTTCTTTCTGTAAAGAATATCACAGCGTCAATTTTAAAAAGAAGTAGAAGGATTTTATTTATTTTTACAATGATGGCCTATGGGTGATATTTGGATTGAGTGGCATCTGTCAGAGGTGTGTGCCGGAAAATCCTGCTGACGTACCGCTATATATGTCTACCAGACGCTGAAAGTAGCATTGGTTAAAGAAATAATAATGAGACAGTGTGACGTCCTCTAGAATTCTGCTTAGGTCATCTAGACTGTTGCTGACCAGTTTTCTACCAATGTCCTCACACATCGGCCCGAATACCTGCCACCCATGCAGTGACTCACTGCCGAGGGCTCTTATTTTTAGTCCTGTCTTTTGCCATGTCTGTAACCATTAGCCAGTAAGAGACTTAAAAAAGAGATCAACATGTTAATCTGTGCAAGCCTTCCCACTCAGCTGCTGCGGCTCGCGCCGCTTCTTTTGTTCTTGCTCGTTCTGCCTTTTCTTCTGTTTTATCTGTCAGAATCCCTCTCTACCATCCTCCATGATGCTTGTGTATGAGATGCTGGATCTGGAGTAACATAGTACTTGGAATCCTCACTGGTGAAGTCTAGTTATAGCGGTTGAGCAGATTGTGGATGGTACAAGCAGTACATTATAATACAGGGAAAGCATCAGAGATATATGTCCTGTACTCTCTGAGCTAGTGTGATGATGACCGCATTCTGATATCTGGAGGCAGCTTACGCCTTTAGTACTGGACATTTGGGTTGCGTCTGTAGTTATCTTTATTCCGTTTTTTTTGCTTGGTAGAACAAAGCACACGGAAGAGGGAGCCAGGTGTCAATTTCAGCATTGATAGAATGAGGGGTGGGTTAGGGGTGGCAGAAAGGACCTTTAGGGTACCTAGGAGGAAGAACGTCAGCTATTATGTAACTTGTCATTTCCTATGAATAGTTAATGCTCATGTTCCTCACACCCAGTTTACTCAAGGCGGCCTTGCCTTCTGCATTGCTTAGCCTGTGAAATGGCTTATCCTAATATTTCACCACTGCATCCTCCGAAATCCCACTAAAACGCTACATTTCCCTCATTGAGCATGGTATTATGGGCAGAGTTTGTCAAGGATTTGCTTTGCATGGTAGTTTTTGTTGGTGCTTTGTCTGCGCTGGTTGTGGTATTTCTTTTGTCTGTCGTGTCTATACTTGCTCCAGCATGTAGCTGTCATGGTCTGTAGGGACGGTTTTTAGACTTGCTGGAGATCGCAGGAACTAAACACTCTTTAAGCCCCATTCGCGTGTCCATGCTCAAATCCGTGAGCAGGTGGTCAGTGATGCCTCCGTGAAGGATCCGTGTGTCCGTTTTTTGCTGTCCATGTTGCATCCATGTTTCACGGACACTAAACAGCTGAAAAATAATTTTTCAAAGTATCTCTTCTTAATGATCCATGCAACACGGATGGCATCCGTCGTTTTCACTGACCCATAGACTATAATGGGTGTGATGGATCCGTGGACAATGACAAAATAGAGCATGCATCCGCGCTAAAAACACTGATGTCTGAATACACACATTAAAATGAACACGTACAGCACACGTCCGTGAAACACTGACGAGTGAATGAGGCAGAGGTTGGCCACTTTCTGGTTACTGTTGACCAATGTGTAAGAGGATTACATGCCACTTACTAATATAATCTTTGTTGAAACTGAACAATTTTCTATAATTCATAAGGTATACTCCCAAGTCTTTTGTGCTGGTGACACCGAGGTCTTGTCCATAAAATATGACATGGCTTATGAAATATAGCAAACTGCACAGAATATCAACCAGGCTTGGGTGGTTTGGTGCAGATATGGAATAGTACGTCCATAAATGAAACTAGATGTATCTGTGCTGGTCGACGAGTCGTGTGTCTTTTCGAGTGACAGTCTTCCTGCTACTGGACGTGATGAATCTGTGCCTCCTCCCTAGTGTGTTGGCGCAGCTGCATATTGTATGTGGGAAGGCAAATCCCAACCAGTCATTGATGAGGGTCAGAAAGCTAATGACTCTCAAGGGAGACTCTTTGACTTTATTTTCACACATTCACTGAGAGGAGGGGAAAAAATAATATATATATATATATATATATATATATATATATATATATACACACCAGTGTGTTTTAAATACAGTATAAAATATATATATATATGTACTGTAACACAAATTTATGTATGTAATATTGGCACATTGCACTTTACGTTCGATTGTTTGGATATATTTGATCATGAATAATGTACTCTTTGTTTATATCACCTTGAATTATGGATTTTAAAATAGTTTTGATAGATATTGACACGCAATCATGTAATCACCATGTTAATTATGTATGCTTTATAAGCACCTGACCTTGCACGATGTATTATGGCTTGACAAAGGCTCCATGGAGTGAGCTGAAACGTTGCTGCTATCACATGGGTTAATAAATTACCCACTTTTTTTCTTTTTTCATATATATAAAACCTACATACATACCTATACTACTCGTATTACTGTAATATTGTGTAGCCTCAAAATATTCCACAGTGCTGTACAAAGGTAGTCATCGCTCCCTGTCCCCAAAGGGATCACAATGTAATTTCCCTATCTCAGACACAATTATCCAATCAGTATGTTTTTTTAGAGGGAGGGAGAAAACGTAAGAAATCGGGGAGGAGGAGCAAACTCCATGCAGATGTAGCTCTTGTTCGGAATCCAATTCTGGACCCGAGTGCTGCAAGGCACCATTGCTGAGCACTGAGTGACCTCGCTGCCTGTATGCTAGCATCTCTGTGTGTAGAATTTCTGCTGAGATACTGTCACTCCATATTTTCCTTTTATAATATTTTTTTGGGGACCAATAGACATTGATTATTAAAGGAAACATGGAGAAGTCTTCAGGTCTCATTTTTAGATGTCTTTCTTTTAAATGGAAGCTGCCCCCAGATTGACTGTTATGGGACAACTGCTCCACGTTTCCCTTGCACTCGTTTTGGTTTATTTGACCCCATTCTATGTCAGTAATTTGCACTGCATGCCAGTTTAGCCATGTGATGTCAGATGCACTTAGAAATGTATGAAAGAAAACTGACCGCAATAATTCATGCAGTTCACAAGGATGCTTTCCACATCTGTATGTCCATTCCACAAATAAACAGAACATGTCCTATACTTGGCTGCAAAATGAGGACCACGGACCCTGAAGTCAATGGGTCCGCAAAAAATGTGGACGCAACGCAGATGTTATCCGTTTTGCGGATCCTCAATTTGCGGACCGCAAAATACATAGTCATGTGCATGAGGCCTTAGTTTACGGTCACATCTGCGCTAGTTTCTAGTTTTTATAGTTTGTTACAGAAACTAGGGGAAAATGTCAGTGCAGTGGAAGTTAACGACGCCCAATGGAACCCATTGAATATAATGGCGTCTGGCTGTCTGGGAGCTCAGCATTTTACCGAGCAGCTTGCTGCTTTATTTCGTCTGGCTTTTTTAATGCAATCTGCAACGGACACTCCTAATGGAGCCATGCAGATGTGAACATTACCTTTATACATGTATTCGCCTTTCTCATTCCTAACCTTCTCCCCGCTCCTGCTGTTCACGTACCCCACCATTCCTCTGCTTACATTAGAAAAATGCTGGCGTCATCCATACTTATTGAATGTTATACATTACATATGTCATATTTTTACCCTCTAAGATTTAAGGGTGTATTCACACACATCAGAAATGTCCATCACTGTCCTGTTCATCTGAAACGGGCTTACAAGAATCCACAAGGTTGCTATTAAGACAACTCAAATGGAACTGATTTTCAGTCGCAGCACTTTCAAGAGCAAATCTGCCACGTATGAATATACCCTTAGAGGGTTAGAGGTGATATAGCCCAGAGAGGCACTTACAAATGGTATATGATACAAAGAATGCCTGCAACCCCCCATAACAGCGGCTGCTCTTTACGGTGTAGCCGCTGCTATATTTCTAGAGACACTTAGTGAAGCTGCACTGGAGTCCAGAAAAACACACAAGCAAACAAAGCAATATCTGTTCGAAAATTCAAGACTCTATCCCAAGTTTCAGCAAGATAATTTTTTATAAGCATCATTTATTTATGTACCAACATGTTCTGTGGGTCTGTACAATGTAGATGAAAGACAATGACATGCCCAACAATCAGATTAAGATCAGTTTACCTACTATAACACAGCAGTGCGGGTCAGCCGAAGGTCCCACTGCCGGTAATCTAGAAGATCCAAGGCAGAGGCTGCTGGATCTACTGCAGTCCAGCTTCATATTATTACATTCATATTGATCGCTTCATGTGCACGCTCTTAAAGAGACATTATCATTAGGAGCTTTCTATTTCTGCAGGAAAAGGGCTATGTAACGATTTTATGCAGATTAGTCATCTATGATCGCTCTCCCTCCTTAAAGTGGTCGTGCCAAAAAACACATTCTATATTTTGCAAGCCAGCACCTGGATCCATATATTTTTCTAAGTGCATGCCATTAAAAGTTTTGTATAGTCGCTGAGCTTTTCAATAAAATGTATCTGTATAGCGCCACCTGCTGTTTGTTATTGGTCTTATTTATTGTCCACCTCACTGAGATGGTCGCACACAATCTGTTTAAATCTTCAACTGCCCCCAGCCCTATCTTTTGTTAGAAAGTGTGACAGTTACAAGGAAAGAGCTGCAGCAGAAAGCACACACCCCCTGAGCTGCTAGCTGGAAATAAATCTAGCAGAACATTTGGAGCAATGAATGGGGAGATCTCTGGGACCATGTGAGGTACAGGGCTGGTTCTAGCTTTGTTAGAAAGAGATTGTCATGTACTGTATGTCTGATTTTAATTTTTTACATCCGTCATGGTAAAACCCCTTTAGTATTGTACTGCCATAAAAATAAATTAAAGGGATTCGGTCATCATGAACATATGCGGTTCAGTCTTCAGGCAGCATATTAAAGAGCAGGAGGAGCTGAGCAGAGCGATTTATAGGTTTGTAGGAGAAGATTCAGTATGTCATTTAACGTATTAATGAGAATGTTTGTTCATTTTTGGTTTAGGAGTCCAGTCTCACACATTGATAGCTGTCAAATATTAAGTAGGACCGCCTACTGGACTCCTAAGCTTGGAATGAGCAGTGTTCTGGATTGATAAAATGTAAGCTATCCGGGAACTTTTCCTACAGAACTATGTATCAATGTACTCTGCTCCTCCTGCTCTGTAACGGGTCCAGCTTGTTCAACGTGACAAGTTACCTTGAAGGGATCTAAGGCTATTTTCACATCTGTGGCATGTATTTCGGCATGCTCTGCTCTGTTCTGGCAGAGAACAGCTTTCCGGAATTTGCCGGACCCAGCACTGCCGGATGCAACCAGAATGCCCAAACTCCCCATTGGGTATAATGGGGTCTGGCAGAGATCCGGCCACGTTGCAGCAAAAATGCAGAGAATCGGTCGGACGCAAACAACTGCACGCTGCTGTTTGTGTCCGAACGATTGCCGGCATTCTCTGCCAGAACTGGCCCCCGGGTCGCAGTACCGCAGATGTGAAAGTGGCCTAAGGTTGTTATGATATTGAAAGAAGTAGTGAACTGTACAGGTCTAGCCATCTTAGAATACTGTTCACATTGCGCACATATTTCTCAGGTTAGTATGCCTTGGAAGGATCTGTAGCCGGTTTGCTCATCTAGAATGCAGTGATGGGGCGTCTTATTGCAAACTGTTCTGCATATATTGAAGAAAATGGAATTTATTGTTTTTCAGTTTAAAGTCTAGTAGACCTAAATTACAAGCTGGTATATACAAGCAAGCCTTGCATAGCATGTACAGATATGCAGGTGTACAGGACAGTATGTTAGAAGGCGATCAAATAATCTGTGGCTCGAGCTACATGGCGGCTTTTCATTGCTGCCTAATGGAGTTAGCTGGGCAACCGCGCTCTCGGGCACCTTCCTCATCCTGGACCAGAAACATTCTCACTCTTTGGTCACATTGAATTGCCCACATGTAAAGCTCTGTAATTTAAGGCAGAGGATGTGCACTATGTGTACCAACCTCCTCCGTATCGCTCATTGCCTGATCATTACCATTCCCCTTGGTGTTGGCATCAGCAGAATCTCAATACTTCCTCATAGGCTCCGTGGTCCATTCGGATGCCACCTGTTTGTTTTTGCTCCGAGGTTTGCAAGCCTAAAAGCCAGCTAATAATATACTAAAGATCACTTTTTGTGCCCTACCATTTGACTTGGATATGCCCAGTACATGCACAAAAGACGGCAACCCCTGCCCATTAACCTCTTAGAATGTTTTGGGCCTTAGTGAACAAGCATTTTTTTTTTTCCTTGTTCTTTTTCATCGTCTCATTCTAAGAGCTATAGCTTTTTTTTTTTTTTTTTTTTTGGGGGGGGTTTTCAGTCCATGTAGCTTTATAAAGGCTTGAGTTTTGCAGGACAAGTTATAGTTTTTAAAGGGCATCATCCGATTTATACCTATGAAATTGGTTGCCCTGTCATATGTGGGCACATATGGAAGTCCCATATTCATATGTTCCTGCACTGCTGATAAAAATCTAGTTTAGTATATGCAAATAAGCCTCTAGGAGCAAAGGGGCGTTGCCATTACTCTTAGGCTCTGCTCTCTCTGCAACTGACACGCCCTCTCCACTTGACAAGGCCAGGCAGTATAAACATCATCAAGCATGGCCCTGACTTCTCCTATAGTGCAGAGGGTGTGACGGTTGCAAAGAGCAGAGCCTGTAGGTGTAAGCGCAAAACCTTTGATGGGACAAAAAAAAATTGTGCACAGTGTTATAGCAAAATCATATAGAGGATATACGGTAATGTTCAAATATTTTGCTAATATGTTTGTGTCGTCAGTAAATTATTTTATTTTGTTCCCTTTTTCTTTATTTTTTGAACACATAACTATAATGTGAGTACTAGCACAGTTTGTGGATGTTTGCAGTTGCTGTAACCTGCAATGCAGCATGCTTTCCAGTTGGCTCTGTCTTACACATTACAAATGAGCGGGATAAGAAGTGATCAGTAACATGGATATGATTTGTCTGTAGCAAGTCAGGAATAACCTGAAGAGTGAAAGATCACACACCAGTGCTTTTTATTACATTCTTCACATGTCTGTCAGTGCTAAATTTATTTAGTTTTTTAGTATGTAGGTGCCTTCAGCTGAAGAGTGTCTGTGTGTGAGCTTGTAGAAAGGGTGCAGGAGAGGTCTGTATTTATGTATCGTGTTTTATTAGGCAGGCAGATTTATTTTCTTTTTCCTTCCTTCCTGCCCGTCCATTCTTCCGTCACTCCTTCCTTCCTTCCTTCTGTCCATCCTTTCTTCCTTCCGTCGCTCCTTCCTTCTGTCTGTTCCTTCAGTCCGTTCGTCCCTCTTTGTTCTGTCCGTCAGTCCCTCCTTCCTTCTGTCCGTCAGTCCCTCCTTCCTTCTGTCCGTCAGTACCTCCTTCCTTCTGTCAGTCAGTCCCTCCTTCCTTCTGTCAGTCAGTCCCTCCTTCCTTCTGTCAGTCAGTCCCTCCTTCCTTCTGTCAGTCAGTCCCTCCTTCCTTCTGTCAGTCAGTCCCTCCTTCCTTCTGTCAGTCAGTCCCTCCTTCCTTCTGTCAGTCAGTCCCTCCTTCCTTCTGTCAGTCAGTCCCTCCTTCCTTCAGTCAGTCCCTCCTTCCTTCTGTCAGTCAGTCCCTCCTTCCTTCTGTCAGTCAGTCCCTCCTTCCTTCTGTCAGTCAGTCCCTCCTTCCTTCTGTCAGTCAGTCCCTCCTTCCTTCTGTCAGTCAGTCCCTCCTTCCTTCTGTCAGTCAGTCCCTCCTTCCTTCTGTCAGTCAGTCCCTCCTTCCTTCTGTCAGTCAGTCCCTCCTTCCTTCTGTCAGTCAGTCCCTCCCTCCTTCTGTCTGTCTGTCTGTCCCTCTATCCCTCCCTCCTTCCTTCCTTCTTTCCAGTTAAACATATTGGGGAAACCTGTTGACAGCAAAAAAAAATAAAAAATATATATATATATTTTTTTTTTACTTGACTTACCTGATTTGTCTTATTTATTTTTTTTGTTTTCTGTTCTTCTAACGGATCAGAGGAATGGAAATGAAATGGTGACGTGAACCTGGCCTAAGTATGTAGCCAGGAGATTTGAGTACTACAATTATAAAATAGCTGCCTTCTGTGGGGTGTCAAACCAGATGCAATTTCTAACTTGGCAAAGGTAGCAGACTGTATTTCTCTTTGTTTCAGGCACTATAAATGGCATAATGTCAGATAAAAGCTGATTGCTCTTTGCTGCATAGTAATCAATACACGGCCCTATTAGGATTGGGCTGCACTATTACTAACTAAACTATCCAACTGGATGGACAAGGCCGAACTGGATGGACAAATGTCTTTTTTCGGCCTTATGTACTATGTTACTATGTTACTATGTTAATAGTTTTTTTGAGTGTGTGAAATATTTTATACATCTGTGGCGTTTAGTTATATTAATATTGAAGAGCCCAGGGTCATGGCAACATGTATGAAAATAATCAGTAGCTAAAGCACGTGGTGGAAGTTGCCCATCAGGGGTCTCGTGATACAGGGATCATAGAGAGATTTTCTGCCTACAGTACTTTTTTGCATGACCCCTTCTGCACCTTTACCTTGCCATTCCAAGTTTCAGGTGTTGGATGGACCAAAACCTTTAGAACAATTATGATTATTTATAAGGCTACTTTCACACTCGCGTTTTGTGCGGATCCGTCTTGTATCTGCACAGACTGATCTGAACGAATAATGCAAACGCTTGTATCCGTTAATAACTGACCCGTTTGCATTATTCATAAAAAAAATTAAGTCTAAGTCAAAACGGATCCGTCTTAACTTGCATTGAAAGTCAATGGGGGACGGATCCGTTTTCAATTGCACCATATTGTGTCAGTGAAAAACTGATCCGTCCCCATTGACTTGCATTGTAAGTCTAGACGGAGCCGTTAGGCTCCGCATAGCCAGACGGTCACCAAAACGCTGCAAGCTGCGTTTTAGTGACCGTCTAAAAAATGCAACGGAGACCAAACGCAGCCAAATTGATGCATTCTGACTGTTTCCATTCAGAATGCATTGGGGCTGAACTGATCCGTTTGGGGCCGCTTGTGAGAGCCTTGAAACGGATCTCACAAGCGGACCCAGAAATGGCAGTGTGAAAGTAGCCTAATTATTTATTATTAAAGCGCCATTCATTTCATAGCACTACATATGATAAGGGATGTACATACACAATACAGGCAATTGCAATAAGCATGAGCAAGACGAGTTACAAGCTGGTGCAGAAGGAGAGAGGACCCTGCCCGTGAGGGCTTACAATCTAAGAGTTTTTTAGAATTCTTTTTGGGTTCTTTGGGGATCCCATTGCCCTTAGACATTGGAAGGTGGCCCCACATTCGTCTTCAGCTTTGATAGCCACATTGTCAGATTGTGTTACTTAAATGGAAGTTTTTAGTCTTCTGTATGATAACCTAATTGTTTTGTGCACTCAAATATTATTATTTTACACATTTTCTGGCTTTCAGTACTTTTAGTGCTATAGTTTACTGACAGAACAAGTTGGCTCGGTGGAACAGCTGCTAATGAGGGCGTACTTTAGTCTGCGCCTCTTCGGTTTGAGGTTTTTCCCGACATATGTTCCCACCAACATACACTGAAAAACGTGGCTGCAAAGTTCTGGCTTCATAAGACTGCTCGCTGTCTCTTCCATGCCAGCTTCTCTGTGAAAAAGCCTGAAGGAAAGACACAATAAATAGTTAAGTCCAAAGATCTGCAGATTCGAGTTTCCTTTAAAGGCAAAGAATAGTTACTGTGCTGCACTTGAGCGAGTTTTTCGCGCGGGTGCGATGCGTGAAGTGAGCTCATAGCACCCGCACTGAATCCGGACCCATTCATTTCAATGGGTCTGTGTCCATGAGCGTTTTTTTTTTCACGTATCAGTTCTGCGTTGCGTGAGAATAGCAGCATGTTCCATATTCTGCGTTTATCACGCAGCCCTGGCCCCATAGAAGTGAATGGGGCTTCAGTGAAAAACGCATTGCATCCGGATGCAGTCCGGATGTAATGCGTTTTTCACTGATGGTTGCTAGGCGATGTTGTGAAAAACGCATCAAAAAGCATTGCACCTGCGCAGAAAAAACTGAAACGCTGAACACAAATGCAGACAAAACTGACTGAACTTGCTTGCAAAATGGTGGGAGTTTCACTGAACGCATCCGGAGCCAATCCGTATAGTTCTTGTGAAAGAGGTCTTAAGATAATTTGTTTGCAGCTAAAAGGATTTCCAAAAGTTATACGACGGTCTCTACCTTTAAAAAGCCCTAATTGTTTGATCGGGGAGGAAGGGGTAGGGGCTGACCCTTGAAATCACCTTTGGTCAGCAGAACTGGAGGGCCCTGGGACCCCTTCATTATTTATACAGACTGCTGTAGTAGAAAAAAAAACGAGTAGGTCGCTTTCACGCCCTGCAGATTGTTACAGAACTTTGAAAATAAACAATAAAAAAATAAAGCTGATTGGTTTCGCCACATCCACAAATGCCCAAACTGTTAAAATATAAAAGTATGTATGGTGAATGGCATATCGGAAAAAAAAATCAACATGGCTGAATCAACATTTTTTTGGCCACTTCTCTTTCCAGAAAAAAACTGAAGAAAAAGTGATTAAAAAAACGTACATACCGTAAAATGTTATTGATAAAAGCCACAGATTGTGAAAAAAGTTATGGATGTAAGAATAATTTTTTTTATTTTTTTTTTATTTTTTAAAGAAAGTATTAAAACCCAGAAAAAATTATCTAAAATTGATATTGCTGTAATCATACTTACTCACAGAATGAAGTTAAGGGTGCATTCATACGACCGTATTTTTGGCTCTGCATCTTTTCCACAATTTTGCGGAATGGGTGCGGACCCATTCATTTCAATGGGGCCGCAAAAGATGCGGACAGCACACAATGTGCTGTCTGCATCCGTAGACCTGTTCCACGGCCCCGCAAAAAAGATAGAGCATGTCCTATTCTTGTCTGCAATCGCGGACAAGAATAGGCATTTCTATCATAGGGCCGGCTACATTTACACGGCCGGTATCCGTGTTTTGCTGATCCGCAATCTGCGGACCGCAAAACACATGCGGTCGTGTGAATGTAGCCTAACATGTCATTTTTACCACATAGGGAACCCATATAAACAAAGCCAATAAAACAATGGTGGAATTGCTATTTTTTTTCCAGTTCCACCCCATTCAGATTTGATTTCCAGCTTCCCATGAGAGCAAACTGTATAAAATATTAAGTGGTGCCGTTAGAAATAACAGCTTGTCCCACAAAAAGCAAGCCCTGATTTAGCAATGTAAGTAGAAAAATAAAAAATCGGAAGCTCCTGGAAGGCAGGGACTAAAAAATAAAAATAATAAAAAATTGCCGCATCGGGAAGGGGTTAATGGAGAGTAAAATTGACCTAATTCTACTCATAATATAACCATTATTTACTTAATACCACCGTGTAGTGTAAAGTAACAATACCGTACAATGTTCACATAATAGTACCATACAATGAACATATACGGCTACAGTCACAGTTGTGTTCACTATTCGACTTAAAGTGGCCCTGAAAAAAACTGAGAAACAGAAGGCGTGGCCAATATAAGTAGGCAGGACCTACACCTACCTACTATTTTGTGCAGCGCTACCAACTGTAGTGCAGCACAAAATACTGCCCCAGCAGAACCAAATACACGGTGCAGCACACAATACCACCGCTTTCGCTGCAGCATTCAACCCTAATACCGCCCTAAGTACGGCAATATAGTTGAATGCGGGAGGGCGCTTACTTCGGCCAGGCAGGTACAGAAGTACCAGATGCTCCTAGCTTAGAGCATCAGATCACTATGTACCCGACCTGTGGCTGTGTGGAGGGCGTGGGCGGCCCCCTGAGCTTCACCCTATTGGGAAACTTCACTGTAGGGTCTATGGCCAGTTTTCCCAGGGCCGGATCCCGCTATAGTCAGTGGGGATCTAGCAGTACATGGTTGTGTCCAGCAGTGCTGGATACGATGAGTGCCGACAGAGGATCAGGCTACCGGATTCACCCGTAGCCTAACAGGCATGTCTCATCCAGCTCCATGAGTTTTTTTTCTACTTGTAAGGAATAAGTGGGCATGTGGTAAGAATGGAGACTGGTAAAGGATAGACTGATAGATCAGCTAGACTTTAGCGGCGGTGCCCCTTTAATGTCCAGATGTACATAGATGGCAGTACACAGTCTGCTTGTAGTAGCAGTGCCGACTTCTCTTTAACACTGTAATAAGAGCAAAACAAAAAAATATGACTAAACTGTGCTGCCAAGGAACGTGCAACAGCGTGCCAAGATTGCAGGCCCAAGTCTTTAACCCCTGCTGTAAACCACTCAGGTCCATGTCGCAGCTGTAGGAGCGCGCCGCATCCGCGCTAGAATGTGCACAATTCAGGTTAATGCATCTCATTTATAAAGGAGTTATTCCTTCTGTCTTAATGGAGTTCAAGTCCTTAAAATAAACCTAAGATGACATTGGTGTAAACCAGAGGGCCGTATGCTTCAGAGCGCTGTTAACCGTATTTGGTATAGATTCTATATGGAAAAATTCCCCGTCATGTGAATGCTTTACTTAAGCTGTTGTCATTCGGTTTGAAATTTCTCATGGATGTTCAATCTCTTTCCTTTGCGGTGTCAGAAGTGAATTTATTGTATGGAGCACGTTTTTCGTTTTGTGGTTTCCAGTTAATGTGCCATTGCCGGCTGGGAGCTGGTGTATAGCAATGGGGCAGATGTACGAAGCCTATAGATGGTGTAAGGCTTTCATTCGTCCCGATTTATCACAGTGTCTTAGTCTGGATGATGAATGTGGTTCAGGGATAGACGTTTTTCTCTGACTCTATACTGACTATTGGGTAGCTTACTTTAAGACAGAATTTTATGCGAAAATTCTAGCCATTCCCCCTTCAGGCTAAGCATCCTTGGAGAAACCCTTGTTACGCCGATTTTCAATAGGTCATTATCTGATCAGTGGGGGTCCAAAACCCGCCGATCAGCTGTTTGAGAAGGCAACGGCACTCCTGTGAGTGCCATGGCCTTCTCCGTGCTTACCGAGCACAACGCTGTACATCGTATAGCGGCTGTGCTTGGCATTCACTTCTATGGGGCTGAGCTGCACCTTGGCCATGTGACCAATGAATGTGACAAAAGAGAAGGCCGTGTGACTACTGTGAGCGTCGCTGCCTTCTCATACAGCTGATTGGCGGGGGTCCCTGGTGTCGGACTCCCACCGATCAGATGCTAATGAACTCTACAGAGGATAGGTAATCAGTATTTAAAGGGGTTGTCTCATTTCAGCAAATTTCAAATTACGTAGTAGAAGTTGTTAAAAGGCACTTACTAATGTATTGTGATTATCCATATTGCTTTCTTTGCTGGCTTGATTCCTTTTTCCATCACATTATACACTGCTTGTTTCTATGGTTACAACCACTCTGCAATCCAGCAGCAGTGGATGTGCATTCACAATATAGGAAAAAGCACTAGCCTGTGTGCTGCCCCGCGGTCCTGGCCACCAGAAATGCTGATGCTTTTTCCTATAGTGTGTAAGCACGACCACCACTGATGCGTTGCAGGGTGGTCGTAACCATGGAAACGAGCAGTGTATAATGTGATGGAAAAATGGCCATATTTTCTGGCTGGATTCAATCACAGTACATTAGTAAGTGCCTTGTATTAACTTCCTCTACATAACAAATGCTATTTGCTGAAGTGAAACAACCCTTTTATGTCTCTGAAAACCCCTTTAATTTTGGTCAGTTATTAAAAATGGAAAAAAAAAATATGGCTCAATGGTGTTTTTTTTTTCCCTTGCTTGCTCCAAATTAAATGAATAAAAATGTGTTGGCCCCATGTTCATATGTGTCTGGATTACTGAGAAATTACTTTAGCATATTACACTAGTCAGTCCTTCAAAAAACAAAAACCTAAACAATGCCAAATAGTCAAAAGTATGCACTTCCCAATTATTGTCTGTGGGTACATCGAGCAATATGTAAGTGTGTTTCTACTGTTTGCAGACACGTGACATACAGCAAAAACGGGATGTGAACAGCCCCTAAAAAGCTGTGACATTTGGCACAATGAGGGTTTGTACAATGTTTTCCGTCTCGCTCTAAATCTGGGTGGGGCTTGAAAGGGGACGTGTTGTAATATATGACGTTTAGGGCCAAAATTTTCTCAAAAATTGTTCTCCATAAAACTATCTCGGAGTACGCCAACCAACAGTTGGTCTGAGAACTGTCCGTGCACCAGATTTATTATCCAGCATAGGCGGCTGTGTCTGCCATTTTTAGGATTAGTAAATCTGCGCCATTCTGTGGTCCTGAAGGGGTTACGTGGTTACACACACAATACTTTTATGGAAAGTGTAGTACTGTATAGATCAAATGGCAGATTCTTAGCTTCTAAAGTCAGGAGATGAATGTGAATAAGGCCTCATGAAGCTCCTCTACCCGTGTGGTCGGTGATATACACAGTGATGGGTGAGGTGTGGGCACAGCAGGCAGGCTTGGTTGTAGGCCTCAGACAGGGAAGTCAGTCTGCTGATATTTCTCTGCCCTGTGGGGAAAAAATGGGAAATATGCCAATCAATGTCAGAAGCCATCGGTAAAATACATGTTAAAGAAATGCTAACCTAGATTTAGTATATTGCTTCTCCCATGATGTTAGTGCTGAGCTGCAGTGTCAGAGCAGATAGGAACTTGATATTGACTAGACCTGCAGGTACACTCTGCCTGTCAGCGCCGGACCTGGGGGCTCGCTATCACTTCGGGGATTTCCTCTGGAAAATGTATAAGAATGTTTTCATGTTTTACCTCCTATGACAACCAGAGAAACTTTGTTAAAGGGGTTATCCCACCAAAAATATTCTACAGGATCTGAATACTTTTGTAATTGCATGTAATGAAATATTTAGTATAGCCACTAAGTTATTCAATAAAATCTTTCTGTACAGCGCCACCTGCTGTCTACTCTCTTTCTAATTTCTCTGTCCTGCTCAACATGCTCAGTTCCAGCCTTCAACTGCCACCAGCTGCAGCAGAAAGGACATGCCCCCTGAGCTGCCAGCCTGAAATAAATCAGAAGAATTGCAGCAATGAATGGGGAGATTTCTCAATCCATGTGAGGTACAGGGCTAGTTCCAGCTTTAAGAGGTTGTCGTGTATTAGATTATGTAGGATTTTTTTTTTACGTTGTTCATGGGATAACTGTATACCTTACACAGGTCAATCAACCAGCCATTATAGTTCATGTGTGGCTACCGATATCTGTATTGCATAATATGTGCACACTAAATGAAAAGCATAAAGAGGCAGAGACGTAAAAGCCATTTTGCTAGCCTGCAATATATGCGTTACCTACTATAAATCAAAATCCCTCCTGCTCCTAAAGGGATCTGTTCTAATATAGAAATGCTGAATACGCAAGTCCTCAATCCGCAAATGTTGGTTCTACAAAAGTAAACCCATGCCATACACTTTTGATAGGTGTCAACTGGATTCTAGTTTGGCTGACAACTATTCCTGCTGACCTCTCCGCCATTTGTACTCCTGAATGTTTTCCATAGAGAGGGGAGTAAGCTGCTGCCAGGTCCTGGTTACAGATTATCTTCCTTTAAAGGGCATCTGTCAGCAGATTAGTACCTATGACGCTGGCTGGCCTGTTACATGTGCACTTGGCAGCTGAAGGCATCTGTGTTGGTCCCATGTTCATATGTGTGGACATCGCTGAGAAAATGTAAAATTTTAATGTATGTAAATGAGCCTCCAACGGGGGCGTTGCCATTACTGCTAGATGCTCTGCTCTCTCTGCAACTGCTGCACCCTCTGCACTTTGACAGGACCAGGCAGTGTGAACGTGATCATGTCTGGCCCCAACGTCTCCTAAAGTCTCTCGCTGCGCTGTGCACTTCAGTGTCCGACACAGGCGCAGTACAAGAAAGGGGCTCGCCAGCAGTTCTCTTTCCTGTACCTGTTCTGGATACTAAAGAGCATGGAGCAGCACAAGATTTCAGGAGAAGTTGGGGTCAGGCATGATCACGGATCATAAGAGCTCATGCACACAAACGGATTTTCTTTCCGTGTCCGTTCCATTTTATTTTTTTTGCGGACCGTATGCGGAACCATTAATTTCAATGGGTCCGCAGAAAAAAAAAGGAAGATACTCCATGTGCATTCCGTTTCCATATGTCCACATGTCCGTTCCGAAAAAAAAAATAAAAAATTAAATAGAACATGTCCTATTATTGTCCGCATA
Organism: Bufo bufo; assembly: GCF_905171765.1. Taxonomy (NCBI): domain Eukaryota; kingdom Metazoa; phylum Chordata; class Amphibia; order Anura; family Bufonidae; genus Bufo; species Bufo bufo. Next base: position 263,721,465 of record NC_053394.1, on the reverse strand, counting down.
ACAGACAAGGATAGGACTGTTCTATTAGGGGCCAGCTGTTCCGTTCCGCAAAATACTTAATGCACACGGACGTCATCCGTATTTTTCGTGGATTCGTGTTTTGCGGACCGCACAATACATCCAGTCGTGTGCATGAGCCCTAACACTGCCTAGCCCTTCAATTAAAGTGCATGCAGGACTTTTTTTCCGTCTAAAAGAAATAGCTTAAACGGAGACAAAATGTGCATAACTGATGCCTAAAATACAGGACCTTTTTTTTTCCTTTTTTCTTTTTTCCTGCTCTTCTGACGGATCAGAAGAACGGAAATCAAAACGGTGATGTGAACCCGGCTTTAGTCGTCTGCTATTCTTATGACCATCCATTAAACAGAGAAATTGTTGCACCTGTAAGGAGTAAACCATCTGTTCTTTGCTGATCATCTGTCTACATTATTCTCATTACCGGATCCAATAAACAGGGCGTACTGCCCCCAAATCAAACATGCCTCGTCCATAGCAAATATTCATCTTCCAAGTCTTTGTGTCAATACACCTGTATTGAAGCCAAATAGAAAATTATACATACCTAATACTTTATAACTAATCTTCACCTAGCTATAGGTTGAAAGATTTGCCACAATCCAATATGATCAAAATGCAGGACACCCTATGACAACGCATGTATTTTTTTTATCCGATTACTGAATTCTGTCATCTAGGCTACATCACTAAAATGGACAAAAATTCTGAACAAGCTCTACAGTTCTTACCGGAGGAGCGAATTTCCACTGGTCAGAGCCAATCACACCATTGCCATTACCGTCAGCAACTGGCATTGAAAGATGGATATCTCAGGCATGTTATTATTATTGTATTCATTATATAACGCCAACGTATTCTGCAGAGGTTGTAACCTCGATTATATGTCCCCACTGGGCTCACAATCTAAAGTCTAAACTAACCAGTATGCTTTTGGAGTGTGGGAAGAAACCGGCAAAAAACTCACGCTAATGCTGTCCTTGGTCATATTCGAACCCAAGAACCCAGTGCTGCAAAATAATAGTGCTGACCACTGAGCCACCATTTATGTTGGCTCAGTGGTCAGCTATTTCCAATGTTACACTTACAGATGTCTGCATCTATATCAGTGTAATGTTGGATAGTGCTGACCAATGAGCCAACATGCTGCCCATTGCCATGACCAGCAGGCCTTAGAATTACGGGTTTAAGAACTAGCCCAACCCGACTAATATGTTATAAGGGCATGGCCCGTTTTATCAAAATTATTTGTAAAGATGATATAACAGCCTCTGTTCAATGCCCTGATATCAGAAGTTCCACCAGTGCAGTTTCCTTACTAACTTGCATGGGGCTCCGTCTGGAACATGGCCGCTGATGAAGGGGCACATGACCAGACCCCTTCCATCAGTTGCCTACTTAACTAACACTTCACGGCACTGTGCATGGACTACTTTCTAATGCCATGCCCAAACCCAATGTTATTATGAGGAGCCCGCTGATGGACGGGTATGATCCTCTGGCCATGTTCTGGTAAAATTTGGCAATTATTTGATAACGTGACCCACGCCTTCAAGTCATTTATCAGATCATTTCCGGTTATTTTTAAAGATATGGAATTGCTTACAAAAGACTGGGTTCCTCCATGGTTAAACTGAACTTGGATCACTGTAGGGTTTTAGGAATGGCCTAAATGTGACAACTGTCTGAAGCTAGCCTTGGTGGTGTTGGTAATTTCTGATTTGAATCCTGTTAGGACATTATGTATTACCGTATATACTTAAAATGAACATATTTGTATTTCCTAGCTGGCCAAGGCATATTTGCTTATGGGAGTGGACTCCGTAAGGGGAAGCGGTTTCCTCTGCTCCTGTTTTTCCTCCCCGTTATATGAGGTTGTAGCTGTAGTAGTGATCTCGCCTTGTTTGTTTGTATTGAGGGTAGTGGTAGGACTTGAGAGTCTTTAGTGCTGACAGGACTTTTGCATGATTTGGACTTTTAACCTTGGCTTATTAAGACAACCCTCTAATATTTAGAGCTGGAGATTCCTTGCTTAATTAGCACTAGGAACTTGCTTGTAAAATATGTTATTATTTTGTCACTGGTATAGAACTTCCCATAGACTAAATATACAAGCAGCGCTATTCGTGCCCCTCGTGAGACCACAGCGCTAGGAGGCAGTTAAATATAGATTTATCCATGGCACCAACCTAGGACAGCTCTGGTCTGTCATGAGCTTGTCCTCTCCCTCTAGGTCTGCTGTAAGTGCATTTTTCTTCCTAAACATGTCACAGAGAAGTTATTTCAGCACAGTTTTCTAATCAGGTCATATAAAAAATTTGAATACGGAGGGGGGGGGGGGATTTATCATAGACCACATTTTACGCCGGTCTATGATCTCCCCTGCGCTTCCAGAGGTGCAGGCCTGGTGATACATTAAGGGCATCTCTGGCGGTCCATGCTCATTAATGGCATAAATTAAGATAAATGTGCCAGGCCTACTGGCCCATCTCCACCCTCGACCTGACCCCTATTTGCAAGTGGTGGTAAAAAATAAATAAAAAAAAAGTTGTAAACGCGAGGCTTGCGACTTTTTTTTTAACTCCGGAATAGTTATCATTACTTTCCTCCTTCATTTGCTCACGACAGGCCGTCAGCCGCCATCTTGATTGAAGATCTCGGCCGAAATCCGGCAAGATGGCGGCAGCCGGCCCGTCGCGAGCAAATGGAGGCGGTAAGTTTGATTAAAAAAAAAATTATGTAAATTTTAAAGTGTTTTTACACACAGATGCCACAATCATGTATGAACGCGGCATCTGAGGGGTACAATGAAGGCGGTATCGCTGCTCCCTGTCATTGCACCCGCTACTTACAAAAAATGTGCTGCATGACGAAGTAACTAGTCGCAAAGCTATTTTCTTTGCAAGATTCGGCAAAGCAGCCGAATCAAACTTTCTGAAATTTCGCTCATCTTTACTCATAATAACCTTTTGGGTTGCATATGTATGACCTATACATAGGCTAAGTCATCAATATCAGACGGGTGAGGGCCGCCGCTGCCGGAAACTAAACAGTGAATGGAGCTGGCAGCAGAAGGCTTCGTCCACTGTGTTAGTGACTATTCAGGGGTACTGCAGCTCAGCTCCTTTTCACTTGGATGGGCGCTGCATCTGGACCATAGGTCATCAATATCTAAAAGCTCTAATAATTGGTTTCTAGAATAAAAAAAAGACTGAAAACAGGGAATTCTATAAAGTAAAAAATAACCAACACACACACATCTATTAAATCGCTTGCTGATCCAGCACAGCCGATCTTTGTTTTTTTCCTACAGCTGTGACATGCTTGTACATCCGTGTGACCACTGGAATCAGCGGCTTTGTGTCTTATGTTCAAGCATCACTGCTGAGGCCAGTGATTGGCTGCAGTGGCCTTGGATATGTATGGTATGTCGTGACTGCAGCAAAGTAAACAAAGACCGATGGGGACCACCGAATCAGTGGGGTGTAATTTGCTCTTTTTCAAATTGTATCACATTCCCTGCTTATATTCTTTTTCTTTAAATTGCGGGGAACCCTTTTAAATTGCTGTTCAGGCAGCTAGTTCTTCTAGAAGGTAGGCAGTTTTCTGATGTGACTTGGATGGGCTGGTGGCATCTGAACCCTCTGCTAACAACCCATGCTGTTATTGTGTATAGGGATATTCAGGTGATCTCTATTTCATTATATAGCGTTCCTTTCAGTCTGCAGTTTGGACTTATCGGATAGATAAACCTCCCAGGCTCCTCTCCTGTACAGCACAAGACATTGAGTCCAGTACTGCCGTCTGTGGATAAAGGTCCCAGTTATGAGTGTGCTTCAGTGCATAACATTTGTGCTTTTGGTATTTATGGGTGCGAGGAAGAATGGCAGAAATATTCGACAGTGCGTTTTTTCAGCTTGCTTTCCCATATTTGACTGACGCTATGCCTGGCCCCTGTGTGGGAGCTGCTGGCCTTCAACACCCTACAAGGACTTGTAACAGAGTAGACTCAAGTTCATTGTTATGACAAGTCCCCAACAAATGCTGCCTCTGCAATGGTGCATCCTGCAGCTGCTGCCGAGGGTACATTGAAGCTGTTCCTCTCGCTGTCTGACCCTCCCCTTGTGCTGCGGAGGAAATTGGCTGGGCACAAGGCGCGTTGGCATGGAGAGCAGATTGATTTCTAGAAGGGATTAAGACATGTTTTTGGTGGTTGTCCAAGGAGGTGGTAAATCCTGGATTCTCAGTTCATTCGTCAGTTTCTGCTGTGCTAAGGTCTTAAAGCTGCAGTCATCTTTCCTTGCCATTTAATTAATAAGTACTGTAGTCCTGGGATTTATCAGTTCTCTCCAAGAGCGGCATAAAGCCTGAAACTAGAAATAGATCAGCCGGAAAACAAGGCACGGTTATCGCTGTATTTCATGCTGACTGACAGATCTTTGGACTTTGTAGCTTTATAGGATTCTCAGGGTTTTCGGTTTTTAGGTCTGTGTGAGTAGAAATAATCGCTTACAAGATGGGCAAGGTCTGAGTCTCAGGGAGCTTTTACACGTGCACTTTTTAAAACCAAATTTGGAGTACATTAATAAAACAGAAGAATCTTTCCTATATACCACCACCAACCTTTGCTATTCACTTATTGTTCTGGCTTCAAAAACTTACTTGAAACAGCATGTATGAAAGCATCCTTTGGGAGGTGTCACACGTATTGGAGGTCATTTACAAAGCGTGTGGCATCTGTTTTAGGTGTAAAAGAGCATTTCTAAGGGAAATCTGTCTTCAGCTGTCTACTGAATACTGAAGACGACTGTGGAACATAGAACAGACAGACTCAGGTTTCCAGTCTGCCTCTTGGCTGACTACCTGAGCCACTGCCGCCTTATATGTGCCCTCTCTGCCTGTCTCCTTACCTATCTGACTTGCTGCCAGTGCTAACCAGTGGAAGCTCTGCTCTTTTGTCTCTATTCCCTACACTTCTCAGTGACCGAGCGCAGGGAAGCAAGAGAAGTTTAGCACTGATAGAATGTTCTATGTCTCTGTGTACCTGCTGTCAGTACTAAACTTTGGGAGCCCTGTTCTCCTTTCTCTTCATTGTCCGTTACTGAGCTCACGGAGGAGATGGGAGAATGAGGCTTCCAGCACTTAGCACTGACAATAGGTATACAGGCACATAGTACATATCTTCTGCACTAAGTGCTGGTGGTCCCTTTCAGCAAGCTGAGAAGCACAGAGAAAAGAGATAAGCAAGCAGAGCTGCAAGCAGTTAGCACATGGGACCCAGAAAGTTGATCGGTGCTCATTTAAGGGATATCTTTATGAATGATCATTAAAGGGGCTGTTCAGGGCTTTTACCTTGATGACCTATCCTCAGGATCGTCATCAGTATCAGATCGGCGGGGGTCCAACACCCGGCACCCCTGTCTATCAGCTGTTTGAAGCGGAGACTGCGCTGCTTCCTCTTCATTTTCCTACGGCAGCGTAGTGTAATTACTAGGGATGTCCCGATACCAGTATGGGTATCTGGACCGATACCGGACATTTGCACGAGTACTTGTACAAATGTCGCCAATACAACTGCCGATACCTGATGGCAGTGCAGCGGCGGGTCCCGTGTCCCAGATGATCAGTGGTGGGGGTGGCGGTGGGTCCCGTGTTGGCGCTCCCAGCCGATCAACGTGGGGACAACAGCTGATCGTCGTGGGGGCGGGACTTCTGTGCGGCGGCAGCCAAGTCCCAAGCTGTTGCCTAGCACTGGGAGGAAGTTAAAGCCACTTCCTCCCAGTACTCTGGTGCATCTGCATGAGAAGGATTACAGCAGTCCAGGTGGGTATGGTGCATGAAATGGAGGAGAAATTCAGTTAATTTCTCTCCATTTCATGCTTAAACATTAAATATAAAATAAGGTGGTGGTGGGAGGGGGGGGGGGGGGTGTTAATGGGCATATAATAGTGATTCCCAACCAGTGTACCTCCAGCTGTTGCATGCTGGGAGTTGTAGTTTTGCAACAGCTGGAGGCACGCTGGTTGGGAAACACTATTTATGCCCATTCTCTCCCTTCATATGCCCATTCCCCTCCTTATATGCCAGTGTTTCCCAACCAGTGTGCCTCCAACTGTTCCAAAACTACAACTCCCAGCATGCCCGCACAGCCAAAGGCTTTCCGGGCATGCTGGGAGTTGTAGTTTTGCAACAGCTGGAGGCACATTGGTTGGCAAACACTGTTATATGCCCATTTATTAATGTATTAACCCTTGTACAAAGGAAAAGTAAAGCAGTTGTCCATTGCAACCAAATTCCAGCTAAAAATCTTTTCATTGCTATCAGCAACTGCGCCGCTGTTTCTTTGTACAAGGTTTGATAAATCTCCCCTATGACTAAATTAAATTTACATTTTCTGTAAAAACATTACCACACCATAATTGGTATCGGTGAGTACTTAAATAAAAGTATCGCTACTCGTAATCGGTCTTAAAAAAAATAGTATCGGGACATCCCTAGTAATTACAAGTACTTAATCCATTCAACTGAATGGACCAAATTCTTGTGATTACACTCACTTCCGAGACAACAGGCAGTGTAAGGTCCCTTGCAGACGAGCATGTCCGGATTAGGTCCGGATGCGTTGCGAATGCGTTCAGTAAAAAAAAAAGCGTGATTTCGCAGGCAAAGTCATTCAGTTTTGCCTGCGACTGCGTTCAGTTATCGCGCGGGTGTAATGCGTTTTGATGCGTTTTGCACTCGCGTGATAAAAAACTGAATGTATACAAACAACATCTCTTGGCATCCATCTGTGAAAAACGCATCGCCTCCGCACTTGCTTGCGGATGTGATTTTCACGCAGCTCCATTTACTTCTATGGGGCCAGCGTGGCGTGAAAATCGCGGAATATAGAACATACTGTGATTTTCACGCAACGCACAAGTGATGCGTGAAAACCAACGCACATGTACACAGACAGCCCCATTGAAATGAATGAATCCGGATTCCATGGGAGCTCCGAGCGTTCGCATCACGCATTTCACCCACGCAGAATACTCGCTCGTCTGCAAGTGGCCTAATGAAGAGAAAGCAGGGAGCGCCACCTCCTCCTCAGACAGCTGATCGGCAGGGGTACCAGGTGTCGGATCCCCTCCGATCTGATATATACGCCTGCACAACCCCTTTAAGTAGTTCTGTTTGTACAGTCACTCCTTTTCTTTAGTGTTGGCAGCACAACCCCAGTCTACATGGGGCTGTTCTGCCAAAAAAAGATAATTTTAACGTGCACATCTGATCAGCAATGATTGGGAATGAGCATTTGCAGTTGTTCTGCTGATCATCCAGGAAACGGGCAGAAAGCACCAATGTCGATTGTGAATCAAATTACAACGGCATTCTCATTTTGAGCCTAAAAAAAGTGTATTTTTTTTGCCATACTCTAATAATAAGCCACTGCGCTACAAAGTGGCACAAATTAGGGCAGAAAACAGTCACAAGGGTCCTTAGTAAATATGGGCCACTGTCTTTATTGGCTACTAAATCTGTCCTGGTGGCCTTAGGTTACAGTTAAGGGGTTAGGCTCTGCATTCCTGGATTTCAGGAGAGCGCGGGTCAAGGGCATATGTTACTGCTGCGAGAGGTGCACTGTACTATCGAGCACAACATAAACGTGACCTGACAGGCTTTAGACGTCATGGTGGAATGTCGGCCGCGCCACCACCTATGTGTGCTCTCTGTTGCCTCACCTGTCAGATGATTAACCATGGTTGGCAACTGCCATTTTTTTGCTGACAGATGACAATTTGACTTCCTTTTTTAAAGACACTTAGTAAATATATTGACAGCCAACTGGCCCTGTCATATTTCACTCTGTACTAGACCAACTATTTGCAGGGTGGTTAACCCTTTGCTGACCTTTTCTGAATCTTGTCTGTACCTGCTTTAAAACAGCAATGAGCCTAAACGGCAGCATATAAAAAGAGAGCTACTAGTAACATTCACAGATATATGTGTAAGTGTTCCTGTGAGAAGACATTTTGCTGGACTACTTGTTAGCTATCCCACTGAAAACAAATGGCTGCTGACATGGAAAAAAACACTGATCAGCCATAACATATTGCGTAGGTTCCCTTTGTGCCCCCAGAACTGCGCTGACTCATTGAGGCATGGACTCCAAGACTTGTAAAAAAGGAGTACTATGGTATTTGGCACCAAAATGTTAGCAGCAGATCTTTTAGGTGTGTGGCCTCCATGGATCGAGTTTTCCAGCAGATGCTTGATCAGATTGAGACCTGTGGAACTGGGAGGCCAAATCAACATCTTGAACCTTTTGTCATGTTCCTGAACAACCTTATCCTGCTGAAAGAGGCCACTTCTAATAGGAAATACTGTTGCCTTGAAGTGGTGTACTTGGTACTATACAGCAATGTTTAGGTGGATGATATGTGTCGGAACAACCCACGTGAATGACGGGGCATAAGATTTCCAGCACAACATTGCTTAGGTCATCACACTACCTCCATCCTGGTGTCCGCTCTACCACAAATAAGCGACGCGCACGCCCCCTGACCATCCCCATGATGTAACTTAAAACTACCCATCAGATCAGACCGCCTTCTTCCATTGCTCATTGGCCCAGTTCTGATGCTCGCATGGACAGGGGTCAGTATGGGCACTCCGACTGGTCTGTAGCTACTCGGGTCCAAATGCATAAAGCTGTTATAAATTGTCTTCTTGCACTTTTCTGTCATAGCCAGAAGTTACTGTTTCAGAAATGTTGTGCTAAAGTAACTCTTCTGGGGGATCGGTTCAACCAGGTTGGCCTTCACACCTGAGGAGCATCAAATGAACCTTTTGTGGCTGATGACCCTGTCGCTAGTACACCAGTTATCCAGTTCAGCCACTGAGACCTGGCAAAGAGCTGATTTTGCCCCCTGACAAAAAAAAGTTATTAATATAACTTGATGTTACATTTTGTTTGTGGTGATGACCTATTTAAACTTGATGCTTTTTTGTAAAAAAAAAAAAATATATATTTTCTTCAATATCCTCCTTTTGTAGCCTAGTAAACACTTCCTTTTCTAAATTAGGAAGCAGTTTCTACTCTTTTGGTGTCTACTCCTTATGGACCTTTCTGACTTTTCCCACATCAATTCTTTTTCATGTGAACATCTTGCCAGTTACTAGGAAGCTGCCAAGTTCTTGGCGTTTGAAGAATAGGGGTGTATTTGAATATGGTCAGGCCTTCCTTGTAGTTCTGGCTTGTTTACAGAACTCTTTGCTGGATCTTATTGAAGCAAATAGTACTGTGTATTTAAGCCTAGTTTTCATGAGAACATTTTTTCACCTTAGAAATGGTTACTTAAGTGATGAAATAATATTTTGCTCTGTGGGTTACTGGTTATGATCATAAAGCACACTGGTGGCTTGTGTGAAACAAATCGGTTTTCAGATTTTGCATAGATATAACAGTTTAGTTGGTGTTCACATCTCTTAGGCTACTTTCACACTTGCGGCAGAGGAATCCGGCAGGCAGTTCCGTCGCCGTAACTGCCTACCGTATCCGTCAAAACGTATGCCAACTGATTGCATTTTAAGACGGATCAGGATCCTGATCCGTCTTACAAATGCATTGCAAGAACGGATCAGTCTGTCCGTTTGTCATACGGACAAACTGATCCGTTTTGATTTTTTTCACATTTTTACCGGTCTGTGCATTCGCAGACCAGAAGGACGGATCCGGTATTCCAGTATTTTGAATAATATTACATTCCTATGGAAAAAAATGCCGGATCCGGCATTCAGGCAAGTCTACAGTTTTTTTTGGCCGGAGATAAAACCGTAGCATGCTGCGGTTTTATCTTTGTCCTGATCAGTCAAAAAGACTGAACTGAAGACATCCTGATGCATCCTGAACAGATCGCTCTCCATTCAGAATGCATGGGGATTAAACTGATCAGTTCTTTTCCGGTATAGGGTCCCTAGGACGGAACTTAATGCTGGAAAAGAAAAACGCAAGTGTGAAAGTACCCTTAGGGCTCTTTCACACCTGCGTTATTGTCTTCCGGCATAAAGTTCCGTCGTCGGGGCTCTATGCCGGAAGAATCCTGATCAGGATTATCCTAATGCATTCTGAATGGAGAGAAATCCGTTCAGGATGTCTTCAGTTCCGGAACGGAACGTTTTTTGGCCAGAGAAAATACCGCAGCATGCTGCGCTTTTTGCTCCGGCCAAAAATCCGGAACACTTGCCGCAAGGCCGGATCCGGAATTAATGCCCATTGGAAGGCATTGATCCGGATCCGGCCTTAAGCTAAACGTCGTTTCGGCGCATTGCCGGAGCCGACATTTAGCTTTTTCAGAGTGGTTACCATGGCTGCCGGGACGCTAAAGTCCTGGCAGCCATGGTAAAGTGTAGCGGGGAGCAGCATACTTACCGTCCGTGCGGCTACCCGGGCGCTCCAGAGTGACGTCAGGGCGCCCCAAGCGCATGGATCACGTGATCGCATGGATCACGTCATCCATGCGCATGGGGCGCTCTGACATCATTCTGGAGCGCCCCGGGAGCCGCACGGACTGTAAGTATACCGCTCCCCCGCTCCCCGCTCCTACTATGGCAACCAGGACTTTAATAGCGTCCTGGGTGCCAAAGTAACACTGAAAGCATTTGGAAGACGGTTCCGTCTTCAAATGCTTTCAGTACACTTGCGTTGTTCCGGATCCGGCAGGCACCTCCGGCAACGGAAGTGCACGCCGGATCCCAACAACGCAAGTGTGAAAGAGGCCTTAGAATCCACATTCACAGATTTTTTATTTTTTATAATTCAGCATGCATTGTTTTTTTTTTTCTTGTAAAATGATGGCAACGTGGCGGAAACCAAATGGTCCCCAATATAGCCAATATTTGGGTCTCTTTGGTGTTCTTCATGTGATGGATCTCGCATTAGCGTCATTTCCCCTGTTCTCCTAGTGATACAGTTTCCTAGCTCCTATGATGGAGAAGAAGAATGGAAATGAACAAGACTGAACTGATCAGTTGTTAAAGTGGGATCCCCCCCAGTAACATATACTTTTGTAGTTTGTTGATGTCTCCATAAAAATGTCTTTTATTAAATACTGGCCAATATTGACATCCCATGCCATCATGCCCCTACCAAACCAAAATACAAACAATCAAAAAATGTATGAAAAATATATAGAGCATTTTGTAGAACCCTCCTAATATGAGTCAGCGACTAGAAATGGGATTAACCTCTATTCCTCTGCCACACTGTTAGAGCCCACTGACATGGCAGTTTATGCCAGTGGAATTTTGGTGTGGACTTCTTTTCAATGGGAGGTAGTGCTGGCGTTCACGCAGACAGTGGTTTAAAGCCGCGACTGTGCCAAGAAGGGACATGTTTCCTCTTGACATAGTGGTTGAATGGATGCCACTGGAAGCCACGGTGGTTGTCCGCCCATGGTTCTGCTCCATTCAGTAGGGTTAAACTGTGTGGATCCACGGCATCCAAATTCTGCCGCAGAGTACAATGCAAATTTTGAAGGCCTAATTTAGGCGAGTTTCACACTAGCGTTCAGCGACCCGGCAGGCTGTAATAGCAAAAATAGCCTGCCAAAACTCTCTGGATCCAGCATTGCCGGGATGGTACCTGAATAACCGCCAGCCTAGTGAACTATAATGGGGTCCAGCGGAGATCCAGACGCAACCCGGCTAATATGCCGAGAATCAGCTGGACCACAACCACTGCAGTGCTAGATCCAGAGAGATCTCTTAGCGCTGGTGTGTAACTACCCTTAGACTGCTTATTGTTCTGTCTATGCGCTGTCCGAACTGCATCCGCATAGCATGTGGATCCATTAAAGAAAATAGTGCAATTCGCGGCATCCTCTGTTCCTGTCCTTTTTCTGTACGAGACTCATTCATTTAAATGAATGGGTCTAGAAAAAAATGCCCGCACCTAGATGGCGTACGAATTTCCAGATACTCCCATGTTTTGCAGACAGAAATCGGAAGGGCCATCTGAATCAGGTAAAGCCAGTAACTATGGAATAACTGTTAGAATACAGCAGAGGAGCGCTGCAGGATCTGCCAGCATCTCTCCTAATAGATTACCATATAGAAAAATAATTCTGTTGTTTTGCACCATAAATAAAGAAGATTATGGAGATAATTATTTCAACGTTTCCTCTTTAGGTTGTCACTTTTTTCCTGGATCTCCTCATTTACCATGCATACATGACATTTACACCCTCGGCCTGCTGGGAGGTTTGTTTCATTCCTCTCCATTAGGGCTTTTTAGTACTGGACCATGCGGTGAACCTTTGTAGGGAGCGGATTTATTAGGGCAGCCATGCCGCTGTAACGGGAGGTACATTTAATTTCATGTTTTTGATGCTTGAAACAAAACATTCACAGGCTGCAAACACTAATCGACCTGCACTATTTGCCCGGTCAGAGGCGGTGAAATATGAATTATTTAGGGGGGCTGTAAGTGCCTGTGCAGCCAGAGGCAGGGCAGAGTGAGCGTGAACAGAACAGACCACTTTGAGGAGCATTAAAAAGCCATTTTGCTAATACTGACTGGATGTTTTTGGGAAGGTAATAGGATGTGAGGAGATCTCACTCACCTCATGTCTCGGGGGATGGATACATTTTCAGAGCACTATGTACCATCTCAACATGGAATCGCCTCCAGCGGTACAGAAAACCACTATTACCAGCTCTGTCGGTCTATCTATCTATCTATCTATCTATCTATCTATCTATCTATCTATCTATCTATCTATCTATCTATCTATCAATATCTATAAATCTATCACCTAGGTATTATCTATCTATCTATCTATCTATCTATCTATCTATCTATCTATCTATCTATCTATCTCATACTTATCTATCTATCAATATCTATAAATCTATCACCTAGGTATTATCTATCTATCTATCTATCTATCTATCTATCTATCTATCTACAGTTATCTATCTATCTCTATCTATCTATCTATCTATCTATCTATCTTTATCATTTATCAATCTATCTCTATCATCTATCTTTATCTTATCTTTCTGATTATCTCATCTTTCTATCTCATATCTATCTATCTATCTATCTATCTATCTATCTATCTATAGAAATGACGAAAAACGGGCAGCACTCCGGACTTGTGGAAATTCAGTGATGTTTATTCAGTGCAATGCAGCATTTCAGCCCTCACAATGGAGCCTTTGTCAAGCTAATGAACTAGTGCTCTCAACATATTTAAATAGGTGGTTCTCATTATAATTATATAATTGCTCATTAAAACATATTTCACAAATATCAGTACAAAACATGATTATACAGATCATTAAATTACATCGGTGTACATGAATCATCTTTATATCAACATGGTATATATATAGTGGAAAACCAACTTTACCACATGCCCAAATCTGTGTTAAATACACAAATATTTACCAATTGCCTCATAAAGTGCAGCTGTGCTAAATTGTGTTAAAGTACATATCAATTTAGAAAAATTAAAAGAGGGACAAACCCACAACACGAGACTCCACACTGCGATCCGGTATTGGCGTCCCCTGGCGTCCATTGCGCAGGCGCCAGTCTGCATCATTAGATCGCGAGATCCCGTTGCGTCCCGCGCATGCGCATAGAACGCTCAAACTCGTACCTATACGCAGTCGCCGGGACGCACACTAGGCTCGCGAGTCCTCCCCATTTCTCGCGCATGCGCTTTGCGCGGCTGTAAGAAACACGACATCCCAGCAGTATCACACTGCTGCGCATGTACCGAGGGGCGGAGACCAATGCTGTCGTCACTAAGTGACCATGGGGGGCGGAGATCAATGTTGTCGTCACTATGTGACCATAGTAACGATATTTGTATGCGGAAATCGGGAACAGTGGCCATCTGGGGACAGGCGATGTACCTGGAAATATGCACTCAGAGGAATCCCGTGCACAATCTCCAGCGTCACAAGGAACCTAGACCATATCATAGCCAGGCTCCCGTAACAACATCCCCGTCTCCTATGGTCATATTGGGGACGGTGTGGAGGAGAATGTCTATCACAGGTACACGCAGCCATCTCTGGGTGCATGCACCTGTGGGAAACAGGAGACAGGGCACTCTCGTGTCCCATGTCACCTGCTCCTACATCCATCAACCACACCTAACCTCCTCTGTCCCATCAACATCACCGCAAAATTCCTGACATGAATGTCATGCAATTCATTGGTCTCAGATCCTAAGTCATGAAAAAGAGAAAATATATAAATGGAGAGATATGTGCAGAAAGTGAAAAATACATTCAAAGGACATATACAGTGATCGCAAGGGGATCCCATGTTGGGCGTTGTCCTCTCAATTGAAATCAAATTCTCCATCATGATAATCTATAGAAAAGGAAGACAAAAAAAGGGAAAATAAATAGAGAGCACAATCCTAACCCACACATTCTCAGATAGAAGATACGTATCCCACCGGCGCCCAGCTAAGTCACCCTAAAATCAACATTGAGTCCGCGGGGTTTTAGGGTTTGCAATTGGAAAATCCAATATAGTTCCCGCTGCTTCAGCATCACTGACCTATCACCCCCCCGTCGCGGCATGGCGATCTGGTCAATGACCCTGAAGCGCAGGTCTTTTTCAGTATGTAATGCTTCCGTGAAATGTTTGGACACCGGTAAATCTAGTCTCTTCTTCCTAATGGTGTACCTATGATGATTCAATCTTGTCTTGACATCCCATGTAGTCTCCCCTACATAAAGGAGATGACAGGGGCACTCCAACAAGTATACTACATAGGAGGAGTCACAGGTCAAGTGATGTTTAATCATATATTCCTCTCCTGTCTGTGGGTGCACAAAATGTGCACCCCTTAACATGAGTGGGCAATTCACACACCCATGACAAGGAAAACAACCCTTCCTGGATGCACCAAAGTATGTACTGAATGCAATCTTTTTAGTCCCGATGTCAGCCCGTACAAGATGATCTTTAATATTGCGTGTACGTTTATAAGACATCATTGGAGGGTTGGCAAATTCGGGAATGTTTCTGAAGTTACTGCCCAATATGGGCCAATGTCCCTTCAAAATATTACCGATTTTGTCACTCAGGGGTGAGAACCGGGTTATAAACGGGATACGTTTGGTGTCCTTTACCTCATTCGTCCCCTTTTCCAAGAGGGTTTTCCTAGGCTGTTGCATAGCCCTTGCCTTATGTTGTTCTATCAGTTTCTTAGGGTATCCCCTTTTGATAAATTTTTCACCCATTGTGGTGAGTCTATCAATGGTATCTTCTTCACCCTGTACTATCCTCCTGACCCCAAGCAGCTGGCTATAGGGTAATGATCTCACCATGCTCCTGGGATGACAACTGTTGTATTGAAGCAGTGTGTTTTTATCAGTTTTTTTAGTAAAAAGATCCGTGTGTAGAGAGTCTCCTCGTCTACACACTAAAAATACAAGAAATCCGCAGCACTCTTCAGTTGTATCAAACGTAGTGTAAATTTATTCCATCAAAACAGCAGGATAATGCGACGTTTCGACCGCCCTAGGTCTTTCTCAAGCAATTGAGCAATTGAGCAATTGATTGCTTGAGAAAGACCGAGGGCGGTCGAAACGTCGCATTATCCTGCTGTTTTGATGGAATAAATTTACACTACGTTTGATACAACTGAAGAGTGCTGCGGATTTCTTGTATTTTTGTTGATGCTGGGATCAAAAGCCAGGGTCCCGATCTGCTTGCACCATCACTACCACAGTTAAGGTATCGTCTATGATTGTCCCAAATTGTTTTTGTTGGGTATAGTAGTGCTGCCGGACCTCTCTATTTTTCTCGTCTACACACTGTCACATCAAGGAACTCGATATGGGTTTCAGAAAAAACCAATGTGAATTTGACCTCAGGGTCAATCCCATTGAGGAAGTCACCAAACTGATGTAACCCCTCAATGGAACCTGTCCACAACAGGAAGATGTCGTCTATGTAACGCCACCACCCCAGCACTTGTCTGAAGTGGTGGCTAACATAGACGTACATCTCCTCTAGATGGGCCATATAAATGTTCGCGTAATTGGGCGCCACATTTGAGCCCATTGCGGTGCCACGCAATTGGATCAAGAACTCATCCTGAAACAAAAAATAGTTACAGGTGAGTTACAATAGTTACAATAGTTACAGGTCCATGGAATGTAGAGAGTTTCTGACCACGCTATTGGATATTGTGCTCACCTGTAACTATTTTTTGTTTCAGGATGAGTTCTTTATCCAATTGCGTGGCACCGCAATGGGCTCAAATGTGGCGCCCAATTACGCGAACATTTATATGGCCCATCTAGAGGAGATGTACGTCTATGTTAGCCACCACTTCAGACAAGTGCTGGGGTGGTGGCGTTACATAGACGACATCTTCCTGTTGTGGACAGGTTCCATTGAGGGGTTACATCAGTTTGGTGACTTCCTCAATGGGATTGACCCTGAGGTCAAATTCACATTGGTTTTTTCTGAAACCCATATCGAGTTCCTTGATGTGACAGTGTGTAGACGAGGAGACTCTCTACACACGGATCTTTTTACTAAAAAAACTGATAAAAACACACTGCTTCAATACAACAGTTGTCATCCCAGGAGCATGGTGAGATCATTACCCTATAGCCAGCTGCTTAGGGTCAGGAGGATAGTACAGGGTGAAGAAGATACCATTGATAGACTCACCACAATGGGTGAAAAATTTATCAAAAGGGGATACCCTAAGAAACTGATAGAACAACATAAGGCAAGGGCTATGCAACAGCCTAGGAAAACCCTCTTGGAAAAGGGGACGAATGAGGTAAAGGACACCAAACGTATCCCGTTTATAACCCGGTTCTCACCCCTGAGTGACAAAATCGGTAATATTTTGAAGGGACATTGGCCCATATTGGGCAGTAACTTCAGAAACATTCCCGAATTTGCCAACCCTCCAATGATGTCTTATAAACGTACACGCAATATTAAAGATCATCTTGTACGGGCTGACATCGGGACTAAAAAGATTGCATTCAGTACATACTTTGGTGCATCCAGGAAGGGTTGTTTTCCTTGTCATGGGTGTGTGAATTGCCCACTCATGTTAAGGGGTGCACATTTTGTGCACCCACAGACAGGAGAGGAATATATGATTAAACATCACTTGACCTGTGACTCCTCCTATGTAGTATACTTGTTGGAGTGCCCCTGTCATCTCCTTTATGTAGGGGAGACTACATGGGATGTCAAGACAAGATTGAATCATCATAGGTACACCATTAGGAAGAAGAGACTAGATTTACCGGTGTCCAAACATTTCACGGAAGCATTACATACTGAAAAAGACCTGCGCTTCAGGGTCATTGACCAGATCGCCATGCCGCGACGGGGGGGTGATAGGTCAGTGATGCTGAAGCAGCGGGAACTATATTGGATTTTCCAATTGCAAACCCTAAAACCCCGCGGACTCAATGTTGATTTTAGGGTGACTTAGCTGGGCGCCGGTGGGATACGTATCTTCTATCTGAGAATGTGTGGGTTAGGATTGTGCTCTCTATTTATTTTCCCTTTTTTTGTCTTCCTTTTCTATAGATTATCATGATGGAGAATTTGATTTCAATTGAGAGGACAACGCCCAACATGGGATCCCCTTGCGATCACTGTATATGTCCTTTGAATGTATTTTTCACTTTCTGCACATATCTCTCCATTTATATATTTTCTCTTTTTCATGACTTAGGATCTGAGACCAATGAATTGCATGACATTCATGTCAGGAATTTTGCGGTGATGTTGATGGGACAGAGGAGGTTAGGTGTGGTTGATGGATGTAGGAGCAGGTGACATGGGACACGAGAGTGCCCTGTCTCCTGTTTCCCACAGGTGCATGCACCCAGAGATGGCTGCGTGTACCTGTGATAGACATTCTCCTCCACACCGTCCCCAATATGACCATAGGAGACGGGGATGTTGTTACGGGAGCCTGGCTATGATATGGTCTAGGTTCCTTGTGACGCTGGAGATTGTGCACGGGATTCCTCTGAGTGCATATTTCCAGGTACATCGCCTGTCCCCAGATGGCCACTGTTCCCGATTTCCGCATACAAATATCGTTACTATGGTCACATAGTGACGACAACATTGATCTCCGCCCCCCATGGTCACTTAGTGACGACAGCATTGGTCTCCGCCCCTCGGTACATGCGCAGCAGTGTGATACTGCTGGGATGTCGTGTTTCTTACAGCCGCGCAAAGCGCATGCGCGAGAAATGGGGAGGACTCGCGAGCCTAGTGTGCGTCCCGGCGACTGCGTATAGGTACGAGTTTGAGCGTTCTATGCGCATGCGCGGGACGCAACGGGATCTCGCGATCTAATGATGCAGACTGGCGCCTGCGCAATGGACGCCAGGGGACGCCAATACCGGATCGCAGTGTGGAGTCTCGTGTTGTGGGTTTGTCCCTCTTTTAATTTTTCTAAATTGATATGTACTTTAACACAATTTAGCACAGCTGCACTTTATGAGGCAATTGGTAAATATTTGTGTATTTAACACAGATTTGGGCATGTGGTAAAGTTGGTTTTCCACTATATATATACCATGTTGATATAAAGATGATTCATGTACACCGATGTAATTTAATGATCTGTATAATCATGTTTTGTACTGATATTTGTGAAATATGTTTTAATGAGCAATTATATAATTATAATGAGAACCACCTATTTAAATATGTTGAGAGCACTAGTTCATTAGCTTGACAAAGGCTCCATTGTGAGGGCTGAAATGCTGCATTGCACTGAATAAACATCACTGAATTTCCACAAGTCCGGAGTGCTGCCCGTTTTTCGTCATTTCTATTGGTGTTGTTCTGTGTCCAGGAACATTGGTGGATTTGCACCCGGCATCTTATAGAGTGCTGCTGATTGTTTTTGCTTTATCTATCTATCTATCTATCTATCTATCTCAGGCATGCTCAACCTGCGGCCCTCCAGCTGTTTGTAAAACTACAACTCCCACTATGCCCTTTTCTAGGCTGATAGCTGTAGGCTGTCCAGGAATGATGAGCATTGTAGTTTTTCAACAGCTGGAGGGCCGCAGGTTGAGCATGCCTGATCTATCTTATAATTATAGATCTAACTATTTTATTCAGCACATAGTGAGGTCATATTTTGCAATGCGTTTTCTGGTATGGAGATAAATCATAACTTTGCAAAACAGTAATAAGTAATTGAAATTTAGGTAAAGTGAAATTCTAATTAGTAAAATAAATCATGATTAGCTTTGCGTAAATCAATAGTGCAAGGAAAGTTTTGTAATATATCTTAGAAGAGAAACATACTACTTCTACTGCTCCTCCTGCACTCTCAGCTCAACCTTGACATACCATCAGCTCATTGAGGGATCTTGTTGCATGCTGCCCATAGAAGTCTACACCGTTCACCACATGAGCGCTGCTTTGATTAAAAAAGGATTCAAAGTATTATGTGAATCGACTTCGGATGTTTCATTCGAAGTCGATTCACTCATCCCTAGTCTCCACCCTCTGGTTTAGAGGAAGCTGATGATTATAGATAAAGGCGGGAGAGTAGCAAACTGCTGAAAAAATGAAAACAAGTCATGTAATATCCTGAAAAAGTGCTAATCTACACATACAGTGGCATGCAAAAGTTTGGGCACCCCTGTCCAAAATTACTGGTACTGTGAACAGTTAAGCAAGTTTAAGATTAAATGATCTCCAAAAGGCATAAAGTTAAAGCTGTAACATTATTTTTAACATGTTAAGCAATATTGGTGTATTATTTTGGTTTAGTACAATTTTAGAGTGACAAAAGGAAAAGGAGTACTTTTCTAAAGTATAGGAGCCCAAGGAGATTTCAGAGCTCAGATGACTGACCGAGGTCGACCTTAACAGTCATTGTTGGGAAAGGACAGGTGATGCAAACAAAGCTTTATAGATACCCAGACTCCTCTAACCTTCTCCCAAAAAGCAGCAGCCATGGGTTCTTCTAAGCAGCTGCCTAATGGTGCATTCACGTGACTTTTGTGGTCTGCAAAAAAATATTGATAATGTCCGTGTGATTTCTGTGTTTGCGGGACTATGGAACGGACATATGGATGCAGACAGCACACAAAGTGGTGGTCGCATTTTTTGCATAAATGGGTCCGCATCCAATCTGCAAAAAATGCAGACGGGTGCGGACCAAAAATATGGTAGTGTGAACGCCCGGGCCCTCACACTAAAATGTTTGAAGCCCACAAAGCAGGAGAAGACTGTAAAAAGATCGCAAATCGTTTTAGGTTGTTATTTCTTCAGTTCGAAATGTAATTAAGAAATGACAGTTACCGGGAACAGAGGCGATCTAGAGACTGGTCTAGAAGACAAAAAAAAACATTCAGAGACCACTGCCTATAGGATTGCTAGAAAGGCAAATCAGAACCCCCACTTGACTGCAAAAAGTTTATATATTTTTTAAATATATTTTTAAAGATGCAGATGAGCAAAACCTTCACAGTAGTAATAGTGCTTCACGCTATGAGTAACATTCTTGAAGTTTTAGTGGGGGCTGTTAACATGTATACATCTGTGTGTGGGTGGAGCATGCAGGAGACGGCTTAATTGTATGTGTTTTACAGTTTCCATGATAAATGTATGGTCAGTACATGAGATAAAGAAGTTGTGTTTATTTTGCTGCCTATCCGCACTTTTCTTGATACTTTTTTAAAAGTTGTTTTATTTTTGAGGAATTTCTCAGCTAGATTAACCAAACAGAAGTGCCCTACTAGCTGTGACCAAATGCATTGTCATTGGCATTTAGTGTAGATTTCTATTGCTTTATGCCTTGTCTAGTACTGGAACAGTACATATTGATGGCCTGTCCTCAGAACAGGTCATGAATATCAGATTCACGGAGGTCTGACTCTCGGCGATCAGCTGTTTGAAGAGGAGGTGGCACTTGTACAAGCACTGCTTCCTCTTCAAGTTTACACTGCGCGTCGTCTCGCTTGCACAAGTGCTCGTCCATTTTAAGTGAATGAAACAAGCACTTGTAATTTCACTGCACTGCTGAGACTTCCAAGACGATGAGCAGTGTGATCCTAAAGAGGAAGTCTTCAAACAACTGATTGGCGGGGTTGCCGGGTGTCATCGATATGTACTGGCTGCACAACCCCTTTAAAGGATTTGCCCATGCTTGTAAATGTGTTTGAATATAAAATGATACAAAAAGTCATCTTCGTGGCTCTTTTTTTACCTCCTTCTGACTCATCAGTGTTTCTGACTCCTTCATAAGTGGCTCATGAATAATAGTAATAATAAAATTTACATTAGACCTTTCTAGCACATCCCAGTTATTACAGTTTTTTTGTAAGTAGGGGCCTTGTGGTGTTAGCACCTAACAACAATTATTTTAAATGAATAAAATTTTATAAACTTTCCTAAATTCATATGACAGTAAATATACAACAAGCTATGCATTTTATAAATTAATTTTACCATATTAATAATATATTTGATATGACTTGGGCCCCAGCAGTCTCTGTACTTCCTGCTCCAGCGATAATGTCCTCACATGGACATGTGACTGCTGCCATCACTGGCTGTAACGGTGTCCTGTCAACTCCACTGAGTTAACCGCTGTGGACAGTAAGGTGCCTATTACATTATTTTATTATAAGATTCTAAGCAGTTTTCCCAAAAATTTGACATGGCTGTACAACCCCTTTAACTGTCTCATATTATGCATCTGACTTGGCTCCTTTAAAGGGTTTATCCAGGAAAAGATATTTATGATTTATCCTCAGGATCGGTCATCCGTATCGGATCTGCGGCCAATTAGCTGTTAGAGCACCACAGCCTCTTCCTAGGCCAGTGACATCATTGTACATTAGTCACATGGCCTAGTTGCAGCTCAGCCCCATTCAAGTCAATGGGGCTGAGCTGCAGTACCAATCACTGCCACTATACGATGGCGGGAGCCTGAATCGTTCATCAGAGCTTCGGTGAGCGCAGCAGCTCCGCGAAACGGCTCATTGCCAGGGGTGCTGGGACTTGGACCGCTGCTGTGATAATGATGACCTATCCTGAGGATAATTCATCTTTATCTTTTCCAGGATAACCCCTTTAATTTCTACTGAACTTTTATATACTGTAAATAAGGTGTTCGGTGCACAGTGAGCGGGGCCACTTTTGTCGGTGCACCTGGCATCTCCTGTGTCATCGTTGTTGGCGCTGAAGGGACTCACTCAGGGACTGTCACACAGCAGGCTGAGGCCCTGGGCAGTATTGCTGGTGGATCAACGGTGCACTGAATAAAGTGATCCCAACCACCGTGAGCCAACATCATCCGCATAAACATACAAAGATTAGAGGACCAGATATTCAGATGAAAGATATGGTCATGTTTCGGGGTACCTACCCTCTGTGGCGGTATGCTTACTGTGAAACAGATTTTCAGTGCCTAGCACTTCACACAAAGTATGTCGAATTCAATGTTCTCTAGAAAGTTTGGTTTTTAAGAGAGCATATGCTGAAGAATGCCCATGCCACCCTAATCGCAGCTTTTGAGTATCCCATACTGTGCCAGAGTATATATTGTACCAAGTCACAGAGTCTAGTGTACATGTTTGGCACCACATTGGCAGATTCTTGGGATAGCATAAGTTTATAGCTGAGGGATCAGTTTATTGCATGGTAATGCTGCAGTCCGTGGCTACCAAGGCTTGCTGCTGGAGAATTATCTCCACGTTCCATCATTCTCAATCATGTGGTTATAAATTAAGTTGTAAGAGATGAAATAACTGTAAATCAATATCCTATTGGATCCTGAAAGTCTGCAGCCAGAATATGTGCTTACACAGTGCTCTTGTCCTCCTGTGAGATCTAATACTTTCACATTACATTTGTTTCTTCTTTGTAAAACTCTGTTGGGTTTTGAGGCGCAGTATATCTTCCTATCTGCTACGCCTACCCTTATAGTGTAGAAGAAAGCACAGCACTCTCCAAATTATTTTATTGATACGGTCAGTATTCACATTAGGTCTCGAAGTATGAGCTTCCTATTAGGAAAAATTAAATTCATGATTGGATAAGTCGTCAATATCTGATCAGTGAGGGTCCGAACTCCAGCATCCCCACCGATCATCTATTTGAAGCTTATCAAGCACAGCGCCGTACATTGTTTAGTGGCAGCTCTAAGCTGCACCTAGGCCATATGACTGGTGAACATGACGTCAGCGGCCTCGGAAGAGGCTGTGGCGCTCACCAGAACCCTACCAATCAGAAGTGATATCCTGAGAATAGCCCATCAATATCAAAATCCCAGAGAGTTCCTTTAATTGAGTGAGATTGACATTGTTTGTGACCTATCTTCCGCCTCGAGACTCGAAGAGCAGCTCTATCCAGCACTGTAAGGGCATTCTGCGAGAATTTCAATGTGGATTTCTGTATGTTTTTGCATCCAAATTTCAGCAAAAAACACAATTTCTAATTGTGTTTTTTGGGTGTGAATTTGATGCGGTTTTGCGGCGGATCTCATCCTTCATTTGAAAAGGGTGGAATCTGCAGCTAAAGCTGCAAACATAATTGACATGATGCAGATTTGGGAATCCGCTCAGCAGATAAATTTTCCGCACATAAAAATCCACGAAGTGTATGTGAGATTTGTGTAACCTCATACACTTTGCTGGTACTGGACTACTCTGCAGCTTTTCCGCACGGGAACGTGTGCAGGTACCCTAAAGATCCAGGGAGCTATGTCTGGACTGTAGGGTGGATGGTTAAGCTCCATAAAGCCGCATTCTCTCATAGCAGCCTGTGATTCTCGAAACTTGATAGCTGGCGCATTGTTGTGAAGCAGCAACCCACCTGCCGACAACTTCCTACAACATTTTTTTTTCATTGCCTCACTTAATGCCTTCATTGTTGAAGCATAGGTATTCTCCAGTAATTGTTGTCTTGTGTGGCATGAATACTAGTAATAAAACGCCTTCTGCATCCCCAAGAGACTGTTCCCCTGATCTTTCCAGCTGACTGCCGCACACAATATTTATTTGGAGTTGGTGACCCCTTGTGCTTTCATTGCATGGACTCTTGTTTAGTCTCAGGATCATGGTGGTGGACCCATGCTTCAGCATCCGTAATAATTTGAGAATAATAGTCTTGTGGATTTTCTCTAAGCATGTCTAAATTCTCATGGTCAAATTGCTGGCGACAAGGTTTTTTGCTCAGGTGTCAACATTCATGGCACCCACCAGGAACTGACCTTTGACGTCATCAAAACATCATGAATGATACTGAACACTGAAATGCCTAATTCATGAGCTATAACACTGACTTTGACCCAATGATCTTCAAAAATCATGGCCTCCACTACATGGCACATTGCTTTGACAGGAGTCCTCTTCAGTTGTTTCCCTACCCCATTTAAACTGCTTGGCCCAAAACTTTACTTAGTAGTAAGTAGGTGCATCATCACCATATACAGCAATCATCCTTTCATGGAGTTCTTTAGGCTTCTTTTCTGACTTTTGTAAGGAATTTAATCATGGAACGAAGCTTCAAATCTCTCATTTTCTTTGTAGACCCACACTGCACTGCACTTGCCATCCTGTCACTTCCAGTGCTTTCATCATTCTGAACTGCTACTGTGTCTATTGTATGTCCAGACCTGTCTCAACCTGCACAGACAAGCTTAGCTCTCTAACACTGACATGCTAATATGCTGGGGTAGATAACTTATTGAACACCCCTCATATAGCGCTGGAAAGCGCTTCTCAACATCCTCATGGAAGCTCTAAGATTAAGGTCTGGGAAGGACCGAAACATTAGAAAATAGGCTGCAAACAATGAAAATCTCATTAATTAAGGGAAAGCAAAAATAATTTTTTTTCTGATTTGGATGTTCATTCTTCCAGAATATTGGAGGGTGCTGCACTTCTATACTAGTTGTGTGGGTACGTTCCCTTTCCTAAGCACCTTCACCTCATGCCCCTGAGTGAGACCCTTGATTCCTACATTACCTTCTCCCTTATAGACAGTAATCTAATGTAAATGGGATGAATATTTCATATTGTTCTTGTTGAAATGTTGCTTTGCTTGGAATTTTCATGTTGTGATCTGCAAAGAAGCTATGTATAAAAACCTGTGAAATCTGGTTTTGCATATTTTAATGCGAAAAACTGGGTTTTACAACTTTTTAAACACCATTGCGACTAGTAGCAACTGGTTTTTTTAGTGTCACCTTTGCCAGTTTTTGAAAAAAGGGCATGATAAGGGCAGAGTGTCAGCGGGCCCTTTGATGCCAAGCAAATTTATCATCATTTATGCCAGAAATTGGGGGAAATATTGACTGAAATCTTTGCCATACAGACTGCTGTAAGAGGCATTTAATTTATTGCAAAGCCTGCACCTCTTCATAAATTAAATGCCTCCTCTCACGGGACAGGGCTCATCAAGACTAGCATAGCAGACGCTGCTCTTGCTAAATCAGGGCCTAAGTGTCTAATTTCCATGCTGCACCAATGCCAGGAAAATAAATCATTGCTCAGTTCCCATTGGAATCAGTGGGTGGTATTTGTTATGCATGGACATGCCAGGTCCTCCAGATATGGCGTTTGTAGCCCCTCTATATGTTGGCTAATAGATGAGGATTTTAATCAGAGAACATCCATTTATTAAATGAAAGTTGCCTAATAGGGTATTTAAATATAGGCTCCAAATTAGGATGGGTTCACATCATGTTTTTTTTCATCCGTTTAACATACACAAAAAAACAGTTAGGAACAGAAGTATTTGAACACCCACTTAGAAATCATGGAGGGGTCTGAAATTCACATTGTAGGTGCATTCCCAATCTGAGAGACAGAATTAAAAAACAAAACAAAAAACAAACAAACAGGAAATCACAATGTGAATGTATTTGTCTTGTACTGCTAAACATAAGTATTTGAACACCTAAGAAAATCGGTGTTAATATTTGGTACAGAAGCCTTTGTTTGCAATTACAGAGGTCAAACGTTTCCTGTAGTTCTTGACCAGGTTTGCACATACTGCAACAGGGATTTTGGCCCACTCCTCCACACAGATCTCCTCTAGATCTGTCAGGTTTCGGGGCTGTCGCTGAGCAACACAGAGTTTCAGCTCCCTCCAAAGATGTCCTATTGGATATAGGTCTGGAGACTAGCTAGGCCATTCCAGAACCTTGATATGTTTCTCACGGAGCCACTCCTTGGTTATCCTGGCTGTGTGCTTCGGGTCATTGTCATGTTGAAAGACCCAGCCACGACCCATCTTCAATGCTCTGACTGAACGAAGGAGGTTGTTGCTCAAAATCTCACTATAAATGGCCCCATAAATCCTCTCCTTAATACAATGCAGTCATCCTGTCCCCTTCGCAGAAAACCACCCCCAAAGCATGATGTTACCACCCCCATGCTTCACTGTAGGGATGGTGTTCGTGGGATGCAACTTATCCTTCTTTTTCCTCCAAACACGACGAGTGAAGTTTAGACCAAAAAGTTCTACTTTTGTCTCATCTGACCACATGACTTTCTCCCATGATTCTTCTGGATCATCCAGATGGTCATTGGCAAACTTCAGATGGGCCTGGACATGTGATGACTTGAGCAGGGGAACCTTCCGTGCAATGGATGATTTGAAACCATGACGGCGTAGTGTTCTACCGAGAGTGACCTTTGAAACTGTGGTCCCAGCTCTCCATGTCATTGACCAGCTCCTCCCTTGTAGTTCTGGGCGGATTCCTCACCTTTCTTATCATCAGTGATACCCCACGAGGTGAGATCTTGCATGGAGCTCCAGTCCGAGGGAGACTGACAGTCGTCTTTAGCCTCTTCCATTTTCTAACAATTGCTCCAACAGTTGATCTATTTTCACCAAGCTGCTTGGCAATTGCCCCGTAGCCCTTTCCAGCCTTGTGGAGGTCCACAATTTTGTCTCAGGTGTCTTTTGACAGCTCTTTGGTCTTGCCCATGGTAGTAGTTGGCGTCTGACTGTGGGGTGGACAGGTGTCTTTAAAGAGCTCAGACAGGTGCTACAAAGTTAGATTAATGAGTGGAGTAGAGGTGGACTTTTTAATGGCGCAGTTCTTTGAGAACAGGTCTTTGAGAGCCAGAATCCTTACTGTTTCTCAGGTGTTCAAATACTTATGTTCAGCAGTTCAAGACAAATAAATTCTTTAAAAATCATACAATGTGATTTGCAATGTGCCGTACCTGAGGGGTTAACTGCCGCGGATCGCATCTACCTCTCATAGAGCTCGGGTGCTGGCTATATGATTCTGCAGCCAGTACCCACCTCCTGTTTTTAAATTAACGGGTTATCTTCATTGGTGGTGCAGTGCGCCCCCTCCCCAGTATTAAAAACATTGGTGGTGCAGTGGCCACAGGGTCCCCTCTCCCCTCCTCCTCATTGGTGGTGCAGTGGCAGCTTCTGATCGGAGCCCTAGCAGTGTAATCCTGGGGCTCTGATCGGTTACCATGGCAGCCAGGATATACTACTGAAGCCCTGGCTGCCAAGGTAATCTCCCTGCTGCTGTGTGACAAAGCACAGCGCAGCAGGGAGAGTGTGAGATCCTGTTCACCCTAATAGAGCTCTATTAGGGTGAATAGGACAAGGGTTCTAGCCCCTAAGGAAGCTAATAGTTGGTAAATAAAAAGTAAAAAAAAAAGTTTAAAAAACAAACACCAAAATAAAGTATAAATCACCTCCTTTGCCAATTTTACATATAAAATATATATATATATATATATATATATATATATATACATATATATATATATATATATATATATATACATATATACATATAAATATATAGATAATAAATAAATTAACATATTACATATCACCAAAATATAAAAAAATATCTCCTATGCGGTGAATGTCGTATAAGAAAAGAAAAAAAAAGAAAATGCGCGATTTGCAATTTTTTTTGTCACCTTGTCCACCCCAAAAATAGGATAGGACTGTTCCATAAGATGCGGAATGCACACAGTATTTTTTTTTGCGTGGTATCGAGTATTGCAATACTTTTTTATGATATTGAAACAGAGTCAAAATTGTGGTATCAAGACAATCCTACGTCAAACAGAGGCTTAAAATGTGAGGTGAACCCACCCTTAGACAAGCCCTCTAGAAAGGACCATTTATGTCTCCTCAAACGTCTGTTTTAGTAAATACCTGTATTCCCCATATTATAAGGCCTCTTTCACACGGGCGTTGCGGGAAAATGTGCGGGTGCGTTACGAGTGCAAAACATTGTAATAAGTTTTGCACTCGCGTGAGAAAAATCGCGTGTGTTTGGTATTCAAACCCGAACTTCTTCACAGAAGTTCGGGCTTGGGATCGGTGTTCTGTAGATAGTATTATTTTCCCTTATAACATGGTTATAAGGGAAAATAATAGCATTCTGAATACAGAATGCATAGTAAAACATCGCTGGAGGGGTTAAAAAAAATAAAAAAATAATTTAACTCACCTTAGTCCACTTGATCGCGTAGCCGGCATCTCCTTCTGGCTTCATCTGATCTCTGTGCAGCAACAGGACCTTTGGTGACGTCATTCCGGTCATCACATGATCCATCACCATGGTAAAAGATCATGAGATGACCGGAATGATGTCACCAAAGGTCCTGTTGCTACACAGAGATCAGATGAAGACAGAAGGAGACCGGGCCGCGATCAAGTGGACTAAGGTGAGTTAAATTATTATTATTATTTTTTTAACCCCTCCAGCGATGTTTTACTATGCGTTCTGTATTAAGAATGCTATTATTTTCCCTTATAACCATGTTATAAGGGGAAATAATAATGATCGGGTCTCCATTCCGATCGTCTCCTAGCAACCGTGCGTGAAAATCTCACCGCATCCGCACTTGCTTGCGGATGCTTGCGATTTTCACGCAACCCCATTCATTTCTATGGGGCCTGCGTTACGTGAAAAACGCACAAAGAGGAGCATGCTGCGATTTTCACGCAACGCACAAGTGATGTGTGAAAATCACCGCTCATGTGAACAGCCCCATAGAAATGAATGGGTCGGTATTCTGTGCGGGTGCAATGCGTTCACCTCCCGCATCGCATCCACGCGGAATACTCGCTCGTGTGAAAGGGGCCTAACCGTTCTGGGGCATCTTTTCTTGTTCTTCTGTTATTCCTCCCAAACTTTTTATGGGCCCCATTGAAAAAATGCCTATTCTTGTCTGCAAAACAGACAGGAATAGGACATGTTCTTTAATTTGCAGCTCGGCTGCACGGATGTGGACAGCACACTAGAAATGAATTGGTTTGTGTGGTATCTGCAAAAAATGGCGGATCGGAAGCGGATTGAAGATACAGCTGTGTGCATTAACCTAAAAGAGGAAAGGCATAATGTAGAGTTCTTAAAAAAAAATTCTTCTATGGCCCCTTTCACACGAGCGAGTTTTCCGCGCGGGTGCAATGCGTGACGTGAACGCATAGCACCCGCACTGAATCCTGACCCATTCATTTCAATGGGTCTGTGTACATGAGCGTTGTTTTTCACCCATCACTTCTGCGTTGCGTAAAAATTGCAGCATGTTCTATATTCTACGTTTTTCACGCAGCCCTGGCCCCATAGAAGTGAATGGGGCTGCGTGAAAAACGCATTGCATCCGCAAGCAAGTGCTGGTGCGATGCGTTTTTCACTGATGGTTGCTAAGAGATGTTGTTTGTAAACCTTCAGTTTTTTTATCACGCGTGTGAAAAACGCATCGAAACCGCGCGGAAAAAACTGAACAACTGAACGCAATCGCAGACAAAACAGACTGAACTTGCTTGCAAAATAGTGCGAGTTTCACTGAACGCACCCTAAACGCATCCGGACCGAATCCGTCACGCTCGTGTGAAAGGGGCCTATGGGGAATGCAAGTTCTTTCTAAGGCCTCATGCACACGACCGTGGTGTGTTTTGCGGTCCGCAATTTGCGGAACGGCACGGACAGCCTTTAATATAAATGCCTATTCTTGTCCGCAAAGCGCGGACAAGCATAGGACATGTTATATTTTTTTTTTGCGGGGCCACGGAACGGAGCAATGGATGTGGACAGCACACGGAGTGCTGTCTGCATCTTTTGTGGCCCCATTGAAGTGAATGGGTCTGCATCCGAGCTGCCAAAACGGCGGCTTTGATGCGGACCAAAACAATGGCCATGTGCATGAGGCCTAAAACAGACCGTTCTGAAGAGCTGGCGGATTTTCCGACTACGGAGTGGTTTGAACAAGGCATCTTTAGGATGGACATCCGAATACTTTGGGCTGAGATATGTTGTTTGTGTATCCACTTCTTGAATGCCCCCTGAGCGATGGCCCCATCATTACAGAAGCTGACAGTGTTATGTCCCCATACCAGTGTAGCTGCGCAAGTGACGTTTGTCCAACGTGTTCCAGTTTAGCTGATCATCCGACATAATTGTTGGTAACGAGTGTAGAATAGCATATCTCTTACTGCAGGAATTTGCCATGGCAGCACACAAGGGTGTTTGCTGGACATGAGACTGAGACATGACACCAGCGTTATATGACTCTTAAATGTCGTTTCACGCCCTGCTCTGAAAATGTGTGGACAACCTTTTAGGCTCGAGCCGGTGTGATGCTATACCGAGTATGGGGCAGCCTGTTTGGTTTCCATGGGGATGCAATGGTGTCAGCCCTGGCTGTTCTGACCTTGGGTAGTCAGTACGGCTCTTTTTACACTTACTGTGTGACTGAACGCCTGCTTTGTTCCTTAAGTGGTGCCCAGGATGGCAAAGTGAGAGCCATAGTTTTTTTTTACTGGAATTTTATCAGTATTTTAGTGAAAAATGCCAGCTTCAGATCTTATCTAAAGGTCTGTGGGAAATGTTAAACACATCACAAACAGGTTTTTTTTTTTTTGTTTTTTTTTTGGACACTTGGATAGCATTTTTGGGGTTATTTTTTTTTACCCTAAAAGAAAAAATGCATGGGTCAATGTGTGTGGAGTTTTTAACTCCTTTGGGGCCCAACTAATTTTGAGAGTTTGTTTTTGCGGGAAAAGTTGCATTTTTAATGGTACTATTTATTTTGTCATATCGTGTATTAAAAACGGGGGGAAATTGGAAAAAATTAAAAAACACTAAATACCGGAATAGTTTTTACGGCGTTCACTATAAACTAATAACAATCTTCTGATCAGTGAGATTATATAGTTTAAAACCTTTGAAAAAAAGCATGACCATATTCTGACAGCCATAACTTTCTATAGTTATACAGAGCTTCTTAGGGCTTCTTTTTTGAAAGGCGATGTGTAGTTTTTATTGATACCATATTAAAGGTACATATGATTTTATTTTATTTTTTTTATCACTTTTTGTTAATTTATTTTTTTTAGTTGGAGAAGTGACTTTTATATCTTAATAGTTTGGACATTTTGAACTTGTTTATTATATGTACAATTTGAAAATTGGGTGATTTTAATTAGTTCTATATTTCAAATGTTGTTTTTTTTTTGTTTTTTTTTACTATTGCAATCTATACCTATTAGGCCTGAGGCATGCACCAGGCTGCCATAACAACTAATCCTTTTTGCTGTTGGCAAAGGGGTGTTGAGGATTCTGATCATCAAATTAGGTACCACAGTCTCTTTAGACTGTAACACCTAAGGGGTCTTTTTACCAGGAGGGGGGTTATCTCCGACCCCAGTCATTGCTGGCAGCTGTATTACCCAGCTGGCACCCGCCTTGTATGGAGTGGGCGCTGCTCGAGAGAGAAGCAGGCCAAAAGCTTGTTCATCTGACAGCTATGTCACCCAGCCGCACCCTATATGTGTGTTTAATTCTATGGGGGAAAGACAGAAATGGAAGCATCTGTCAAAAACAACTGGTGATAACTTAACTTATCTCTGTGCAGAATGTAAGGGACGGTCATGCCAAATCTATTTTTCCAGTGACATTTGGGGACAATTATGGTGCCTTTTACACACATTAGATTATGTAGAGATCACAGATTTCAGCATTGGACTTATCATAGACCGCCAGTGTACTCTGGTCTATGATAACCCCGTGCTATGCTGAATGCTGCACCTCATTTATGACAGTGTACACCGCGTCATAAATTGGGCACAGCACCTGAAGTCCATGCACCTAAACAGGTATCTATTCCAGCCTCGGTCTTCTTTTACACCAGAAAACTGCCATAAAAGAAGAAAGTGGCGGCCCCTCTGGCCATGCCACTGCCCTCCCCTTGTACCCTTTTCGAGAAAGTGGTGAAGAACTACCACTTGTGTTTAAAAAGTCACAAACGCAGTCTTTGTGACCTTTTCATGCTAGAAAACTGGTGACATTATGATAAATCAGGCCCCATATTGCATAACAGTATATGGTAATTTACAGTATTCACCATCTTTGTTGGTTCTATGCTTGGTGAACACATTTTAATTCAGTTTTGAGAGAAGCACAAACTGTTTACCGTATTTCATTTATTATTATTTTTTATTAATTTATAAAAATAAAAAAAGCATAAAAGAAAAAGATGTTTTCCACAGCTACTATCAGTCTTGTCGTCCTTTTCAGGTTCTAGCATCTACTGCTGGAATTTGGTTGGTTCGATGGATGGGCAGTGTTGACTTAAAGGGCATCTGTCAGCAGATTTGTACCTATGACACTGGCTGACCTGTTGTGCGCGCGCTTGGCAGCTGAAGGCATCTGTGTTGGTCCTATGTTCATATGTGCCCACGTTGCTGAGAAATATGATGTTTTAATATATGCAAATCAGCCTCTAGGAGCAACAAGGGCGTTGCCGTTACACCTAGAGGCTTTGCTTTGACTGCACCCTCTGCACTTTGGGCCGGCAGTGAAAATGTCATCACGACTGCCCATGTCAATCGAAGTTGAGAGGGTGCGGCAGTTGTTGAGAAAACAGAGCCTTCACGTATAATGGCAACGTCCCGGTTGCTCCTTGAGGCTCATTTGCATATATTAAAACTATATTTTTCTCCGCAATGCAGGCACATATGAACATGGGACCAACACAGATGTCTTCAGCTGCCAAGTGCTCATGTAACAGTTCAGCCAGTGTCATAGGTACACAACTGCTGACAGATGCCCTTTAACAATGGGCAGTTGAGTGCTGTGCGGTGGATGTCGGACTGTCCCAACTTTATTATGCTTTTTAGGCCTCATGCACACGACCGTTGTTGTGTTCCCTTCCGCAAAATGGGGTTCCGTTGTTCCGTGATCCGTTTTTGTTTCCGTCTGTCTTCCTTTATTTTTGGAGGATCACCAGACATAAAGGAAAGTAAAAAAAAAATCTAAGACCGGTTTGCCATGCAAATGATAGGAAAAAAACGGACGCGGATGACAATCTTGTGTGCCTCCGTATTTTTTAGCGGTCCCATTGACTTGAATGGGTCCGCAAACCGTTTTCCGCTAAAATAATAGAACAGGTTATTTTTTTGACTGACTGGAACCACGGATCACGGACGCGGATGACAAACGGTGCATTAGCCAAGTTTTCAACGGACCCATTGAAAGTCAATGGGTCCGCAGAAAATCACGAAAAACGGAACAACGGACACGGAATAAAACAACGGTCGTGTGCATGAGGCCTTAGTCTTCTTTCCTCCCAGCTTAGTTTGTCATGCCCCATTTACACCATAATGCGTCATCAGCTTGTACAGGAGTTAATCATTACCGTCGTTACCCGGATGAATTGCTTGTAAACCGTTGTACCCCAGAGCTAAACACAGGTAGTCGGCTTCATGTACATGATGCAACGTAGTGTAACCTTTATATCCGATTAGTAATTTTCTTTGTAACACTTTAATGAAGACTTTAGTTATCTATAAACGTATTTATCCTACACTTCAGCGGCAAATCACTTTTTCTTCTGGATGGCGCAGTTAGAACAGCAGTAGGTTCATTGTCCTTTTTGTCTGGGCTGCCTTGTGCTTAATTGTAGCTTGTAGCTGCTGGGATTGAAAAGATTATTCCTAGCAATTTTCTGTGTCAACTAACCTCTTCCACATAACAAAACGATACTTCTGAGTGGCGGAATGACTTCATATTACCCCACGTCTCTTTCTGGCGATGCGTTTCTTTAGTTGTTATCTTGTGGCCTTTTCACTTATTGGATCAGGTGCTTCTTATAGGAAGAGCCAGGAAATATACGTTTTTGAGTTGTTTCATCATGTAACGTTAACGTTTTTATTTAGCTATTTCTATGAGAAAGCCTGGTGACAACCAGTAGGACCACTGTTACAGCTCTCACAAAGATAGTGACCCAGCATTCCCACACTCCTGAATGGCACGGTGCCTAGTTATGCACTGGTATTTCTGCATAGCTATTAAGGTTTGTAATTCAGGATACTAGGAACCGGTACAGTGTGCTGTCCGCATTTTTTGCGGCCCCATTGAAGAGAATGGGTCCACATCTGACCCACAAAAAATGAGGATTTACCAGAATCGCCTTCCCTCTCCTTCCTTATTCTGGCCATACACATTGAAAACCTGTCTCTAAACACTTATTGAGCCAGCAGCTGTCTCTTTAGACCCCCTACGTACACATGCATCCTTGGCTGGAGCATTTTATGAATTTTTTTTACACCTCTAACTCCACCCAATCTCTACACACCCAATCCTGCCCAGCCCATTTTGTCACCCTACTGGGTAGTTATGCCTCATTAGTGCCACCACTCAGTAAAATGTCCCCTTAGAGCACCTACACAGTAGTTGTGCCCCCCTTAAGGCCCCCAAACAGTAGTTATGTCCCCTTAGTACCCCTCACAATGCTGCTGCTCCCTTACCCCCATACAATGGTGCTGCCCCTTAGTGCCCCCCTTATGTACCCCTGACAATATAGCTGCCCCTGTGCTAAAATAAAAAAGTAATACTCAATCTAGCCCCATTTCCCAAATGACTGGAGCATAATGCGTCATACTCTTCTTTAAGTCAATGGGGTCCGTCACACACCATTAGTTTAAGTTTGGCATCTGTCAATTCCATTAATTTTGATGTTCATGTGTAAGGGTATGTTCTCACAACGGATTTTTAACTGTATCAAAATTTGCCACATATCCCACGGCAGAGACCACTGGTCTCGGTTCGGCATCACTGAATGGGACTAAACCATTGGCAGCCTCCCGCTGCGTCTTTCCGAATGGTCCATGCGGTAGCTGTGCCAAGAATGGACATGTAGATTCTCGCTGCAGTCTGGAAAACCTCATGTGAAAAATCCTATGCTGCTTGAAATGCAGCACGGCCTCCCATTGAAAACAATGTTCCGCGCCAAAAATCTGTCGTGTGAACATACCCTATATGACTAAATTGTCAGCTGCTTAGCTATAATAGCAGTAGTGTCATACAATGGTGCTGGTGCTAATGTATCGCCGTGTGCCATGACCTGTATAAAAGCTTCCTGGCCCGTTACCTTTATCTAGGCATGGGAACACGCTAGCTGACATCATCTTAGAGGATAGAGCCCACAGGACAGTGACAACCCTAAATCCTTTCTCTCTGCGATCGTTATACTGCGTTATATAGAGTGATGGAGCACTGGACTGATGGATCAATATACAGGGGCGGAACGCAATGCTAAGAAGCGAGATATCCACCGACCGCACTGCTATCAGCTGTCAGCAGTCTGGTGTGGTTTATTATATTTAATCTGTTTTACACATGGCCAAGTACTTTTGCTTGCCTTTTGTCCGGTTTGGAAAACACATTTTCAGATGTTCTGTAAGGGCATGCCGAGTTACTAGAGAGGAGCCCCGTATTCAGGACAAAGTGGCTGTAAAGAGTGTCTCTCTGAGGAGGACCTGCCATGTCTGAATAAGGCTACTTTCACACTTGCGGCAGAGGATTCCGGCAGGCAGTTCTGTCACCGGAACTGCCTGCCGGATCCGGCAATACGGACGCAAACTGAGGGTACTTTCACACTAGCGGTTTTCTTTTCCGGCACGGAGTTCAGTCATAGGGGCTCAATACCAGAAAAGAACTGATCAGTTTTATCCTAATGCATTCTGAATGGAGAGCAATCGTTCAGGATGTCTTTAGTTCAGTCACTGAACAGCGTTTTGGACGGAGGAAATACCGCAGCATGCTGAGGTATTATCTCTGTCCAGAATTCTGGAACAGTTGTCGGAATGCCGGATCCGGTATTAATTTTCATTGAAATGTATTAATGCAATGCCGGATCCGTCCTTATATATAATAATATGTAACGGATCCGTTTCTCCGGATGATATCCGGAGAGACGGATCCATTCTTGCAATGCATTTGTAGGACGCATCCGGATCCGTCTACAAATGCTGTCCGTTTGCATGCAGATTGATGGACCCGGCAGGCAGTTCCGGCGACGGAACTGCTTGCCGGATCACTCTGCCGCAAGTGTGAAAGTAGACTGATGGCATTTGTCAGACGGATCAGAAACCTGAGCCGTATGACAGATGCATTGAAATGCCGGATCCGTGTCTCCGGTGTCATCCGGAAAAACGGATCCGGCATTTATTTTTTTCACATTTTTTTCCGGTCTGAGCATGTGCAGACCGCAGTGCCAAATCCGTTTTGCCTGAACACTCGGGGCTGGATCCGGCATTAATGCATTTCAATGGTAAAAAATGCCGGATTTGGCATTCTGGCAAGTGTTCCGGAATTTTCGACTGAGATAAAACAGTAGCATGCTGCGGTATTATCTCAGTCCTGAAAAGTCAAAAAGACTGAACTGAAGACATCCTGATGCATCCTGAACGGATTTCTCTCCATTCAGAATGCATTAGGATAAAACTGATCAGTTCTTTTCCGGTATAGAGCCCCTAGGACGGAACTCTATGCCGGAAAAGATTAACGCTAGTGTGAAAGTACCCCAACATGTACAGCCCACCACCACTGCGCACTGTGTAATTCTTCACTCTTCCTGTGGTGGCACTGCATTGAACGTTCTCTGCTCTACAGATTGTGTTAAGGAATAATTCATATTTTTAGAAGAGCATTTCTGTATCACATTGTTGGTGGCCACACACAGATGGATTACATTTTTACCCAATTTAGATATTAAAGGACTTAAATGTTGATGACCTTTCCTCAAGAAGGGGTGCTGTGTCCTCTCCTTTGGCCTATCATGTAACATCCATTGGTTATATAGGCAGCTCAGTCTTATTCAAGTGTACGGGAACAGTGCTGTAGTTACCAGCTCTGTCCACTACAAAGTAAATGGAGCTGTGTAGTTTTAGTGCGTATTTCCAGAGCCGGATCTCCTGCAAACAGCTGCTGGGTGGGGGTGCCGGGAGTTGGAAGTTCGCTGATCTAATATTGATGAGGTATCCTAAGGCCATCATTATAAAAAGTATAAAAGAAGACCCTTCTAATTTAAACGAAAAGTAAGATTTTTGTTGTTGCCCATAGCTACCTGTCATTTCTTAGACTTCTCTAAAAAAAATAATAAAAAAAAAGGGAAAGTAAGCTGTGATTGGTTGTTGTGGGAATCGCTCTAAGGCAGTTTTGATAAATGAAGATCAATACATTGGGCTTTGCTAGTAGTTTTATGTGAGATAATGGTTTTTGCACTAGAGATGTATCTTCTCATGTGTAGCCAAAGGTTTTCTGGGATTTTTGAGATTCTTGTGTAAGTGCATGAAAGGGTATTACAAAAAACGCAAAAACCCTTAATGTTGTGCCACTCCAGTGCTGTCACTCTGGTCCCTGATCCTGCAGAGGTGACATCATGTACATCACTTACATGACCATGGCATCCAGTCACTGACGTCAGCGGTCAGGGTCCGTACATGTATGACGTCAAAGATTGTCCAGTGATGGTCACAGTAATGATGTATGTAGCGTCATCACTGCAGGACCTGGGATTTAACAGGCTATTGCTGGTTATTTTTTTTATTTTACTCCATTTCATGCCCTTATGCCAGGTAATAAAATCCTGGACAACCCCTTTAAATTGAAAAGTGCATCCAGTTACCATGTGAAAAAATGTTTACAGGAACATTTTTTCTATTGCTTTGCCATGTCTGATTCACCAAACCTCTTTTTTCCTTCCTCTCTTCCAGACCACCAGAAGCTGGAGCGTGAGGCTCGCATTTGCCGACTCCTAAAACATCCCAATATTGGTAAGTTTCACTCCTGTTATATTTATGTGTTGATTTTCTGCTTCCATCAGGGCAGACAAGCTCCGGTTATTGTTAGGGATGACGGGCAGGGGCCGCTGGCTGACAGGTGGGTGACGTGTGATGAAGAGGACTGATGTTCCAATAAATTGAATGTGCTCCTTCAGCTGCTGTATTGATTTGCCAGCTTGGAATACGGCCAAAGCTTTTCTGAAAACTGAAATAGATTTTTAATTAAATGTATAGGGTAGTAAAAAAATAAATAAAAAACAGACGTCTTATGATTTAAGCACCTAGGGAGAATATGAGCTAACGCTCAGGGTCAGTATATAGAGCATCTCCCATTGCTTTTCTAATATGAGGTATATATGATTGTCCAAATCTCTGGCGCTGACATTCCAGCAGATTGAATGGCTCCCACTAAAATAAAATCATCATACTGTTCACATTTCTATTATCCTTTAGGGCAGGGATGCTCATCCTGTGGCCCTCCAGCTGTTGCAAAACTACAACTCCCCGCATGCCCTAATAGCTTTAAGGGCTCTTTCACACTTGCGTCGTTCTGTTCCGGCATAGAGTTCCGTCGTCGGGGCTCTATGCCGTAAGAATCCTAAACAGTTTTATCCATTCAGGATGCATCAGGATGTCTTCAGTTCCGGACCGGAATTTTTTTTGGCCGGAGAAAATACCGCAGCATGCTGCGCTTTTTGCTCCGGCCAAAAATCCTGAACACTTGCCGCAAGGCCGGATCCGGAATTAATGCCCATTGAAAGGCATTAATCCGGATCCGGCCTTAAGCTAAACGTTGTTTCGGCGCATTACCGGATCCGACGTTTAGCTTTTTCTGAATGGTTACCATGGCTGCCAGGACGCTAAAGTCCTGTTTGCCATAGTAAAGTGTAGTGGGGAGCGGGGGAGCAGTATACTTACCGTCCATGCGGCTCCCGGGGCGCTTCAGAGTGACGTCAGGGCGCCCCACGCGCATGGATGACGTGATCGCATGGATCACGTCATCCATGCGCATGGGGAGCTCTGACGTCATTCTGGAGCGCCCCGTGAGCAGCACGGACGATAAGTATACTGCTCCCCCGCTCCCCACTACTACTACAGCAACCAGGACTTTAATAGCGTCCTGGGTGCCATAGTAACACTGAACGCATTTTGAAGACGGATCAGTCTTCAAATGCTTTCAGTTCACTTGCGGTGTTACGGATCCGGCGGGCACTTCCGGCAAATGGAGTATACGACTGATCCGGACAACGCAAGTGTGAAAGAGCCCTAAGCTGTCCAGGCACTCTGGGGGTTGTAGTTTTGCAACAGCTGGAGGGCCGCAGGTTGGGCATCCCTGCTTTACGTCCACACTTGCTCAGCATCCATTATGGATATCACTACAAATTCCACAGCGAATCTGCCTAAGAATCCCCATGTATCACCGCTTTCCTATCATTCCATTGAAAGGGTTAAAAATCGGCTGAAAGAAATGACCTGCTGCAGATTTAAAATCAGTGTCGTGTCATTTTTCATGCGGCTTTTTTTGTGACGTGTGGATGAAATGTTTTCCACGGAGGATTTTCCACCTGCAAATCTGGCATAAAAATGTGCAGCATTTCCGCTATGTGTGAACATACACTTACGATGGAAACCGCCACGCTCAGCCGGATCTGTCACACAATAGACAGCAACCCTGGGGCTGCTAGTTTCTCGCCAGAGGATTGTCATTTTGGAAAAACAGTGCTGCCTGCCCTCCAAACAGACTCTGTGAATAGAGCCCCCTGATATTAGACTTTTATGTTGTCATCTCCTGT
Source organism: Bufo bufo (assembly GCF_905171765.1). Taxonomy (NCBI): domain Eukaryota; kingdom Metazoa; phylum Chordata; class Amphibia; order Anura; family Bufonidae; genus Bufo; species Bufo bufo. Next base: position 263,681,547 of record NC_053394.1, on the reverse strand, counting down.
TGCCAAAGGTTTGATTTTTGGGAAATTCCTGGGCAATCTGGGCTACAGTCCAGCTTTATGGACCTGCATTGGACTATTGCAGGTATATATTCATAAGGCCTCACGCACGCGACCATATGTATTTTGCGGTCTGCAAAATACGCATCCACATTTTTTGTGGACCCTTTAACTTCAAAGGCTCCGTGGTCCATAGTTTGCGGCCAAGTATAGGACATACGGATGGGGAAAGCACATAGATCATCCATGTGCCTTCCACATCTATATGTCCTGCAAAAATAAAAAATAGGAGCAAGTTATCAAAACTGGTGTAAAGGAAAACTCACCTAGTTGCCCATCACAAGCAGATTCTACTTTTCATTTTCCAAAGGAGCTCTTAAAAACGAAAGGTGGCATCTGATTGGTTGCTATGGACAACTGAACCAGTTCTACTTTAGACAAGTTTTGATAAATCTCCCCCTATGTCTGCAAAATGAGGACCACAGGCCCATTGAATTCAATAGGTCTGCAAAAAAATGCAGATGACACGCAGACTGAACTTGTATTATGCAGATCCGTGTTTTGCAGACCGCAAAACAGACACGGTCGTGTGCATGAGGCCTAACCTGGTAGCTTTGCCATTCAGGATTCTAGGAAAGCTGGTGGCCACCCCTCTGGGGGCTATAATGGTGTCCATATTGGAAGTGAACAGAATAAAGTGTAAAGTGATAGAGGACAATGTTGTTTTTTTTTACGGATGTAGGAGATGCGGGGGAGCGTTTTGCGACAAAAGTGATGTTCCCTCGCTAGCGGTGCATCACTGTAAGCAGTGCGGATGTATAACGGTTGGCACCTCCTATCTGAATGCGGCCTGCACCAGCAGAAGCTCAGGCCTTATCTGTACAATTGGCTGCTCAGGGCGGGGGAGCGGCAAGCACTGGCAGAACATGAGCAAGGGCATGAAATGGGCTGTGTTTGTTTGTACATTCGGCTCTGAAATATATGGATCATCTGGTAGGGACAGAAGGCATGTGGTATGCTAGCTTTGGCATGACATTTTCCAATCCTGTCCACGAGGGTGGGTGATATTTGTGGGATACTAATGCTTTCTGCCAAAATGTTTTCCATTGGCTTTCATGCTGATTGCTTGGATCGCAGACTCAGACGAGACAAGATGCTGTTATATTATGAGTTTATCTTGCTGAGCGTTGGCAACACTCTCAGAATGCTTTTAATCCCTTTAGGGATGACGCATCGCTGGTTTCTCAGGGAGAGGGGGGCCCTTCAAGTCCCATTTATGAAATGCACTGAGAGCTTTGTTGGTTAGTAGTGCAGAGAGATGAATGGTGCAGGCGTGTGTACACTGCGTGCAGAATTATTAGGCAAATGAGTATTTTGACCACATCATCCTCTTTATGCATGTTGTCTTACTCCAAGCTGTATAGGCTCGAAAGCCTACTACCAATTAAGCATATTAGGTGATGTGCATCTCTGTAATGAGAAGGGGTGTGGTCTAATGACATCAACACCCTATATCAGGTGTGCATAATTATTAGGCAACTTCCTTTCCTTTGGCAAAATGGGTCAAAAGAAGGACTTGACAGGCTCAGAAAAGTCAAAAATAGTGAGATATCTTGCAGAGGGATGCAGCACTCTTAAAATTGCAAAGCTTCTGAAGCGTGATCATCGAACAATCAAGCGTTTCATTCAAAATAGTCAACAGGGTCGCAAGAAGCGTGTGGAAAAACCAAGGCGCAAAATAACTGCCCATGAACTGAGAAAAGTCAAGCGTGCAGCTGCCAAGATGCCACTTGCCACCAGTTTGGCCATATTTCAGAGCTGCAACATCACTGGAGTGCCCAAAAGCACAAGGTGTGCAATACTCAGAGACATGGCCAAGGTAAGAAAGGCTGAAAGACGACCACCACTGAACAAGACACACAAGCTGAAACGTCAAGACTGGGCCAAGAAATATCTCAAGATTTTTCTAAGGTTTTATGGACTGATAAAATGAGAGTTAGTCTTGATGGGCCAGATGGATGGGCCCGTGGCTGGATTGGTAAAGGGCAGAGAGCTCCAGTCCGACTCAGACGCCAGCAAGGTGGAGGTGGAGAACTGGTTTGGGCTGGTATCATCAAAGATGAGCTTGTAGGGCCTTTTCGGGTTGAGGATGGAGTCAAGCTCAACTCCCAGTCCTACTGCCAGTTTCTGGAAGACACCTTCTTCAAGCAGTGGTACAGGAAGAAGTCTGCATCCTTCAAGAAAAACATGATTTTCATGCAGGACAATGCTCCATCACACGCGTCCAAGTACTCCACAGCGTGGCTGGCAAGAAAGGGTATAAAAGAAGAAAATCTAATGACATGGCCTCCTTGTTCACCTGATCTGAACCCCATTGAGAACCTGTGGTCCATCATCAAATGTGAGATTTACAAGGAGGGAAAACAGTACACCTCTCTGAACAGTGTCTGGGAGGCTGTGGTTGCTGCTGCACGCAATGTTGATGGTGAACAGATCAAAACACTGACAGAATCCATGGATGGCAGGCTTTTGAGTTTTCTTGCAAAGAAAGGTGGCTATATTGGTCACTGATTTGTTTTTGTTTTTTTTTTGAATGTCAGAAATGTATATTTGTGAATGTTGAGATGTTATATTGGTTTCACTGGTAAAAATAAATAATTGAAATGGGTATATATTTGTTTTTTGTTAAGTTGCCTAATAATTATGCACAGTAATAGTCACCTGCACACACAGATATCCCCCTAAAATAGCTAAAACTAAAAACAAACTAAAAACTACTTCCAAAAATATTCAGCTTTGATATTAATAAGTTTTTTGGGTTCATTGAGAACATGGTTGTTGTTCAATAATAAAATTAATCCTCAAAAATACAACTTGCCTAATAATTCTGCACTCCCTGTATGTATATATATGTATATATATATATATATATATATCTATCTATCCTGCTGAAGAACGTTGGATCTGTCATTACTTTAGTGTTAGGCAGTGAATGGAAAGAGAATTGACCATGGCTGATCATTTCCATCTGATACAGGTTGTCCCATTTATTGAAAAAATAAAAAGGAGGAGCCCCAAATGCTAGAACAACCCCCCCACCCACCTTTTCATTTGCCCACCGATCCACACAGATATTGTGACGGTTATTGTTTACCAGTGAGGCTGTAATATAGGATGTGACTGCTAAGGCTACTGATTGGCTGCAGTGGTCATGTGTGGGGATGGCACATCATCACTAACATATGCTGGATCGGTGGAGGATTAAAAATGTGGGAACAATTTTTGGCATATAGGTACATCGGACGTCTGAGAAGATTTTCATAAGTCTCTGCTTTCTAGGACCTACTGTTCTTGAGAGAGTCACAAAAATGCAAATATGGCACCATCTCACGACCCATATTAGCCATTAGAAGTTCACAGGTCCTTGAGTCTTCACCTCACTGACACACAAAGTTTTACACCACATTTCCAGAACAAATTGGGCGTTTTTCTTCACTGCTATAGGTCACTGTTAAGGGGGTGGGGAACTGTGGAGGTCACTATTAAGGGAACGAGACACTGTGGAGGACACTGTTAAGGCGGCATGGTGCTGTGGAGGTCACTGTTAAGGGGTGCAACACTCTAGAGGTCACTTAAGGGGGTGGGGCCCTGTGAAGGTTACTGTTGAGGAAGCAGGGCCCTGTGAAGGTTACTGTTGAGGAAGCAGGGCCCTGTGGAGGTTACTGTTAAGTTGATGGGGCCCTGTGGTGGTTGCTGTTAAGGGTGTGTGGTGCTGTGGAGGTCACCGTTAAGGAGGAGTAGTGCTATGGTGGTCACTGTTAAGTGGGCAAGGTGCCTGTGGAAGTTACTGTTAAGGGGGCAGGGCCCTGTAGAGGTTACTGATAAGGAGCGGTGGGGCTCTGTGGAGGTCACAATTAAGGGGGCCGGGTGCTGTGGAGATCCCTGTTAAGGGATCGGAGCGCTGTGGAGGTCACTGTTAAGGGGGCAGGGGGCTGTGGAGGTCACTGTTAAGGGGGCAGGGGGCTGTGGAGGTCACTGTTAAGGGGGCAGGGGGCTGTGGAGGTCACTGTTAAGGGGGCAGGGTGCTGTGGAGGTCACTGTTAAGGGGGCAAGGTGCTGTGGACGTCACTGTTAAGGGGGCAAGGTGCTGTGGAGGTCACTGTTAAGGGGGCAAGGTGCTGTGGAGGTCACTGTTAAGGGGGCAAGGTGCTGTGGACGTCACTGTTAAGGGGGCAAGGTGCTGTGGAGGTCACTGTTAAAGGAGCGGAGCGCTGTGGAGGTCACTTATGTGGAGGCCAGTGTGAGGTGCTGTGGAGGTCACAGTTAAGGGTGGGGGGTGCTGTGGAGGTTGCTGTTAAGGGGGAGCGCTGCTGTGGATGTTACAGTTAAAGGGACAGGGCGATGTGTTATTCGCTTTTTTGGCACCTTTGGAACAAATCCAATAAACACACAAACAGACCAACACCTACTCGGGCAACATTGGGTACTTTTTCTAGTTTTATATATAAATTGGTAACAGTAGCCAAAAGTGGTCAACCCCTTTTAAAGGGAACCTGTCACCATGAAAATTAAATGTCACAGGCACCATGGTTTAGAGCAGGATGAGCTGCACAGATTGTTATATAATTTATCTGAAAAGATTTAATATAACTTGTCATTTATTTGTTTAAAGGGGTTCTCCGGTCCAAACCTAATAATTGCTGGCTAAATCTAACCTGTGAAGGGAAGATTAGTGGCCTTATACTTACCTTCCCCAGTGCAGCCAGTTTGGAGATCCACCGCCTGGTCACGTGGTCCCTCTTGATGGATTTTCTATCTTCTGGCCGAAGTCAGTTTTCTCTTCCTGTCTTCTCTTCATTTTTCCAGCAGGAGACGGATTGTCACGTGACGTCACCGCCTCCTGCTGGAGAATGCCGCTGGCTGGCCGTCAGTCTCTGTATCGTACAGGCTCCTGCACAGCGCGATGTAAGCGCTGTGCAGGAGTGACAGCATAGCGATCAGCCACAGAGGCTGATCGCTATGCTGTGCATGTCACATGGGGGACCCGTGGATGGCAAAGGAGCGGGACCCGTGGATGGCAAAGGAGGGGGACCCGTGGATGGCAAAGGAGGGGGACCCGTGGATGGCAAAGGAGGGGGACCCGTGGATGGCAAAGGAGGGGGACCCGTGGATGGCAAAGGAGGGGGACCCGTGGATGGCAAAGGAGGGGGACCCGTGGATGGCAAAGGAGGGGGACCCGTGGATGGCAAAGGAGGGGGACCCGTGGATGGCAAAGGAGGGGGACCCGTGGATGGCAAAGGAGGGGGACCCGTGGATGGCAAACAGAGGCACTAGGGAGCACTGCATGGCATAGTGGGGACACTGTGGATGTCACTGTGTGTATGTCACTGTTATGGTGGTACTGTGGATGTCATTGTTATGGGAGCTGAGTATATGTGATGGGGCTCGTGCACAGAACCGTATCTGTTTTGCGATCTGCAAGTCGCGGATCCACTAAATAAGGTTACTCTGTGTGCGATTCACATTTTTTTTGCAGTCCTATTGAGTTCTATGGGTTTTAGATCTGCATTATGAGGACCAGAATAGGACATGTTCTATCTTTCGCAGAACTGACATACGGATGTGGAAAGCGCCATGGACGTCATCAGTGTGTTAAACACAGGAGTTGTAGTGAGCGTGGCTGCAGACAGAGCAGTGTGGGGGCGTGGCCAGACTCATCCCTGTGCAGTGCAGCCAGGCTTGTGTATCAATAAAGTTATGTATTCAACAAAACAATAAGGGGAGAAAGTAATCAGATCTGCCTGGATAGTCTGATGTCTTCCAGGGTGGAAGGAAAGCTCAGACATGAAAAACAGGTATTGGGGGCATATGTATGCATGGTGAGGGGTGTTAGGAGCATGTAAAAAGAATTTAGATTTTGGGACCGGACAACCTCTTTAAATTCCCATCAGTGATTGACAGCTATCTGTGTATACACACTCAAAGAGAGAAGGCCGTCAATCACTGATAGGACCGCCTCCTTGACTTCAAAGCCCTGAATGAGCAGGAAGTTTTACTGAATCTTTTTCCATAAACCATATATCTGCTCAGCTCCTCCGGCTCTATAACCTGCTGCCTGCAGCTCAGATACCACGTCCAACCTGAGATGTCCTTTAAGAGCTTTTACCTAATATTCATATTGGCTGCTAGAAGCTTCTTGTATTGAGTAATAGCTTTATTCCACCAGATGTGATATTTGCCGTGTATTTAATAGTCTTGTGTTCATTTTTTGTAATCTAGAACCAGCCAGGGACTGCTATCATCTAATTTTACAAGTCGGTATCCTCCACGCACATGGAGCGCGTTGATTGGTTCAGACGGCTGTCAGAATGATACCTACAGTACATATATTTTTCACTCCGCTGTCAAAACAGTTATTACGGATGTCACATTAATACTCTGTCTGCAACAGACAGTTTAATTCACATGCCGGAGTAAAACACACACCTTTTGTCTTCGGTTCTTCATGTCAGTGTAATTATTTGAAACAGTCTCCTTATTTCCTGACTCCTTCACTTAGCGGAGTGTCCTCCCACCAATATTTAAATCAAGTTAGTATAGTGGATTGTTCATCAAACCTGCATTTATTGTTACACGTCTGGACTAGTGTTAAGCGAGGAGTCAGACATGCAGTACTTTTAGTCCGGCGGCCTCTCGCCGTGCATTGCTGTGCTGCGCCGGAGCTCCGCCGACGTCCCCATTATAGTGAATGGGGACTGAGCGAGCGGTCCGGCGGCTCAGCGAAATAGCGGCAGGACGGATCAGACAGTGTGAATAGCCTGTCGGATCCGTCCTGCCGCTAGTGTGAAAGTAGCCTAAGTTCGGCGTCTAAAGTTCGGGTTTGGGTTATTGAAGTATCCCGTTATGGATTCAAAATTCCGTTATGGTCCGTGGTAGCGGAATCCGTAACGGGATACTTCGATAACCCTTAAAGGGGTTTTCTGGCCTTTCAGAAATGACTACAAAGAAAACTGAAATGGTAAAGTAAGAAACACAGACTTACTTTTATAAGTAAGTGGTGTTCCCCCACCACCCATGTGTTGTCCCATGCCGCTTCTTCATTTGCTTTGAGTGGTTGTGGAACCATATATGTAAGCCAGAAATGTGTATAATTGGCTGCCAGTTCCCCGTTAACACCTGTGATAAGCCACACATATGGGACAAGCTGAGAGCTTACTTTTGGCTGTTTCTAGCACTCCCACTCACAGTGAAACCTGCTTTCTTGGTAGCAGTGCAAGTCCGAGAAGATGTGAAAAGAGTTAAAAAACAAAACAAAAAAAAACTGCAGTGGATTTTACTGTACCCGATGTCTGAAGTTGAAGGCCCTTGGCTGCCCCAGTATCGTCAGTGTCAACAGAAGAGCCTGGAATCCTACGTGTCCATAGGACGCAAGATGGTGGTGGTCATGACTTTCCTTGGGCTGTTCCTGAATTCCTCCACTATGTCATGAGCGCTGAACACCGACGTAAAACTTCTGGCACATTTACATATATAGGGGATTCTGCTGCCGGTATCTGTACATGTGCTGGATGTGTCCATTACCATTCAGCGCCAACATCATTGTGGAGGAACGCAGAATCAGCTCATGGAAGCTCCCTCTTGCATCCTATGGTTTCTAGGCTCCTGTGTTGACATTGCCAATACCTGTGCAGTCAGGAGTGGCCAACTTCAGAGATGGAGTGATGGCTTATGCTTGTATGTAAAATATAAAATTTTATGGGCATTCAAAAAATTTACAGTTTTCTTTTTTCACCTTACTGGAGTGCTGCTCTATTTTCTATTTTTTTCATTATCTTCACAGGGAGGATTACAGTGACAGGTAACACACGCGCACACACACACACACACATATGCATATGCCACAGGATCACACCACTGACAACAGGCGATGGTCACTGCTCGCCTTCTTCCCCTTCCCGGCAAATTGACCTCTTCATAGGTTGCAGAACACTCTCTAGTAGAAGTCAAGTTATCTCTGCAGGATGCTATGGTCCATGTGGCTGCTGTAAAGAATTTCTCTGAACGCTGTTAGCAGCAACTTAGGCAAGATGACCACCAACACAATCCTGCAGAGGTCTGGAAAGGGTTAAAGAAAGACAAAACCTGGAAACCAGTGAAATACAATTTAGTAAAAAAATATATTCTGATATACATTTGCCTGTCGGATGGGCACTCTTTTTTTTAAGCATTCTTTGCGTTATGCCAGCATATATGCTGAGTGTACATACCAAACGCATTATGAACATCGCGGATCCACAAAATATGTCTACCATGTTGGGTCAGTGGTCTGCATTTTGCGGCCAAGTATAAGACATGTTCTATCTTTTTGAGAAACACACCTATGGATGTGGAAAGCACATGGCCCATGCAGACCAATATGGAGACCACGGACCCTTTGAAGTCAATGGGTCTGCAATAATAAATGTGGACGGCACATGGAACACATCTGTATTCTGCATATCCACGGTTTGTGGATAGCAAAACAAACACGTTCATGTGCATGAGGCCTAAAGGTCCTTTTACACAGACCACAGAGAGTGTTTGTTCCTGAGCATCAGATCTGCTGCACAGAAACAATGATTTTTGTGCCAACAAAATGAAAGGATCATCCGATTAGGCCCCATTCACACTTTGTGAGCTCTAAATGAGAGTTTGCTTGTTCATTGGGTGATCAAGGTCCTTTTACATGGACCAATATATCAGGCGATTATCAGGAATGAGTTAAACGTTCCTCATAATTGCCTGATTGTTAGTGGACATGGGGGCTGCGTTTGCATGCAGCAATCGCCTCCATTGTATGGGGGCAAGCATTTTGCTACAGTAATCTCTTATCCCATAGAAAATCATTGTTTCTAGGCATCAGATCGCTGTTTAGATAGTACACTATGCTGCAGAGAAATGATGTTTTTTGGTGCTCGTGGCACCTTTTACACAGGCCAATTATCGTGAACAAGCTTTTCTACAAAAGCTTATTCCTAATAACTCTCCTGATTATCGGTCCATGGACCTTCACATAGCTATTGCTGAATGAAATGATAGAGGTATGGAGCAATGAAAGCTGAAAAATAATGAAAAATACAGTAAATTTTTTTTTACAAAAGCTGAAAAAAGTTCCAAAAAAGGGTGACGTTGACATATCACACCATATCATGTAGTTAGAAAATTGCACTGTGCTTCACAGATCTCGTCAGGCACTTTAAGCTTTGCTCATGGTGTCTGATGGCCCGGGCTTTCCGGCAGTAAATACAGAACAGCATAACATTTGTATACTTCACGATGAGATCTGAAATGAGATGTTTGCCATATTTTTATTGGAATGGAATATAACAAACCTACACTGGAGAGAGCATATTTGATCTTCACGTAGATTTGTATCAAAGCAGCTTTCATCATCAAAGGGCTATTTCATTTAATTTAGCTGGGGAGCACATTGCAGATATAGAAATGAAGTATGGAGTGAGGATCTGCTGCTGAATCACTATTATAGAGTAATTACATAAAAACAAGACACGTAAAATATGCTTCGCTCTGGAATCACAGGTGGTTTATACAGGGAGTGCAGAATTATTAGGCAAATTAGTATTTTGACCACATCATCCTCTTTATGCATGTTGTCTTACTCCAAGCTGTATAGGCTCGAAAGCCTACTACCAATTAAGCATATTAGGTGATGTGCATCTCTGTAATGAGAAGGGGTGTGGTCTAATGACATCAACACCCTATATCAGGTGTGCATAATTATTAGGCAACTTCCTTTCCTTTGGCAAAATGGGTCAAAAGAAGGACTTGACAGGCTCAGAAAAGTCAAAAATAGTGAGATATCTTGCAGAGGGATGCAGCACTCTTAAAATTGCAAAGCTTCTGAAGCGTGATCATCGAACAATCAAGCGTTTCATTCAAAATAGTCAACAGGGTCGCAAGAAGAGTGTGGAAAAACCAAGGCGCAAAATAACTGCCCATGAACTGAGAAAAGTCAAGCGTGCAGCTGCCAAGATGCCACTTGCCACCAGTTTGGCCATATTTCAGAGCTGCAACATCACTGGAGTGCCCAAAAGCACAAGGTGTGCAATACTCAGAGACATGGCCAAGGTAAGAAAGGCTGAAAGACGACCACCACTGAACAAGACACACAAGCTGAAACGTCAAGACTGGGCCAAGAAATATCTCAAGACTGATTTTTCTAAGGTTTTATGGACTGATGAAATGCGAGTGAGTCTTGATGGGCCAGATGGATGGGCCCGTGGCTGGATTGGTAAAGGGCAGAGAGCTCCAGTCCGACTCAGACGCCAGCAAGGTGGAGGTGGAGCACTGGTTTGGGCTGGTATCATCAAAGATGAGCTTGTGGGGCCTTTTCGGGTTGAGGATGGAGTCAAGCTCAACTCCCAGTCCTACTGCCAGTTTCTGGAAGACACCTTCTTCAAGCAGTGGTACAGGAAGAAGTCTGCATCCTTCAAGAAAAACATGATTTTCATGCAGTACAATGCTCCATCACACGCGTCCAAGTACTCCACAGCGTGGCTGGCAAGAAAGGGTATAAAAGAAGAAAATCTAATGACATGGCCTCCTTGTTCACCTGATCTGAACCCCATTGAGAACCTGAGGTCCATCATCAAATGTGAGATTTACAAGGAGGGAAAACAGTACACCTCTCTGAACAGTGTCTGGAAGGCTGTGGTTGCTGCTGCACGCAATGTTGATGGTGAACAGATCAAAACACTGACAGAATCCATGGATGGCAGGCTTTTGAGTGTCCTTGCAAAGAAAGGTGGCTATATTGGTCACTGATTTGTTTTTGTTTTGTTTTTGAATGTCAGAAATGTATATTTGTGAATGTTGAGATGTTATATTGGTTTCACTGGTAAAAATAAATAATTGAAATGGGTATATATTTGTTTTTTGTTAAGTTGCCTAATAATTATGCACAGTAATAGTCACCAGCACACACAGATATCTCCCTAAAATAGCTAAAACTAAAAACAAACTAAAAACTACTTCCAAAAATATTCAGCTTTGATATTAATGAGTTTTTTGGGTTCATTGAGAACATGGTTGTTAATAATAAAATTAATCCTCAAAAATACAACTTGCCTAATAATTCTGCACTCCCTGTAGAGTGCATTAGTCCCATCTTGTTCTGTTAGAAAATATAAGTCCCAGATGTTCATAGACCACCTAGAACCACTGGTATTGGGCGGAGGCTACACTTTTGGCCACCATGCAAGTCGAGGTAAAATCATGGCATTTTTCCCATAAGGAAACATTCAAGTTCTGGTAATGCCACCATTCAATAGCAACCCGGAAGCGCCCAAAGGTTTCCTTAGCCTGCCATAGCCCCTCATCGAATCTTTAACTACAGCACCTGACAGTATCTGAAAAAAATCCAACATAGATCAGCCTTTTAACAGATACCTGCCATTGGCCGACATATGTCTTACATGTTCCTGTCACAACGAGGTGCCAGTGGTCAGCAGACAATGTCTGGAATCGCCCTTTTCAGCCATCCAAAATATGTAATGTATGGCCAGCTTAAGGGGTTTGCATATCTTTGGAAAAATCTAAGGGATGGAGAATATGGAGTTTTGGGTGCTCGTAGGATTTTGTCTTTCACCGACTTCCTGTTAAAGGGGTTGTGCATGTTTGGAAGGGGTGGGGGGTGTTTGATAAACTCCCCCCTACTGGGAAGACCTGCAAAAGGACACATACTTACTTGCTTCCCGTCTCCTGTGCTCTCCGGCCTTAGCTGCTTTGCTTCTGTCCCTGAATGTAAACTTCTGGTTTGACGCTGCTGCAGCCAATTTATGGCCACAGTGATGACCTGCTCCCCTTGCGTCATGTGAAATGGACACTAGATGGTCACAGGAAGTTTACATTTTTACATTGAGTGACCCGAATGGAGCAACAGATTCCGGAGAGGAAAGGTTCCAGGAGACAGTGTTGGGAAACAGGTAAGTATGCTTCCCTTCGCAGGTCTCCCCAGTACAGTGTTTTATGTAAATTACATTTCCCTCTTTGGTAGCGCCCCCTGCTGTTAATTCTTCTCGTCCACTTTCTCCTGCCTTCACAGGAGGACTAACATCTTCAGTAGCTTCCCTGCTCCCTTCCCATCCCCTCAATGCAGGCATTTTGTTCTTATAGTTTAGCAGGTGAAGAAATCCAGACACTTTTTATTCAATTATCCCCTTCTAAATTCATAGAAATATATAGCTACTGTATATCTCACGCTAAAATAAAATAAATAAAAGGGAAGGAGAGTGAGGAAGGAAATTGGTGGTGGGGGGGGGATTACATACCATATGTGTCTCTGGGGCCATAAGTGAGACTATTTTCTATGCAGGGGAGAGTTAACGAGCTAATTGCAATGTATACTAGGAGATGCAGGTGCTTAATGAGCTACTACCCACGCATGGAAAGGAAAGAACGTCCTTCAAGTATGGAAGTAAAAAAACAAACAGATTTAAATGTGTGGGATAGCCCTTTTAACCATCAACAGCACGGGATTCTGCTCTTTAGATTTCACATTAGATACGATTTTATGAGTTGACTCTTGTGTAAACACCTTTTAATGCATCGTTCCAGTTTAAAATGGCCGCATGCATTGGACTAGGGATGGATGAACCTGCCAATTTAGGTGGGAACAGTTGACCTTCCAATGTGTATAGGATGTTCAGCTGATGTTTGGCTGATTCCGGGGGAGAAGCAGAGGGTTTGATTTAGGGGATTTGAATTTCAACAGGCTGATCCTTTGTTTTCAATTTAGGTAAGTTGCCACCATAGGTGTCTGGCAGCAACTTCTTTCCCTCTTCTTACTGAGAACACAAACACGTATGTGCACACGTGCATGTGTATGAAGGAGTAGCTATGGGCTGAATATCCACCTTTAACCATTCTTTTATCACCTTTGGACAGTATAAAGACTACTTACATACTTAATGGGCACTGTGCATAAAGACCAGAAAGCGACAATTCTCCAATCTTAGAGATCATGTGATTGCTGGGGTCAGGTATCTGCACGAGATGCTGGATCTTAGCAGACCCCAGATCAGCTCTGTAGTTATGCTGTACAGCCCTATACAACCTCTATAGGGATTGTATTAAATGTCACCCAAAGGTCTTTTGTGACCTAATGGGGGTGGGGCACAATGTGTAAAATAAAGAAAAATATAAAATAAAACAAAATAGAAATATAAATGAAAAAATAATTTGAAACGTCAACCCACTGCACTTTTAACCCCACCCTGGAGATCAATAACCCATACATTCCATATATAAAAAATGCAAAAGGAGACATAGTTCAGAAAAATATTTTACTTGCATGTTGTGCTATTAAAATAATTTAAGAAATGTACAAAATAAACTATTTCACCCTTTTTTTTTATATATTTTTCTGTTTTATAAAAAATAAAACACAAAATTAAAAATTACATAAAAATAAAACCCATCTATCACAGAATTTTTTTTTGTCAAAATTATTTACATAACTGAACAGGAAAAAAAAGTTATGGCTTTCAAAGGCACATGTACTGAAAAAAAGAGAATGTGCCCGGTCAGGAAGGGAGGTAAACGGTCCAGTCTTTAATTGGTTAAAGTTCCAACTGGTTAGTCAGGTGGGTCAGGATTCAGTTCGGATGCTATGCGTTTGCTACATGCATCACATCTTGACGGAAAACATTCTCGTGTGAAAGAACCTGAAGGCCTGTGTCAGCAGTCTGGTAACTGGGTAGAGATTGCCATATATGACTCCTCTGAAGAGCAATTGTGAGAAAACAAGAGAAGAGGTGCTTGGTTTTGCAGAGAATTACCTCTCTTCCTTAAGCCTGTCCAAGACAATTATACATTCTAGCCATCTGCCACACCATGGGTTGTTATCCTATTATCTACATATCTATGACCTGTGTCTGCTGCACTATGGATTGTTACCTTGTTATCTACATATCTGCAACCTGTATTGATTCGCAAGACTGTCAAGAAGTCTTGATGAAGAGAAACACTTGAGGATAGCGTGCAGGCTGCACAGATATATATGCCATGCATGAAGACATATATTTTGGTTGAGAGCAATGAGTAGGTTTGGTAAAAGTGCAGTCTTACTCCAAATGGTTTATGCCATAAATCATATATTAATAAGCTCAATCCTTGTGCCCCCGTTCTCTCTTGGGTGACATTCATAGGCTACATTAACCACCCTTGGTCAGCAACAGCTGTAGTGCTATGGGATTATCGAATTAAAGTCCATAGAGGGAAAAAATACGTTATGAATGTCATGGGCTTTATACTTTGTCCTTCATTGATAATCTGGATTTTTAGATTTATAAACTTGCAACATTTTGTACATTATGGTTGGGTTGTAAAATCTGGAAAGTTGCAGAATTGGTCATTGCGAGAAAGTGTTTTTTGGGAATGTCAAGGCCGCCCCCTTCATTGTTTACCATGCATGGCTACATACATTTTATAGTGGCTGTGCTCAGGGGCATAACTAGAAATGACTGGGCCCCATAGCAAATTTTTGAATGGGCACCCCCCCAGCAACTTTTCCACAACCGCCACTCCTGCGGCTAGTCAAGATCACTCTCTCAGCCCAGGCCTGGCAGCCGCTCCATCCAATTTTCTTCACCTATATACTGTATGTTGTGTCACTGCTTGCCAGGATTTGGATCCCCTTCATTCGGATAAGGCCTCATGCACACGACCGTTGTGTGTGGCCGTTGTTCCGTTTTCCGTGATTTTCTGCGGACCCATTGACTTTCAATGGGTCAGTTGAAAACTCAGTAAATGCACCGTTGTTCATCCGCGGCCGTGATCCGTGTTTCCTGTCCGTCAAAAAAATATGACCTGTCCTATATTTTTGACGGACAACGGTTCATGGACCCATTCAAGTCAATGGGTCTGTGAAAAAACACGGATGCACACAAGATTGGCATCCGCATCCGTGGCCGTAGGCTACTTTCACACAGACGGATCGCAGATCCGTCTGCATAAAAGCTTTTTCAGAGCTGAGTTTTCACTTTGTTAAAACTCAGATCCGACAGTATATTCGAACACAGAGGCGTTCCCATAGTGATGGGGACGCTTCAAGTTAGAATATACTACGAACTGTGTACATGACTGTCCCCTGCTGCCTGGCAGCACCCAATCTCTTACAGGGGTCTGTGATCCGCACAATTAACCCCTCAGGTGCCGGACCTGAGGGGTTAATTGTGCGTATCATAGACCCCTGTAAGAGATCAGGTGCTGCCAGGCAGGAGGGGGCACACCCCCCTCCCTCCCCAGTTTTAAATTCATTGGTGGCCAGTGGGCCCCCCCTCCCTCCCCTGTATTACTGTACATTCATTGGTGGCCAGTGGACCCCCCTCCCTCTCCTGTATTACTGTACATTCATTGGTGGCCAGTGGGCCCCCCCTCCCTCCCCTGTATTACTGTGCATTCATTGGTGCCCAGTGGGCCCCCCCTCCCTCCCCTGTATTACTGTGCATTCATTGGTGGCCAGTGGGCCCCCCCTCCCTCCCCTGTATTACTGTGCATTCATTGGTGGCCAGTGGGCCCCCCTCCCTCCCCTGTATTACTGTGCATTCATTGGTGGCCAGTGCGGCCCCCCCTCCCTCCCCCTCCTAATTAAAATCCCCCCCATCATTGGTGGCAGCGGAGAGTTCTGATCGGAGTCCCAGTTTAATCGCTGGGGCTCCGATCGGTAACCATGGCATCCAGGACGCTACTGCAGTCCTGGTTGCCATGGTTACTTAGCAATTTTTAGAAGCATTATACTTACCTGCAATGTCTGTGACCGGCCGGGCGCTCCTCCTACTGGTAAGTGACAGGTCTGTGCTATAAGCAATGCGCCGCACAGACCTTTCACTTACCAGTAGGAGGAGCGCCCGGCCGGTCACAGACAGCGAAGGTAAGTATAATGCTTCTAAAATTGCTAAGTAACCATGGAAACCAGGACTGCAGTAGCGTCCTGGTTGCCATGGTTACCGATCGGAGTCCCAGCGATTAAACTGGGACTCCGATCAGAACTCTCCGCTGCCACCAATGATGGGGGGGAGGGGGGAACTTTCATTGGTGGCCAGTGGGCCCCCCCTCCCTCCCCCTCCTAATTAATGTACAGTAATACAGGGGAGGGAGGGGGGCCACTGGCCACCAATGAATGTACAGTAATACAGGGGAGGGAGGGGGCGCCCACTGGCCACCAATTAATGTACAGTAATACAGGGGAGGGAGGGGGGACCCATTGGCCACCAATGAATGTACAGTAATACAGGGGAGGGAGGGGGCCCACTGGCCACCAATGAATTTTAAACTGGGGAGGTAGGGGGGTGTGCCCCCTCCTGCCTGGCAGCACCTGATCTCTTACAGGGGGCTATTATACGCACAATTACCCCTCAGGCCCGGCACCTGAGGGGTTAATTGTGCGGATCACAGCCCCCTGTAAGAGGTCGGGTGCTGCCAGGCAGCAGGGGGCAGTCATGTACACAGTTCGTAGGATATTCTAACTTGAAGCGTCCCCATCACTATGGGAACGCCTCTGTGTTAGAATATACTGTCGGATCTGAGTTTCACGATCTAACTCAAATCCGATGGTATATTCTAACATAGAGGCGTTCCCATGGTGATGGGGACGCTTCAAGTTAAAATATACTATCGGATTGGAGAAAACTCCGATCCGATGGTATAATAGGGACTCCTGACTTTACATTGAAAGTCAATGGGGGACGGATCCATTTGCAATTGCACCATATTGTGTCAACGTCAAACGGATCCTTCCCCATTGACTTGCATTGTAAGTCAGGACGGATCCGTTTGGCTCCGCACGGCCAGGCGGACACCAAAACGACTTTTCTAAATGTCCGTGGATCCTCCAAAAATCAAGGAAGACCCACGGAAGAAAAAACAGACACGGATCACGGACCTACGGACCCCGTTTTTGCGGACTGCAAAAACAAAAACGGTCGTGTGCATGAAGCCTAAGGATGATCCTTGTGATAGGCCCTCAATATTCCAAAAAAGCCCTTCAAGTTAAGCTTTCTGGTTTTTCATCATTAAAAGGGGAAATCTATATTAGGAAGTGTTTATGGATCAGGGGTACCCTCGCACTGACATGGCTTAATAAAGGGAGTGTGCCCGAAACATTGTCACATGTCTGTTTTGGAGCCTCAATAAAGTTCTGTGCACTGCATTAACAACAGGTCTGCTGTATATTTTAGAGTTTTGCCATCAATGCCCACTGGGTACTGGCACTGTTACAGCAAGGTTAGAATTATATAAAACGTATCTGGTAAAGCTACATCTTGGCCAGGAAAGCCGTTGCGCAACCAAGGTTCGTTGTGTAGTAGAACTGAATAGGGTCACAGTACGACTTGCAAGCTGTTGCGACCATGACCCCAGGATCACAGAAAAATCTGGCTGTGTGCTATCCGCATCTTTTGTAGCCCCATTGAAGTGAGTGGGTACGCATCCGACCCACAAATGCGGATCTGATGTGGACTAAAAATACATTTGTGTGCGTGAGCCCTTATACTGCTCCACCTAGGTTTCCTGCACACGGTACAGATTTATGTGCAGAAAATCCACAATAAATCTGCACCAAAACTGCACAAAAAAGCACATAAATCCTCACTATTTATCGTGTTTTTTGTGTGGTTTGATGCCGATTTTTTGCAGATCTCACCCTTCCATTCAATAGGGGGAATTCCGCGCAAAAAAAAACCCCTACAACAATTAACATGCTGCAGATTTTAAAATCCTCGCCGAAGCTCCGTTATCGCATCTAAGAAGAAAAAAATAAAAGCAAAGTTTACATGAGATTTGTCACTTGAATGGGTCCGCAATCACAGAGATGCATAACGGAAGCACGGATCGGAACCTCACGGAAGCACTACGGAGTGCTTCCCTGGTGTTTCTGTCCGTGCGTCCGCACTGCAAAAAAATAGAACTTGTTCTATTTTTTTTGTGGTGCAGATGGATCACGGACCCATTTAAGTTGAACGGGTCTCGATCCGTCCCGGCTGCTGCACGGACGTTGCCCGTGCATTGGGGACCGCAAATTGTGGTCCCCAATGCACGGAACGGACCCACAACACCCGTGCGCAAGAGGCCTTATACAGAGTTAAACGTGCCTGAGCGAGGGGAGCCTACAGGTTTGTTCTACTTACATGTTAAAGGGTATACCCAGGCCAATAGTATTTACAAAAGGAGATGCAATGTCTATCCCCTATGAATGCAGTTTGCAAGCTTTGGTCCACGTGAATATATATACCCAAAAGCTAAAGTTTGTGAGGGCGTCTTTGAGATGATATGATTTAAGACATCTGAACACACGTTCTATTACTTATGCTTTATCATTAAGGTTGTTATATAATTACGGTGCAGTTGACCTGTAATTACATCTTCACACACTTAAAGTAACAATTATTTGGCAATTTATTATCTCTGCTGCCATGATCTGTCACCGTTCGGTTGGCAAATTATCACAAGTTAAAAAAAGCAATGCTGTAATATTATGTAAAGATGTGAAAAAAATCGAGTGAGCCAGGATGTATAAAAGAGGGGCATACAAGAATGGATAATGGTAGGTTCACAGATTTAAAATGGTGTAAGGAAAGGAGTTTGAGTAGTGAAGGTAGGTCCATGCTCTACATAGGTCAGGGGTCCGACTCCTGGCACCCCGCCAATCAGCTGACTGAAGAGACCACAGCGCTCACTGTTTATCTGTTCACCTTCGGCATTGCAGCGGAGAGCAGATGTAATTACAGCTCCTCCGTCCCATTCATTTGAATGGGACGGAGCAATTATATTTACATTCCATTATGTTCAAGAGCTGTAATCACACTGCTCACCAGTCCAGTGTCAATGGCGAGCAGGCAAACGGTGAAGAGAACGCTGTGGTCTCTTTAAACAGATGATCGTGGGGGTGCAGTGAGTGTGCTGAGGGATAGGTCATCAATATCGGAAACTGGACAACCCTTTAAAAGAGACCAGCTGTGTATGGAGACTTATTGACAATGGTCCATGGGAACATGTTATGGAAAGAGGTTATCTCCCAAAGAAAGAGGACCATCTCGCTAGCACCACCTTTTGAAAGTGGCTCATTTGAGTCAAAGTCCGACTTAGGGCTCATGCACAGGACTGTATGTATTTTGTGGTCCGCAAAACACGGATCCGCAAAAAACAACAAAAAAAACAACCCGATGACATCCATGTGATGTTTGTGTTGTATCCGTTTCTTTTTTTGGGGATCCATTGTAACAATCAATGTCCTTGTCCATAAAACGGACAAGAATAGGACATGTTCTATTTTTTTGTGGAACGGACTTGCAGACATATGAAAACAGAGTGCACGTGGAGTAATTTCCTTTTTTTTTTTGCAGACTCATTGAAGTGAATGGTTCCGCATACAGGCTGCAAAAAAAACAGAACGTGTACATGAGCCCTTAGTCATAGACTAAGCCCCGACTGTTGTGTGTTTTGCGGTCAGCAAATGGCGGAACCGCAAAACACGGATGGCGTCTGTGTGCGTTCATCAATTTGCGGAACAGCACGGACAGCCATTGATATAACTGCCTATTTTTGTCTGCAAAACGGACAAGAATAGGACAGGTTATATTTTTTTTTGCAGACCACGGAATGGAACAATGGATGCGGACAGCACACGGAGTGCTGTCCGCATCTTTTGCAGCCCCATTAAAGTAAATGGGTCTACATCCAAGCCGTAAAAACTGCGGCTCAGATGTGGCCCAAAACAACGTTCGTGTGCATGAGGCCTTATACTGATCAGAGTTGATCCATTTTCAGATTAGGGTACTTTCACACAAGCGTTTTTGTTTTCCGGTATTGAGTTCCGTCCTAATGAATTCTGAATGGAGAGCGATCCGTTCAGGATGTATTAGTTCAGTCCCTCTTAAGTTTTTTTGGACGGAGAAAATACCGCAGCATGCTGCAGTTTTCTCTCTGGCCAAAAATACTGAACACTTGCCGGAATGCCGGCATTAATTTACATTGAAGTGTATTAGTGCCGGATCCGGCATTAAGTGTTCCGGCAAAACGGATACGGCTTTTCGGTCTGCGCTTGCGATGACCTTTAAAAATGCCCAAAAAATTTATACCGGATCCGTTTTTTCCAGATGACACCGGAGAGACCGATCCGGTATTTCAATGCATTTGTCAGATGGATCCGCATACGGATATGCCATCATTTTGCGTCCGGATTGCCGGTGACGGAATTGCCTGCTGGAATCCTCTGCCACAAGTGTGAAAGTACCGTTACCAAGGACTTCTCACGCAATTCTGAATTTTGTCTTTGAAAGTGGGTTTTACATGAGAACGATAAGGACACGCCCAGTTATTTGCATCAGTGCAGTGTTTTCTTATACATGTGTATATGAGCATGAGCCATGACACATTAAAAAATACCTGTCACTTAAATCTCGTAATATTCATAATTTGTCGGAATTTGGCCACTGTAGTTAATACTGGCGCTTGTCCAGTAGTACCGCAAAATTATTTTCACTTCCCCAACCCTGTTTTTCACATATAATGACGAGATTAAGATAAAGATAAAACGCATTGAAGAGACTTCAGGTGGTTGTTTGCTCAAATCACACACGCAGTTTATAGGCAGGAATGGATCCAACAGGGAGGAAAAGCCATTCCTTTAGGCCTCATTCACACGAACGTGTGCGCTCCGTGGCCGTATTGCGGACCGCATTTGCGGATCCGCAATACACGGATGCAGTTCCGTGTGCATTCCGCATAACGGATGCGGACCCATTCACTTAATTGGGTCCGCAAATCCGGAGATGCGGAATGGAACGGAACCCTACGGAAGCACTACGGAGTGCATCTGTGGGGTTTCGTCCCGTACTTGCGTTACGCAAAAAGATAGAACATGTCCTATCTTTTTGCGGAACGGGTGGATCGTGGACCCATTAAAGTGAATGGGTCCGCGATCCGCTGCGGCTTCTCAACGGTTGGTGCAATTTGCGGGCCGCAGCACAGCCGTGGGGCGCACACGTCCGTGTGCAAGAGGCCTTATTCTGTCCTTCCTTTCCGAACCACTCGTGTTTGGCTTCAAACGCCTCTTTAACCCCTTCAAGACTGGACCATTTTTCCTCATTTGTTACGTACATGTGGATTCAAAAGCAGTAAAAATTATCTTCGTAATCATTGTTGCATCTTTTTTGGTTTTTATTTTAGTATTTTTAGTTTTTATCCTTAAAAATAAAAAAATAAAAGGTGAAAAAATCAATTCTTTAAATACTACGAAGTGCAACTAATATACTTTTTTTATGTCCCTTTCCAGCCTTTTTTTTTATATAGGGATATATATTTTACATTTGCCGGGGTTAGAAGCTGTGCTGTGAGCCAGTAGTGGCATTCATTTAAAAAATAAAAAAATTCTTTGGATTTATTGTATGTATTTATAAAAGACCTTTGGGTGTCATTTTTGTTACATTACTATTTGAACTGCAGCTGGGGCTGACCTATCAGTCCCGGTTATGGGGGAAATGCAGCCTCTGGAGACTGATTGCAGAACTGGTCTGGGTCCAGACAGCACATCTTTATATACAGTGATCAGAAGGTGGGGCGGGCTAAGAAAATGTCTCCCTTCTTTATGGGGAGCCTGTCTTCATTGCGTCGATGAGCGAGTAATGAGCTTTTGATTGCTGGACCCTACAATATTTTCTGTCCCACTGTCCCTAGGATCATTCTGTTGCCAAAGATGAGTTTGAGGGTATTGGGTATTTTTACGTAGTTAAATTAATGGTTTTTAATTTCAAGTTCTTAATTAAAACGTAGGTCTCATTGGG
Source organism: Bufo bufo (assembly GCF_905171765.1). NCBI lineage: Eukaryota > Metazoa > Chordata > Amphibia > Anura > Bufonidae > Bufo > Bufo bufo. The sequence continues at coordinate 263,659,711 of NC_053394.1, read as the reverse complement.
TCCTTGAGCAGCTGTTAAAATATTCCAAAGGAACCTGTGAACAGCTGGGCTGAGATAGACTGGTCCCTGCAGGAGAAGGTCTGCAAAGCTCTACCTTGGCATTTTTAGGAGGTAGTTAGCTCTGTCAAAAACTTGAAGGAGGACACAGTCAAGATTTTGTAATGTACAATAAAACATGTACTTTAATGTATAAAAAATTATAATTTTTTTGACTAGCAAAATACCAGGTATATAACCCCTTAAGGACTCAGCCCTATTTCACCTTAAGGACTTGGCCATTTTTTGCAAATCTGACCAGTGTCACTTTAAGTGCTCATAACTTTAAAACGCATTGACTTATCCAGGCCGTTCTGAGATTGTTTTTTCGTCACATATTGTACTTCATGACACTGCTAAAATTGGGTCAAAAAAGTTAATTTTTTTTGCATAAAAAAATACCATATTTACCAAAAATTTAGAAAAATTAGCAAATTTCAAACTTTCAGTTTCTCTACTTCAGTAATACATAGTAATACCCCCAAAAATTGTGATTACTTTACATTCCCCATATGTCTACTTCATGTTTGTAGCATTTTGGGATTGATATTTTATTTTTTGGGGATGTTATAAGGCTTAGAAGTTTAGAAGCAAATCTTGAAATTTTTCAGAAATTTACAAAAACCCAATTTTTAGGGACCACTACAGGTCTGAAGTCACTTTGCGAGGCTTACATAATAGAAACCGCCCAAAAATGACCCCATTCTATAAACTACACCCCTCAAGGTATTCAAAACTGATTTTACAAACTTCGTTAACACTTTAGGTGTTGCACAAGAGTTATTGGCAAATGGGGATGAAATTTGCGAATTTCTTTTTTTTGCCTAATTTTCCATTTTAACCCATTTTTTCCACTAACAAAGCAAGGGTTAACAGCCAAACAAGACTGTATCTTTATTGCCCTGACTCTGCCGTTTACAGAAACACCCCATATGTGACCGTAAACTACTGTACGGGCACACAGCGGGGCGCAGAGTGAAAGGTGCGCCGTATGGTTTTTGGAAGCCAGATTTTGCTGGACTGTTTTTTTGACACCATGTCCCATTTGAAGCCCCCCTGATGCACCCCTAGAGTAGAAACTCCATAAAAGTGACCCCATCTAAGAAACTACACCCCTCAAGGTATTCAAAACAGATTTTACAAACTTTGTTAACCCTTTAGGTGTTGCACAAGATTTAATGGAAAATAGAGATACAATTTCAAAATTTCACTTTTTTGGCAGATTTTCCATTTTAATATTTTTTTTCCAGTTACAAAGCAAGGGTTAACAGCCAAACAAAACTCATTATTTATGGCCCTGATTCTGTAGTTTACAGAAACACCCCATATGTGGTCGTAAACCGCTGTACGGGCACACAGTAGGGCGCAGAGTGAAAGGTGCGCCGTATGGTTTTTGGAAGCCAGATTTTGCTGGACTGGTTTTTTGACACCATGTCCCATTTGAAGCCCCCCTGATGCACCCCTAGAGTAGAAACTCCATAAAAGTGACCCCATCTAAGAAACTACACCCCTCAAGGTATTCAAAACAGATTTTACAAACTTTGTTAACCCTTTAGGTGTTGCACAAGATTTAATGGAAAATAGAGATACAATTTCAAAATTTCACTTTTTTGGCAGATTTTCCATTTTAATATTTTTTTTCCAGTTACAAAGCAAGGGTTAACAGCCAAACAAAACTCATTATTTATGGCCCTGATTCTGTAGTTTACAGAAACACCCCATATGTGGTCGTAAACCGCTGTACGGGCACACGGCAGGGTGCAGAAGGAAAGGAATGCCATACGGTTTTTGGAAGGCAGATTTTGCTGGACTGTTTTTTTTGACACCATGTCCCATTTGAAGCCCCCCTGATGCACCCCTAGAGTAGAAACTCCAAAAAAGTGACCCCATTTTAGAAACTACGGGATAGGGTGGCAGTTTTGTTGGTACTAGTTTAGGGTACATATGATTTTTGGTTGCTCTATATTACACTTTTTTGTGCGGCAAGGTAACAAGAAATAGATTTTTTGGCACTTTTTTTTTTTTGTTATTTACAACATTCATCTGACAGGTTAGATCATGTGGTAATTTTATAGAGCAGGTTGTCACGGACGCGGCGATACCTAATATGTATACAATTTTTTTTATTTATGTAAGTTTTACACAATGATTTCATTTTTAAAACAAAAAAAATGTTTTAGTGTCTCCATAGTCTAAGAGCCATAGTTTTTTCAGTTTTTGGGCGATTATCTTAAGTAGGGTCTCATTTTTTGCGGGATGAGATGACGGTTTGAGTGGCACTATTTTGGGGTGCATATGACTTTTTGATCACTTGCTATTACACTTTTTGTGAAGTAAGATGACAAAAAATAGCTTTTTTTACACCGTTTTTATTTTTATTTTTTTACGGTGGTCACCTGAGGGGTTAGGTCATGTGATATTTTTATAGAGCCGGTCGATACGGACGCGGCAATACCTAATATGTATACTTTTTATTTATTTATTTAAGTTTTACACAATGATTTCATTTTTGAAACCAAAAGAATCATGTTTTAGTGTTTCCATAGTCTAAGAGCCATAGTTTTTTCAGTTTTTGGGCGATTATCTTGGGTAGGGTATGATTTTTGCGGGATGAGATGACGGTTTGATTGGTACTATTTTGGCGTACATGCGACTTTTTTGATCACTTTTATTACCTTTTTTGGGAAGTAAGGTGGGCAAAATTTCAATTTCCTAATAGTTTTTATTTTTTTATTTTTATGGCGTTCACCGTGCGGGGAAAGTAACATGACCGTTTTATAGATCAGGTCGTTACGGACGCGGCGATACCAAACATGTGTAGGGAATTTTATTTTTTTCATTTTTAATCAGTGATAAATGTGTTTTTGGATTTTTACTTTTTTTTCACTTTTTTTCACTTTTTTTTTGACCCAGACCCACTTGGTTCTTGAAGATCCAGTGGGTCTGATGTCTGTATAATACAGTACAGAACAATATATATTGTACAGTACTGTATTTTACTTACACTTTGTCTGAACAGATCTCTGCCTTTAGCACAGATCTGTTCAGCACCATGGACAGCAGGATGCCTGAGAGGCGTCCTGTTGCCATGGGAACCTTCCCCGTCTGCTCAGAACTTCGCAGACGGGGAAGGGTAAGGAGGGGATCTCTCGGGGGGCTGTCTGGGGGCTCTCTCCCTCTCCATCGGGGGGCTGCAAAGGCACAGCAGCCCCCCGATGGGAGAGGGAGGGAGCTCCCTCTTACTGTTAACTTTTTCCATACAGCGGTCTGTACGGACCGCTGTATGGAAAGGGTTAAACGGCTGACATCGCATCATCGATGTCAGCCGTATATACCAGGGTGCCAGCAATGTGCTGGCACCCTGGTATACCCACTAGAGACCAACGATTATACAAAGGGAGGCGGGCGGGGGATCGCGATCCCGCCTGCCGCACCGCCCGCCTCCCGCACCGCCCCCACCGCCCACAACTCCCCCCCTGCACCACCCGCCGGCAAAAAATCATGCAGGGGTGCAGGGGGGGGTGTAAAATATATATTTTAGGGACACTAAAGCTTCTGATCCCCGCGGTCAGGGCCCGCGGGGATCAGAAACTGCACAAAGCGCAGCAAACCGCAGGTCTGAATTGACCTGCGGTTTTCTGCGATCGCCGATGCGGGGGGGTCAAATGACCCCCCCCTGCATTGTTACGGGATGCCGGCTGAATGATTTCAGCCGAAATCCCGTTCCGATTAACCCCTCGGGCGCCGGAATACAGATTTCAAGTTATGACGTACCGGTACGTCATGGGTCCTTAAGGACTCGGGATCCATGCCGTACCGATACGTCCTAAGTCCTTAAGGGGATAAACAATCCCCAACATTATGTGTTCGGGTTGTAATGTGACCTCCACATCTTAATCGGATTTTTTGTTGCTAAAAACGTGCTACATTCTGATTTAACTCGGCGCTGGTTTTCCGGTGTTAGATTCACAAATATCTTGACTGAAACAAATGGCAGTATTCATGCTGATAATATTTCATCTTTAGCACAGTATCTATTGTTTCCAGTGTGGATCTTTTATATTGGGCATAAAAGGCATCAAACAGGCCTGTCGAATGTGGTGCTGATTTATGTGCATCTGTTCTGAAGGTCAGTTATGTGTCCTAAAGATGCTAAAGGTTTTTCCATGTTTGACATTTAAAGGGGTTGTCTCATGAAAAATATTCTACAATTTTCAAACCAGCACTTGGATCTTTATTCTTTTGTAATTAAAAATGTAACTTAGCCACTGAGTTATTTAATAAAATGTATCTGTATTGCTCCACCTGCTGTTTGTTCTTTTTGTTATTTCTTTGTCCATCTCGCTGAGAAGGCCGCACATGCTCAGTTTCATCCTTCAACTGCCTCCTGAGCTGTGATAGGGAGAACATGGACACGCCCCCTTATCTGAAGCAGAAAAGACACTCCCCTTGAGCTGTCAACTTCATATAAATCTAGTGTCTAGGAGCCGTGTGAGGTTCAGGGCTGGTTCTAGCTTTGTTTGAAAGAGATTGTCATGTACTGCATGATGTCATGAGCCATGGGATAACCCCTTTAAGAACTAGTCATGGGATATGTCATTAAAGTCTGGTAGGTAGTGTCACCTGTGAGGCTCCCATTTATTAGGAGAAAGGATCCATGTGCAGACTGAATGATAAGATGGAATTGCACGTGTGGATGTCTCCATTCAAGTCCGGTAATAAGTGAGGGGTTGACCACTTTCTGGTTACTGTTGACCAATGTCTTTGTAAGATGCTTATATGCCACTTACTAATATAGTCTTTGTTGAAATTCTGCACCATTTTCTAGATTTGATAAGGCATGTCCCCTTGTTTGCCAAGCCTTTTATGCTGTCCACACAGAGGTCTTGTCCACAAAATGGCTGCTGATAGAGGGTCATGAGACCAAGCAAATCACCTCCATGTGACATCTCCTCTGTTCTAATACACTGCACCTGCTATCTGCACTCACAGTGGTGGGCTTTTTGTGTTTGAATGCAGGAGGACAAGACCTCTATGTGGACAGCACAAAAGACTTGGCAAACAAGGGGACAAATATAGAAAATGGTGCAGAATTTTCACAAAGACTATATTAGTAAGTGCAGGGCCGGATTAAGAGCATCATGGGCCTGGTGCTGAGGATTTTGCTGGGCATTTTTATGGAACTGCACTCAGTGTCTTAATTACATATATATTTTATCGATACCATTAAAGTATTTTGTTCCTGCAACTACCCCTCATTTGGCATCTATCTTGGCAACATGGAGGGGGACCACGGGAGGGGGACCCTGAGGGTGGGGGCATCCTCAGGGCACTGTAGTGTCAGGAAAACCGCTTTGTTTTCCTGACACTATAGTGATCATTTAACATGACTATGAAGATTACTGTTTTCTAGCGGCTGTGGACTGTGGACAACAGCAGCTAGAAACAGTAATTTTCATAGTGCTGTTATGATTTATGGACACAGCACTCAGCATGCTTAGCCAGCCTTCTATCTGGCTGTGCTTCTTGAGAGTCACAGTCCACAGGCTCAGAGACAGCCAGATAGAAGGCTGGCTAAGCATGCTGAGAGCTGTGTCCATAAATCATAACAGCACTATGATTGCCCTCCCTTCCAACTGGATGAGTTTATCTGATACCTGCTTCAGAAGCTCCTGCTGTCTCGCGGGCTGGTGTGGCTGAGCGCTGTGGGCCGTGTGCTGGTCGAAACTGCTGAGCAGGTTGTACACAGCGCAGCGTGCAGGAGGGATAACCGCGGGCGCACTGAGGTCATATCCAGCGGGCCGGCATTACAGGAACCGCACCAGCTGCTCTGACGTCCTGCCGCCGGATATCCTGTGACGTATATCCGGCGGCAGGACGTCAGAGCAGCTGGTGCTGTTCCTGTAATGCCGCGGCCCGCCAGATATGACCTCAGTGCGCCCGCGGTTATCCCTCCTGAAGGCTGCGCTGTGTACAATAGTGATGGGAAGTTCGGATCTTTCAGATGAATCGGTTCATTTGAATCAGCTCATTCAAATGAACCGATTCATGAATCGGATCTTCGGTTCACTTGCTGAGTCACTGACTGCTGAGCTGACTCGCAAGTGAACCGAAGACTCTAGGTGCCGGTGCGCATGCGCAGATGCTATCCATTCGATTCACTTGCTGCTGCTGACTCAGTCGGCTCTTCAGCTCTCTAATGAGTGAGTCAGGATCAGGAAGAGTGATTGATTATAGTGAAGGGAGGCTGAGGCTGACGCAGGACAGGAGTCAGGAGCTGTCACTGTGGTGTGCATTGTTGTCTGTTGTGCATTGTTCCCCACAGTGACAACAGTCTGACACTGACAGTAGTACAACGAACCAAGTGAAGTGAAATGTGAATGCTGCACAGGGAAAACTATGTGCTGAATTGATAACAGTATTACAGTAACACAGTCACTGGCTGATAATAAAATAGTCCCCACTTAACGGAATCCATAAAGGAGATGTGAACCCACCCTTAGTTATATAGCTACTGAACGAGATGCCTTTAACATATATATCTCCTGAGAAGCCAATTTGATCCTAAAGGGTTAATTCAACCTGTAATCTAAACTCTGTGTCATCTGTCACTTCTCTTATCTCTCTGCTCCTGTCCCTTAATCTTATCACTGCTGCAACAAAATCACTGGGCCCCATAGCAGGAATCTAAATTGGGCCCCCATTCCCCTTTTATAGCCCCTCCCTTTGTTCCATGAACTATTCTTGCTGCTGCGTTTTATAATTTATGCCATCAGGGCCGGATTGAGATTACAAAACAGCCCTGGCACACAAAAGAGGTATAATAGATGCAGTGTGTACAGGTATATAGTATATTCCCTAGAATTCTGATATGTGAGGTACAGGGTATAATATATGCAGTGTGTACAGTATATACAATAGTGTAATATGTGAGGTACGAGGTATAATAGATGCAGTGTGTACAGGTATATAGTAAATACAGCAGTGTATTGACACCTCGTACCTCACATATAAGTACACTGCTGTATATACTATATATCTGTACACACTGCATCTATTATACCTCGTACCTCACATATCAGTACACTGCTGTATATACTATATATCTGTACACTGCATCTATTATACCTCGTACCTCACATATCAGTACACTGCTGTATATACTATATACCTGTACACACTGCATCTATTATACCTTGTATCTCACATATCAGTGCACTGCGGTATATACTATATATCTGTACATATTGCATGTATAATACTGTGTAATATGTGTGTATGTGTGTATATATATATATATATATATATATATATATATTACACACAGAGCAGTGTATTGATGTGACACATAGAAGGTATAATACTGTAGATGCAGTGTTTACAGAAATATGTGGTCAGTTATGCATTATGGTCACTGTGTGTGTGTGAGGTACATGAGGTAGTGGTCACTGTAACTGTCTGAAGTATTATACATGAGTGAGCAATGAGTAAAATAGGGCATGGGGGGAGGGGGGGAGGGGGGGGGAAATGACAAGAAGTGGAGGACCTCCTCTTACCACTCCATTCCAGTCTGTATGGATCAATGCAGAGCTGCTTGTGAACTTCTAATACTTGCTGTTAGGGGTTGAAGGACCTGTGATGATGTCATCACAGGTCCTGGCAGATATACCTTTGAAACCTAGGAACTACACCATTTTTGAAGAAGTGAGACCCTAATGGCCATGACTTTACAGCTTTTTTGTTCAGGTGAATGCAAGCAGATTTGTTAAATGTAGTGATTTAGAAATTTGTTAGTTACACCGTTCTCTATTAAATTGTGTGAAAGTACGGTGACTCTTTATACTGTTTTTATCTGAACTTTTTCTTGTAAAATCCAGAAGAGGTAGCGCTCTGACAGTATTTTGCTGGGTGGTACCCAACTGGATGAGACTGCTAAGTGATCTTGTGACATGCATGGTAAAGCCAGCCAAGATGATCAGGTTGTTAGAAAATCTTGTGGGTTTCAGAGATTAGAAACAGAGATGCAAGCCAAGATTATACTCTGTTCTATTTCTGTAGGTTTCAGCCTCGAATGTCTTAGCTTTTTTTTCTTCCTTGAATATTTGTCATTTTTACGTGACTTTTATTTATTGTTTAATGGCTTTTGAGTCTTCCGCTGTAAGGCAAGATAAGCTCCTATCCTCTCCTAATTAGAGCAGGGCTGGATACTGGAGTAAATCAATTAATCTCTACGTCAGAGCTCTAATCTCTAGTCCTTGTGGCTTGGATGTATATCACCCAGCAGTTCTCCTTCATCCAGAAAGATGTGTAAATCCCTGACTCAATGAAACAGATGGATGAGTAAAGCAAAGAAAATATTTCAGATCACGAGATGTTGCACAATAATATTGGGGGGTCGATGTGACAGGAACAAAGCTACAATGCTCACTTGTATGAAGAACAAAATTAGAAATACAAAAACATCGAGCTCCTTGCTGTAACAACAAGAGACTGAATGACATGTTTTTCCATGGATTTCATGCTAGATTCTATGGGGAAGATTTATCGAAACCTTTCCAGTCTTGATATCCCCTGCGCTGCTGGAGGATGCACTTAATTTATGGCGAGAGTCCATGCGCCTAAGGCCTAGTTCACGCGAACATATGGCTTTTATAGTTTTTTGCAGTCCGTTTTTCACGGCTCCGTTGTTCCGTTTTTGAGTTCCGTTGTGTTTCTGTTCCGTTTTTCCGTATAGCATATACAGTATAAAGTAATTACATAGAAAAAATTGGGCTGGGCATAACATTTTCAATAGATGGTTCAGCAACACATTCCGTTTTTTTGGCGGAACCATTGAAATTAATGGTTCCGTATACGGAACACAAAAAAACGGCCCGTATACCCGCAAAAAAAAACGTTTGTGTGAACTAGGCCTAAGGCGTGTGTGACCTGTGCTGCGGCCCACAAATAGCGGGCCGCAATGCACGATCGCCGGCCGTAGGTCAGTCGCATCGGATCGCGGACCCATTCACTTTAATGGGTCCGCGTTCCGCTAAAAGATAGGACATGTTCTATCTTTTTGCGGAACGGAAGTACGGGACGTAACCCCACGGAGGGGTCCCGTAACCCCCGAGGGGTCCCGTCCCGTGCGGCCGTTCCGCGATTCCGGATTTGTGGACCCATTGAAGTGAATGGGTCTGCATCCGTGATGCGGAATGCACACGGAATTGTGGCCGTGTATTGCGGCCCGCGATTTGCGGGTAAACTTAGCCTAAGGGTACTTTCACACTTGCGTTAGAGGATTCCGGCAGGCAGTTCCGTTGCCGGAACTGCCTGCCGGATCCGGAAATCCGTATGCAAACTGATAGCATTTTTTTTCCAGGTGCGGATCCCTCTGACAAATGCATTGAAATACCGGATCCGTCTCTCCGGTGTCATCCAGAAAAAAACATTTCAATAGATCTGGCATTCCGGCAAGTGTTCCGGAATTTTGGCCAGAGAAAATACCGCAGCATTCTGCGGTATTTTCTCCGGCCAAATACCGTAAGCGGGACTGAACTGAAGACATCCTGATGCATCCTGAACGGAATGCTTTACATTCAGAATGCATTAGGATAAAACTGAACCGTTTTTTTTCTGGTATTGGGGCTCCTGTGATGGAACTCAATACCAGAAAACTTTACCGCTAGTGTGAAAGTACCCTAAACTGAAATCATCAGTCTTTATGCCGGAAAAATGTTTTTTCTGACTTTATTATTTATGTGGCAGGTATTATGAGTGATTGATAGCATTCACTGTGTAAGGGCTCATGCACACCAACGTATTGTCTTTCCATGTCCATTCCGTTTTTTATGCGGAACCATTCATTTCAATGGGTCTGCAAAAAAATAACCGAAGTTACTCTGTGTGCATTCAGTTTCCGTATGTCCATATTTCCGTTCTGCAAAAAAATAGAACATGTCCTATTATTGTCCGCATTACGGACATGGATAGGACTGTTCTATTAGGGGCCAGCTGTTCCGTTCTGCAAAATGCGGAATGCACACGGACGTCATCCGTATTTTTTTGCAGATCCGTTTTCTGTGGACCGCAAAATACATACGGTCATGTGCATGAGCCCTAAGTGTGTATACAGGGATAGCTGTAAGTCACTGTACACAGGGATGGTCTTAAAGGATTTTAATACTGATAACCTATCCTCAGGATAGGTCATCAGTATCTGATTGTTGGGTGTCCGACACCTGCAGCCCGTCGATAAGCTGTGAGCACCTCTGCCTTCTTTCAGCTCATTGTATCGCGCTCAGCCCTATTCACTTGATAAATGCGGCGGCACTACTGTGAGCAAGGATGCCTTCTCAAACAGCTGATTGGCGGGGATCCCATCTGTCAGACCCCCACCGATCAGATTCTGAGGACAGGTAATCAGTTATAATGTCTCGGAAAACCCCTATAAGTTCAGAAAGAGCAGAGGTTTGAATGTATAAAATACAAGTATTACTGAATCTTTTGCCAAAAATCTATACATCAGTCTGCCCAATTCCTGCTGCCCCATAACATGCTCCCGGCAGATAGTACTCATTATGTGGTCTCTGGTTCTCTTTAAAGGTGCTTGAGACATTTGGAGAAAGTATTTTATATACAATATTATAGTATGCATTTACCTGGCATGTCTCTGAACTACATCGACAAGCCATTGATTTCACTGTGATGCTTCCTTTCCCCTGTGGTGATGCTGCAGGCAAATTGAACTCTTCTTGGCAGGTTTCCCACCAGATCACAGCTGATTGCTGGGGGACAGCCTGCGATCGGCTTACTTTCAGAGGATCCTTGTTAATAATAAGGGATTGTTCACGTAGCCCCTTTATCTGCCTAAGGGGGCTGCACATCACAGTGAGCATGGCTCATTTATACAGCCATTTATATGTAGTCTATGGGCATTATGGGGCCTAACTAAATCATACAGTATTTTATGCTTCTTAACACTTAACATTTTTCCAGCTGATCATTAATTTTTATTGAAGAACTATATTTTTCAAATAAATAAGTAATTAGTGCACAAGAATAAGAAAAGGTCATAGGAGTGGGTGACCTGGCGATACTTTGAGGACTCCCAGAAGGGCACATGTCCAGTGGTGGCAATGGGACAACAGGAGCATTAAAGGGTTTTGCGCCATCACTAAATAGAAGTTTGCATGAAAGACTAGTTACTTTTGCAATTTACTTTCTGTTACAACAATGCACCAGTTGTTTAATCTGTACAGTTATGTGCATGTCCACCTACTGAAGTGGTCGCACATGGTCAGTTCCATCCTTCCAGCTATATCTACTATTAGAAGCTGTAACAGTCACAGGGAGAGAGCTGCAGTAGAAATCTAGTAGAGAACATGGAGCAATGAATGGGGAGATCTCTGGATCCATGTGAGGTACACGGCTGGTTCTAGCTTTGTTAGAGATTGTCATGTCCTATATGATGTCTGATTTAATCATTCATGGGATAACCCCTTTAATTGTGGAAAAACATTACAATAATATAAAATGCAGGTTATAAAACATTGTACTAATGTGTGGTACATACAATACAGTAGGACAAATGCCACATACAGGAAAAATTACCGAAGAGGAAAGAACTGTAGTCACACAGCTATAAAGGGGGAAAAGGGAAAGGGTGGCAGCTTAAGGCTCCATTCACACGTCCGCAAAATGTGTCCGCATCCGTTCCGCAATTTTGCGGAACGGGTGCGGACCCATTCATTCTCTATGGGGATGGAATGGATGCGGACAGCATACAGTGTGCTGTCTGCAGCCGCAATTGCGGAGCGCGGCCCCGATTTTGGGTCCGCAGCTCCGCAAAAAGATAGAGCATGTCCTATTCTTGTCCGCAGCTTGCGGACAAGAATAGGCATTTCTATGGGGGTGACGGGCTGGTGTGTTGCGGACCCGCAATTTGCGGGTCCGCAACACACCACGGACGTGTGAATGTAGCCTAAAGGGAACATTTCAATGTGAAAATGCAGTGTAATATGCCACCAGCATGGTGTAGAGCCGATGTTGGAATAGACTCAGTATAAAGGGACATTCACACGTCCAAGTCTTTTGTGGTTAGCAAATTGCGGATCCGCAAAACACGGACACCAGCCATGTGTGTTCCGCATTTTGCGGACCGCACATGGTCAGCACTGTGATAGAAGTGCCTATTCTTGTCTGCAGCTGCGGGCAAGAATTGGACATGCTCTATCTTTTTTGCGGCGCCGCGGAACGGAACTACCGATGCGGACAGCACACGATGTGATGTCCGTATCTTTTGTGGCCCTATTGAAATGAATGGGTCCGCACCTGTTCCGCATCCATTCATATAGATGTGTGAATGGACCCTAACTTGTATTTCATTCATTTAACTTCCTGATCATTCTGGGCTTTGAAGTCAAGGGGTGGTCCTATCAGTGATTGACAGCCTTCCCTCTATGACTGTGTACACAGAGGTATCTGTCAATCACTGATAGGACCGCCTCCTTGACTTCAAAGCACAAAATGATCAGGAAGTTATATGAATGAAATTCATATTATGCTGAAATTTTCCCCATAAAACTGTATATCATTCTCAGGAGCATCTTTTGCTCTATGACTTGCTACCTGTAGCTCAGACATTATGTTCAGTGTGACAGGTTCCCTTTAAGAACGCCAGAGATTCCATGTGGAGAGTAGCTCTTCACCAGTGGATTACGAAACATGGCATCCATGGAACATACATCCCTAGGGAGGGAGTTGTCCATCTGGATGTGATGTGTGTAGTAATCGCATAGCATCCGGACTGAATCCTGACCCATTCATTTCAATTGATCTGTGTAATTGAACATAATTCTCAACGAAGTGCACTGAAATTTGATACTTTTTGGTGCCATTAATTTGGCACTCAGAAGATTATAAATGTCCTCCATGTTTTAGATGCCACCAGCATCTATTGTTTTGAGTAATGGTCTTATTCTTCATTCTGTGAGCTACAGTACATCATTATTAGAGAACATTTTTCATGGCATGCTTTATGAAGTGAATCAACCTTAAGGTTGTCTGATGTACACGGTAGTCATTCCGCAGCCTGGAGGGGTGGAAGAGGAAGAAGGTCTCAGACAGGAGCTTGGTTATATTAGTCTGCTTATTAGCTTTCACAGGGTCATGCAAAGTTCTTAGGCTTTTCGGTCTATCCTGTGAGTGTTCCTCTTTAAGTCATGGTTGTGTAATATGATTACAGTACAATAGTTAGAACATGGGACTGATTGTGGAGTACGTTACATATTACTTTACGTATACAACAGATTTTTAGTGAATGTGTTGGGTATTACACAGTTATATCTGACAAGTCTTTTCTAATGCTGGGACCTAAAAGTCTGAGTAGCTGCTGTCCAGTCCCCTGTTGGTAATAGGTAACATTACAGGAACATACATTGAGGTTGAATGTGTGACTACATCATGGCAGGTAAAGGTCCTTTTAGGAACCTAAGATTTAAAGTTATTGACCTAACTATTACTTAATGAGATTGACCAGAGGCAGTTCCCTGTTTAGGGTCCTTCTCTCTTGGCCAGAGTGGAAAGCGGTTATACGGATCTCCGCATATAGCTGTATATACGGATCTCTATACAGTATTAATCCAAAGTTTTGAACAAAGCGACCTCGGATGTAGCATCTGAAGCTCGCTTCACTCATCACTAGACAATAAAACACCTACCTCGAAGTATTCGTTGCAGCGAGCTGTTTTTATTTGCTACCTTTGTGAGCTTTTTTGTCTTCACTTTTCTTCCGGCCCTCTCCATGCAGTATTGGGCGAATGAGGGCAGCAGCATGGTCTCCCTTTCTGGTGTGGAGGAACTTCGCCCTTCACATGATCCGGTAATGTGTATTCACCCACAGGAATTAATACAGTGACCTAGAAGGTTTCACACCAGGGAGCGCCCTCTCTTTTTTTTGTTCATCAGTCCCATGACTGCTACAATATGGGAACAATGAACGGCATTGAACCAGATGGACATTTTAAAGAATTATTTTTATTTATTTTTTTTCATTTTACACCGCGTCCTTTAAAATTTTACAGCCTCTTGGAAAACCCCTTTAACTGGGACGTAGAACTTACGCTGCTATTAGTACCCATTGGTATAATATATTTCACAGTCTCTTTCCTTATCTGGGATCTGTTATTTCGCAGTACTAATAAAGAAGTTCACAATAATATCAAGTAGGACTATTCTATTCTTGCATTGCTTTTTATAGCTGAAGGTTAGCGTGTTTATAGAGCAGACTGTGAAGGTAATGGTCAGGAATGTAAACTGAACGGAGATTACAAGTGCATCAGAAGCGTAGGTGCCGGGAATTCAGGCTGTTTTCTGTAGTCCGCGCATCCAGAGATAATTCCCTAGAATTCCATTAGTCACAGGTAACTTTGGGACAGCTTCATTTACCACGAAGGCAAGGACTGCGGCCCTACAACCCCCACTTGTTAATTCACACAACCTCATTGGGGATTAGCATTGGATAATTCCTGGATCTTGTTCATCTCCCTGTGGATGGAAGATACATGGCCAATGAGAAATCATGTTGGAGAAAGCAAGCGTAGATGATTTAATGACCCATGCTCGTGGCAATTGAAGGGCTGCACTGGATTTCACCGTAGAATGATTTTGGATCATACAGCGGTCTAGCAATTGGAGAGAGGCTCGTTGCTACGACAACAGCCATTAGTTCAAAAAGTATTGACTGTTGTTATGGCAACAGAGGTCCCATTGTCGCTGGCCCTAAGCAGATTGAGATGACGATTTAACAAACTACAAAGCAGTCTCTATTTTCAATCATGGCATTTATTTGCTTTATATTGGTCAAGTAATTTATTTCAGATGACAAACTCATTTAGTTTCTGGATTAGGAAATGAACCTTTGGCTTTTTCCTTTTCATCAAATCCGCTTGAATCTCTCCATAAAGAAAACCGAAAATTGTCCTTTACATTATGCGACGGCGCTAAAATCCAATCTTCTTTTACTGAACAGTATTGCCATAAACTTAACATAAATTTCCAGTATGTATAGTGATGGAAAATTAGATGAATATGATATAATATACTTGCCCTAAATGAAAAATAATGGGTCAGGGGTTCTTTGTTTTGTTCACTTTGCTTTTAAAGCTCCAACATATTTGAATTTTCCACACACTGCAGCATATTTCAAAATGCCAGAGGAACCCACATAAACAAGCAGACAGCATAGAAACTACAGAACTCCATCCTTGCCCAAGACCTTCACCGGTGTTCTATGCAATTTTCAGAACCTTGTAAAACGCATTGAGAAAAAGCTATGAAGCATCAATTTTGAACAAAACTTTTAACAACTGGTTGGAAGCAACTGCAGTAAACATGTTATAGCTCTAGCATTTTGTTTTATTTTAGGTGAATATTTTTGAGTGGTTTATTCTTCACCTGGTAAGGATGAGTTGTGCTAAATTGTAGGTGAGTTCCACTTAGATCCACCATAGAAGTCCAGTAGGTAGGAAGCACTAAAGCACATAACAGTAATGTTTTGCAAGGAGCCCTTCCTCAAGCTGTATGTTTGAAGAAGGGCCATCATACCGAAATGTTGCTGTTATGTGCTTTTGTGCTCCACAGTAAAGCATTGAATAATGTATTTGGCGGTGCCTTAGGGCCTTCTTGCAAATTAGATTCCAGGCTTTCTAGTAACTTCCACCAATATGGACAGCAGTGGGCATGTCAATGCTCGAAACCTCTTCAACCAGTCATCAGATGTCAGATCCTAGGATACATGTGCCTCCTGGATGCAGCTCATGCCTCTTATACAGTTATCACCAAGCTGATACTATTGCAGTAAAAGGAGTGTTAGATCAAGTATGTGGTGTTAGGTAATTATCTCTTTTTAACAACGTATTAACTACTCTGGTTGTTGATTACACCTTTTGGGTGACACCCATCAATAATGGATGGCATGCTAAATAGCTACTAAGCGCTAGAAAACCTTAATACTCTTCTCACTGGGGAGTTGTTACAAGTAATAGCCTCATAACTCCATGGTCTTATAAGAGATAATTGCTTTCCATTCTGTAGGTAGGTGCCATTCACACTTTCCTTTTATAAAATACTAGAATTGGAAAAAGTTGAATGTGCAAATCCTTTTTTTTGCTTCACATTACAGATACCCATGGTACGTAGAACATAGGTACGATGTTGGCTATGGTGATAGTCTACTTGCTAGTATTTTATTAATGGTATATGTAATATGCTGGTTTAAAAAAAGTCTTAATTTTGTTCATATAAAGGGGTTTCCTTAGGATACACCATCAATGTATTATTGGTAGAGTCCTTAACCCCAGGACTAGAACAGTACGGTCCTACTTTATTCGTGTGACTGTCCCCCAGTCATTTTGGTTATCCCAGCGGAGTATACAAGAAGTTGAAGACTACAGCTTAGGAGGGTATATTGCAAACTGTCTACAGGCTCCTGTGATGTTAGTCCGGTATTTATCACGAGTACTGTAGAGGCTCATTTAACTGCCACATATTTAAAAGGATTTGCCTATAAACAGAATAGGCTGTTAATATCTGATCACTGGGGGTTTGACACCACGCGCCCCTACCTACCTATCAGCTGTTTCAGAGTAGCTCCAGGCCAGAAATTGGCACCAGAACTTTTCAGCCTTGTTAAGTGTGCAGTAGTATTGTAATTGTAGCCCTGCTCCCTATCACTTTGGGAGCAGTTTGCCTATAAATAGCTCCTTCCGATGGAACTGTGTATTTCTGGTGCCATAACGACTCTGAAACGGATAATCAGCGGGGTATCGGGGACCCCTGCTAATCAGATTCTTGGCTTATCGTGATGATAGGCCATCGATATGAAAACCCTATCTGAAGTTAAGAATTCATTCCAACTTCCATCTTCCTATATCTGTTAGAGCCTAATTTCTAGATAAAATCTTATTTAAAAAGACCCATAATAAAACACATCAGGTACCCTCTAAAAAGGGGTGTATGAAATGGCGCTTGAAGCGCAAACATTTTTTATATATATATATATATATAGTACTGCCCATGGCTTTAAATTTAGAAGAATTTGGATCGCGGCACAGCCAGGGAGAAGGAGACGCCCATTGAGAAACCCTGGCGTCTCCTCCTCCCTGTACCGATGCTCAGTATTAACATACTGAGTGGGAAAACTGCAAGTGGGCACAGCGGGACGTAGGAGCGATATTTGAAAAAAAAAAAGAAAACAGGCAGGGTGGCAGCATCAGCAGGTCCTTTTTAAGATAGCACATCCTGGTCTTGGTTTACTTTGGAGAAAGAAGTATCTGCTGCCCCCTAGTCTTTTTACAAGTGGTAATTGTATTGTTGGTACCAACATAGGATGGGCAGCATATCAATTCTACACCATCTGGTGATTATGGTCATGGCTTTCATTTCACTGCTGTGGAGAAAAGATGTCCATCTGTCCATATCTCTCTGGTTCTTGAAAATGAATGATGACCTGTAACATGGAGCACTAGACATCCGCCTTATACAATTGTTTTGATAGGATTTATAGAAAGTGGTTTTATTGGATGGAATTTCAATACACCATGGAGTATCATGATTACTTGCAACACACTGTCTGAAAGGATCCTTGATTGTCCTTAGCTTAGTCTCCCTGGAGACATCCTCTCAAAGCTCTGGCGTTTCCTTCCCCCTCCCTTAGCTGCTTCCGTCACCCTGTCCTCTCCCTGTTTTTACTCTTTCTACCTTATTCTCGTTTCTTTGTCTTTCATCTTCATTTCTTTCTTGTGTGTTAGTTTCTTTCTCTTCTGTTTTTCTCTACTCTTCTGGATTAAAATGAAAACATTTGGGTGGATCCGGTGATGGGTCACATAGTTCTTGCCTGTTGGTCAACCCCGGATCTAGTTGCCATTAATTCTGTTACGTACTCTTTTACGTGTCTTTGTACTTTGCCTTGTGATTCTGCCCTTGTTTAAAAATTAAGGGGCACATTTATCAAAACTGGTGTAAAGGAAAACTGGATTAGTTGCCGGTAGCAACCAATCAGATCTCATCATTCATTTTTTAGAGCTCCTTTGGAAGATGATAGGTGGAATATGGGCAACTAAGCCAGTTTTCATTTGCACCAGTTTTGATAAATCTCCCCTCAAAAAACAAAAACAAAACATGGATATCATATAATAACTAAGAAAAACTTTGAAAGAGAGAAAAAAATAAAAAAAGAATGTATGGTCAATGTGTGACAATTCTGATCAAAGTAGAAACCTTTACCATGTAGCAGTAAATCCTTTCTAACTGGAATTGCTTTTAGGGGGCCATATTTTCGGTCCACATCCGATCCACATTTTTGCAGACCCTTTAATTTTAACTGGGCCGCAAAAGAGGTGTCCATATATCCGTTCTGCGGCTTTAAAAAGAAATAAATAAATAGAACACATTGTATTCTTGTCCGTTTTGTGGACAAGAATAGACATTTCTAACAAAGGGCGGGGCATTCTGATCTGCAAAATAATAAAAGCACGCAGCCGGTATCCGTGTTGTGCGGATCGCAAAACCGATTCGGTCGTGTGAATGCCCTCTTAATGTTATCGCATATCTGCAAGTTGTTGTTTTTGGCAGTTGAGACAGTTCTTTTACAGACCTCTGATAATGTAAGTTTTCCGTACGTTAGGATGTTACTGCAGTTACTATGTTATAAATTGTGTTTGCTGTGTTTGATTGCTTGAGATTCTTATTGAGATCTTCTATTTCTCTGCAGTGCGTCTCCATGACAGTATTTCAGAAGAAGGTTTTCACTATCTTGTTTTTGACCTGTAAGTATATACTTAAAGGAAGCTTCTCCTGTCTCCTTTAGTAATCTTCAGCTACGTGGCTTGTGTAACAAGCAGACTGGTGACATCTGCACATATTAATTGCTTTTTCGCCAGTTTTTTTTTTCCTCTTGCAACTTTACAAGTAGAGATGTTTGTTGCCGTCTGTTTTGCTTGCTACAATATGGACAATAAATTATCCATGTAGAGAATGTCAACTATTCATCTACAAAGAAAAAACCCAACCAGGAACCTGTATCATAGCTTTTTGGAAGATTTGTATTTTTTGAAATATAAAAAATGTCAAACATATTGCTTCATTACTCTTCATGCTTAAGGCCTCATGCGCACCACCGTAGTTTGGGTCCACATCAGATAATTTTTTTGCAGATCAGATGCGAACCCATTCATTCTATTCAACCCATTTTTGCCACGATCCAGCAAAAAAAAAAAAAAAAAAAAAAAGAAGAAATAGAACATGTCCTATTCTTGTCCGTGTTGCGGATAAGGATAGGACATTTCTATAGAAATGAGAAAGAAAAGGGTGGCATGCACACCACAAAATGGACACGGTCGTTTGCATGAGGTGTATAGAGGACCTGTCACTGCTCCTGACATGTCTGTTTTACTAAATAATTGTATTCCGCATGAAAAGACAATTCTAGAACATCTATTTTTCTCACTCCGTGCTTTGCTATTCTTCTATAATTCCTATTAGAATTGAACAGAATATTTGACATCTGGGTGTTACCAGTGAGGTATGTGTTCCTGCTCTGTCTGACACTGATAAGTGCTGGCTATGGCAGACTGCAGAGAAAGGGGATAGTAACACCCAGTGGATGATAGATCCATAAACTCCTAATAGGAATAGTAGAGGAACAGCATAGCAGACAGTTATAAGAAAAGATGTCCGAGAATTGATATCTCATAGATAATGCAATGAGTTACTAAAACAAACATGTCAGGATAGCTGACAGGTCCTCTTTAAAGGGAACCTGTCACCGGTATTTTGGGTATAGAGCTGAGGACATGGGTTGCTAGATGGCCACTAGCACATCCGCAATATCCAGTCCCCATAGCTCTGTGTGCTTTTATTGTGTAAAAAAAAAAACGATTTGATACATATGCAAATTAACCTGAGATGAGTCCAGCGTGAAGGAGCCCAGCACCGCCCCACATCCTTAGCATCTCCTCCTTGCTCCCCGACGTCAGAAAGCTAGAGTGCCGTAATCTCGCAATGTGCGAGCTAGCGCATGCGCAGTGTCGTCATAGTGTTCCTTCCCTGTGCTGGCATCAGCCTGAGTGAAGGTACTGCGCATTGCGAGATTACGGCGCTCTAGCTTTGTGACATCGGGGAGCAAGGAGGAGATTCTGAGGATGCGGGGCGCTGCTGGGCTCCTTCACGCTGGACTCCTCTCAGGGACAGGACTCATCTCAGGTTAATTTGCATATGTATCAAATCGTTTTTTTACACAATAAAAGCACACAGAGCTATGGGGACTGGGTATTGCAGATGTGCTAGCAGCCATCTAGCAACCCATGTCCTCAGCTCTATACACAAAATCACGGTGACAGGTTCCCTTTAAAGAGTATTGCTCAGGATTGCATAGGTGGGACTATCTGTGTCTTCTCGTGTGCCCACTTGGAGCTGAATGATGTTTTATTCAGTTTATATAGTTTTCATATCAGAGCCTCTGATATTACGAGTGATCTACCACAGCGATGCTTAACCTGCGGCCCTCCAGTTGTTGTAAAACTACAACTCCCACCATGCCCTGCTGTAGGCTGATAGCTGTAGACTTTCTAGGCATGCTGGGAGTTGTAGTTTTGCAACAGCTGGAGGGCTGCAGGTTCCGCATTCCTGAGCTAGCATAATAGAGAA
This sequence comes from Bufo bufo, assembly GCF_905171765.1. NCBI lineage: Eukaryota > Metazoa > Chordata > Amphibia > Anura > Bufonidae > Bufo > Bufo bufo. The sequence continues at coordinate 263,638,990 of NC_053394.1, read as the reverse complement.
TAGCGGATGCCCCCTTTACCATTACTCTATATTCTGCCTATAGTACAGTAGGTACGGACTGGTACCTGTTCTTGTTAATGGATTGCAGGGAAATCCTGCGTGAGTTCCTTCTGTTTTTCTGTATTATTGATTTGTTTGCTTAGGCCAGTTTCACTCCAGCACTTAATATCTGGCAAGCTTTTTCGGCAGGGGGAAGCTGTTGGCAGTTTTCACCATGCTGTGCTGTTGACAACAGTAGGTAGTGTTTGAAAAGAACAGTACAAACACAGGCTTTTATCATCATGAGTAGTGTGAATATGACATTTTATTCTGCTAGATTCTTTTCCTTTGGTGAAAAGGAGGTAGAGCTTTACTGGAAAGTGCCCTCTGTTCTCTGCACTGTGCTGCGTCTCGGACCATCCCCTCTATTGAGTGACCGCTGTAGTGGTCTCCTGGCTGGAACGCTGCAGCTGTCAATCAAAGCAGAGGCGAGGGGCTGTGAAGTAGTTCAATGCAGAAAGCACTTTGCTATGAAGCTCTGCCTCCATTTTACTTAGACTACATGCACATACACGTTAAAACTATCTGGCAGGCTGTTCTGGAAGGTCAGGGTTCATTGTTTCCGGCATACCCACCTGATTATGATGGGATCTGGCATTCATACCGGGATTCAGCCTGACAACAACCAGCGCTTAAACGTGTAACAATTCTGGAGCATCTATTCTTATTCTATGTTGTACCATTCCTTTATTATTTCTTTTAGAAGTTCTGAATGCATTACTAGCAGTTTTGCAAAGAAGGTCCAGATGGGTGTTACCAGTTGGGGATGTGTCCCTGCACAGATAGCAATTAATTCATAACCTACAGTGGGGATAATAAAGGAAAGGCACAACATAGAGCCATGAGAATAGATGCTCCAGGATTGTTATTACATGGGGAGTGCAAGTACTCACTAAAACTGACATGTCAGGAGAGGTGACAGGTCCTTCTTAAATGGGTTGTCTGGGTTTTACATATTTTTGACTTATACTAAGAATATGAAATCTCGATTGGTGGGGGTCCTTCTCCTGGCACCATGGCCACTCAGCTGTTTTTAAGTGCTCACTGGAGCTCTAGGGAGGACTCCTCGTGGCTTACCAAGCACAATGCGGTACTTTTCATAGCAGCTGAGCTGACGTCACGTCTTAATACAGCTGATCGGTGGGGTTCCTAGAAGTTGGACCCCCGCTGATCTGATCTGATAAACCCTTTTATCTGCAATGACAGAACATATATGGATGCAGAGATTGTCACTCATTTCATGCTGAAACTTATCTCTTATCAGGGATAATGTGGTCTGAATCTGACTCCTGATACGTCTAGTGATAGTCCTATCAGAAAACACCTTTCACATTTTCAGCTAAGGTCTGGTTAATTCTCCTATCCATACGTGTAATGGGGGATGCATTATGTTTGTGTGTCTTCAGGGAAATGGTCAGGGTCCCTCCTGGGTAGTTAATGCCTACACTGAGTCACCACGTCTGTTATCAGCCAGTTTGCAGTTCCAGAGAGTTGCTTTTAACGCAGCGCCAATTGACCCTTCGTGGCTTGCTCTTGTCGAGAGGGAACGCTCTGCCACAGGCTTCCCTTAGGCTTTCAGCTTTGCTGTTGGATGTTTGATTATATTTATTCATTATTTTTTCCACCCATTTCTCAGCAGCCTTTTTCTATCTTTATCTCTCAGGGTCACAGGCGGAGAGCTGTTTGAAGACATTGTAGCAAGAGAATATTACAGTGAAGCAGATGCTAGGTGAGGATAAATCCGTCATGTTCTGCAGGCATGGGAACAATCGCTCAGTCGTTTCCATTGTTCCTACCTTTCAAGGGAAAACCTCTGACCTCAGAGACATGCCGTTGGAAAATAACCACTCTCTTCTCATTGTAACTACGTGTGTGTATGTGTAGCGGGGACATAAACAATCCTTTGAGGAATGAGAGCCAGTGGAAAGTCTGTCTGCACTCAGACTATAAGCCATTTTTCCTTCACACTATGATAAAGTTGTAGATTATTAATCAGAATACAGTAGCTGACATTATTTTATTAAAGGGTTGAAATAATGAAAACAGCAACAAATGTAAAAACCCAATACTTACCACGTCAACCCCCTGTCAATCCAATGCAAAAAGCTCTAGCAGTGCCCTAGTCTTTCTTTACAAGAGACCAATGCATGACCGCTGCAGGCAATCAGTGTTTTCAGTGGTCAATTGCTTTACTACTGGTTTCATGGCTCCTATTGCTGAGTGGTGGTGGCTGTAGTAAGCCAAGTGACCACCAAGGGCACTCATTGGCTGCAGTAGTATGGCATGTGACCACCAAGGGCACTAATTGGCTGCAGTAGTATGGCATGTGACCACCGAAGGCACCGATTGGCTGCAGTGGTAGGGCATGTGACCATTTGGAAACAAAGACGAATGGGACCATCAGAGCTGCTGTAATGGATCGGCAGGGGGTTAGACGTTTTCTGCGGTTTATTATCTTGTTAAAGTTTGTTTAACCTCTTGAAACATTTTAAAGTGGAGGCACTTTAAGCATCAAAAGGCTATTCCCATCTTGGACATTGATGGCATTTCGCTAGGATATACAGGGAGTGCAGAATTATTAGGCAAGTTGTATTTTTGAGGATTAATTTTATTATTGAACAACAACCATGTTCTCAATGAACCCAAAAAAACTCATTAATATCAAAGCTGAATATTTTTGGAAGTAGTTTTTAGTTTGTTTTTAGTTTTAGCTATTTTAGGGGGATATCTGTGTGTGCAGGTGACTATTACTGTGCATAATTATTAGGCAACTTAACAAAAAACAAATATATACCCATTTCAATTATTTATTTTTACCAGTGAAACCAATATAACATCTCAACATTCACAAATATACATTTCTGACATTCAAAAACAAAACAAAAACAAATCAGTGACCAATATAGCCACCTTTCTTTGCAAGGACTCTCAAAAGCCTGCCATCCATGGATTCTGTCAGTGTTTTGATCTGTTCACCATCAACATTGCGTGCAGCAGCAACCACAGCCTCCCAGACACTGTTCAGAGAGGTGTACTGTTTTCCCTCCTTGTAAATCTCACATTTGATGATGGACCACAGGTTCTCAATGGGGTTCAGATCAGGTGAACAAGGAGGCCATGTCATTAGATTTTCTTATTTTATACCCGTTCTTGCCAGCCACGCTGTGGAGTACTTGGACGCGTGTGATGGAGCATTGTCCTGCATGAAAATCATGTTTTTCTTGAAGGATGCAGACTTCTTCCTGTACCACTGCTTGAAGAAGGTGTCTTCCAGAAACTGGCAGTAGGACTGGGAGTTGAGCTTGACTCCATCCTCAACCCGAAAAGGCCCCACAAGCTCATCTTTGATGATACCAGCCCAAACCAGTACTCCACCTCCACCTTGCTGGCGTCTGAGTCGGACTGGAGCTCTCTGCCCTTTACCAATCCAGCCACGGGCCCATCCATCTGGCCCATCAAGACTCACTCTCATTTCATCAGTCCATAAAACCTTAGAAAAATCAGTCTTGAGATATTTCTTGGCCCAGTCTTGACGTTTCAGCTTGTGTGTCTTGTTCAGTGGTGGTCGTCTTTCAGCCTTTCTTACCTTGGCCATGTCTCTGAGTATTGCACACCTTGTGCTTTTGGGCACTCCAGTGATGTTGCAGCTCTGAAATATGGCCAAACTGGTGGCAAGTGGCATCTTGGCAGCTGCACGCTTGACTTTTCTCAGTTCATGGGCAGTTATTTTGCGCCTTGGTTTTTCCACACGCTTCTTGCAACCCTGATGACTATTTTGAATGAAACGCTTGATTGTTCGATGATCACGCTTCAGAAGCTTTGCAATTTTAAGAGTGCTGCATCCCTCTGCAAGATATCTCACTATTTTTGACTTTTCTGAGCCTGTCAAGTCCTTCTTTTGACCCATTTTGCCAAAGGAAAGGAAGTTGCCTAATAATTATGCACACCTAATATAGGGTGTTGATGTCATTAGACCACACCCCTTCTCATTACAGAGATGCACATCACCTAATATGCTTAATTGGTAGTAGGCTTTCGAGCCTATACAGCTTGGAGTAAGACAACATGCATAAAGAGGATGATGTGGTCAAAATACTAATTTGCCTAATAATTCTGCACGCAGTGTACAATCAGGGTCACATAGGTGCAGGTCCCACCTCTAGAACCCACTCCTGTCTCCAGGAGCCCCCAAAGTGAAGAAAAAAAAGCAGCTGTGGAAATGTTCACTGCTGTGGAAGTTCTAAAAATAGCTGAGCACTCTATCGGCCCCGTAGCAGTGAATGGAGAGGTGGTCGCGCTTGCAGTCAATAGACAGCAAGCTGCTCCTGTGTGGTATGCCCTCCTTTACTTACAGGGCCCTGTGCTGGAGATTGGAGTCAGTCCCAGAGGTAAGGAAACCCCTTTAAGTTAGGAAAATGGATGTAAATAATTGACTGAAATCCTTCCCTTTCGACGCAGAAGTGTTCTGATAACAAAATGAAAAATCATATTGGGGAATAATTATTCAGTTATCTAGTATTTTTTCAAGATTAATAACTTTGTGCGCTAGAATATGCCATGATGCTAAAGCCTTATTCCCATTTATTCTTGCTAGAACCTATCATGACTTTATGATCATTGGGGGGTTCGACCTCTGGGCACACTAACCCCCCCCCCCCCACACACACACACACAACTATTCTGAGAATGAAGGGGCTTCAGAGGGTAGTTTAGCGCATTAGCACAGACTCCCCTTTCTAAAAAAAACTAATATATAGCACTATAGTCAATATAGTACTATATATTAGTTTTTTAGAATATTCGTCATTTTTTTTCATCTGAAGTCTTGATTCCTCGTTGCTTGTGGGCCAGGAATCATGTTTTCAGATGGAAAAAAATGACGTATTTCTAAAAAACAAATATATAGCACTATACGAATATATAGCACTATATTCAAAATATTTGCGAATTCTCGAAGTTGCGTTATTCGCGATAAATATTCGTATTTCGAATATTCACGCTCAACACTACTCACTGTGTGTGGAAACTGCAGCAAAATTCCATTCAAGTGAAGCTGGGTCATGTTGCCTAACTTTTGCAGACAGCTGAATGAAAGCAGCATAGTTATGCAGTGATCTATCTCTTCTCTATTACTATTACATAACTAGGCAGAATTTCCAGGAGCTGATAGAACTATCAAACAGCTGAAAAGAACTGAAAACATCCCAAGGACAAATTATTATAATTATTATTCATTGCTCTTTAAGTTTACTTTTCATTTACTTAAAGTTGTCGGTCATTTACTGGAGGTGCGGTGCACCCAGGGGCTGAATGGCTCCCTCACAATGAGATTGCCTGAGATGTCCAGCTGCTATGGCGGCCTGGCGCCATATGAAGGCTCCAAGGCCTGCCGTAGAAAAGTTTCCATCAAGCCATGCCTGTGGCAGAGCTTGGTAAGAACACACTGATTCTCCCACAGACTGCAATGATAAATCATTGCAATCTATGGTAGAAGCAATCAGACAATCACATGGTGGACTAAAATAATAATAAAAAAAATAGGAAAAGCAAAAAGATGTAAAGGTGTAAGATTTCTCCTTTCCCCATTTTACAAAAAAATAAAAATATAAAAATAAACGTCATTGCAGCGTTTGGTAATGCCTGAAATAATAAAAGGGACCTGTCACATTGAACACTGTATTTGTGCTGAAGGCATCTTGTTACAGAGCAGGAGTAGCTGAGCAGATAATGTATAGTTTTGTGGAAAAAGATTCAGTAAAACTTGCATTTTATTAATTTATATTCCTGCTCATTCTGGGATTTGAAGTCAAGGAGGCGGTCCAATCAATGATTGACAGCCTTCTCTCTATGACTGTAACAGAGATAGCTGTCAATCACTGATAGGACCGCCTCCTTGACTTCAAATCCCGGAATGAGCAGGAATTTCAATGATTTAAATACAAGTTATACTGAAATTTTTCCCATAAAACTATGTATCAATCTGCTCAGCTCCTCCTGCTCTATAACATACTGTCTGCAGATTATTTTGTATTTTCATGGTGACAGGTTCCCTTTAAGATATGTATTTATCCTGTATGGTGAACGGTGTAAAGGGAAAAATGGCGGGTTTGCCATTTCTTGGTTGCTTTGCCTCCCAAAAAACATTAACTAAAAAGTAATCAAAAAGCCATGCAGCACCCAAAATAGTATCAATGAAAAATACAGATCAGCCTGTAAAAATTTAGCCCTTACACAGCTTGAAAAGTTTTGGGGGTCAGAGTATGGCAATGCAAAGAAAAAATATAAAATCAGTACGGAAATAAAAGGAAAACTATATGAACTTGGTATTGCTTTAATCATACTCACCTGCAGAATGAAGTCTGCATATCAGTTTTGCCACATAGGAAATGCTGTAAAAACAAATTGTGTTTTTTTTTTTTCTCAATTTCCCTCCACTTTTTTTTCCAGCTTCCCACTACATGCATTATTAAATGGTGCCATTAGAACGTTCATCTTGTTCTGCTATATGAACGGAAAAATAAAGCTATGGCTCCTGGAAGGCAGGAAGTAAAAATGAAAATGAATAAATGGAAAATGGGGAAATTTATATAAATAAATAAATGGGGCAAAGGGAAGTGGTTAAAATGTCCCTAATGCTACTTAATGTAATAAAAAAATAAAATAAACAATACTCAAAGTTTCTACCCCACCACTTCCAATGCTGCAGCTCTGATCCTCTCCACCAGGATCTGTTAACATGAGGTGAGACCACTGAGGCTAGTGATGAACACTGTGGCCACTTCATTCTCAGGATTTTGGGGGTCCCAGAAGTTGGACATAATGCTGTCGGTGTTATCCAATACATTCCAGAACTGTAAGGGTTACGTAGCATCATAAATCAGTATAATGCTATGCGACCCCTCTGGAAGTTCAGGACGAGAGCTGCACTGCGAGTCCAGAACGTGACACTCGCTCGTCTGAAAGTGGCCTCAATCCCTCGTAATAAAACCCCTTTCTGTGGAAAGGACTACTGACATTGTGTGCAGACTCAGGCTCTCTGCTGAGAGAGTCAGGTCTTAAATGGGTATCTAACTTTTTAAATGAGGCTCAGTCATTGTGTAATTAGATCTCAGTTCTTAGGTTTCAATTCCTATTTGCTTTCAAGATCTCTGTTTGCTTTCAAATGCATTAAAATATTTGAGTCTTCAACCAGAACAGATCCTAGGTATGCTCTTATCCAAGAGGTTGATTCATTTGACCTAGGCCTCATGCACACGACCGTTGTTTTGGTCCGCATCCGACCCGCAGTTTTTGCGACTTGGATGTGGACCCATTCACGTCAATGGGGCCGCAAAAGATGCGGACAGCACTCTGTGTGCTGTCCGCATCCATTGCTCCATTCCGTGGTCCTAAAAAAAAAATAACCTGTCCTATTCTTGTCCGTTTTGCGGACAAGAATAGGCAGTTATATCAATGGCTATCCGTGCCGTTCTGCAAATTGCACAACGCACACGGACGCCTTTCTCAATTTGTGGAACGCAAAACACACAACGGTCGTGTACATGAGGCCCTACACTGATCACTTGTGGCAAACTATCAGGACAGGAGAGAGATTTGTGCTGCTGATGGAGTTAGCGCACAACAGGCTTTGTACTGTAGATTGAGGATTGAGTATCGGTTAGTGCCCCAGAAACGACAATTTCATCCGCTGATAGCAAAAAGGGATTGATACTCAAAATATATACATCACAACTTTATTGTACGAAGATTTAGCTTCATTTGTATTAAATCTTAAAAGCCCTTTAGATCTATGGGGTCCAATACCCTGCCTTCACAGGGGGCTTCATCACATATCAGATTTGCCTAATCAAATACATGATTACATCTTCTAAACTGTTGCAAGAAAATCCATGGTGCTGTATTCTCAAAACTGCTGCGCAGCTGCCAAGTGTTAATTTAGGGTTTGACTGCTGCGGATAATTACAAGCTGCTAATAGTATTCAGAATTGTGGATACAAAAACGTTCTGCACACTTTAAAAAGTTGCTATGTCAACACTTGCCGTATACAGTATACTAACGTGTAACATGGAGGTATAGCAATAAAGAACCCAGGAGGCGATTGCTTCAGGTGCCCTATGAAGGACTATGGACAGGTGAGAGACACGCATTGGCTAGGTTCAGCACGTCCTCCTTTAGCTCTAAAGGTGGCCATGTACCTATTGAACATATGTTTGCTCAGTCGACAGCTACACTGTTCTTCCCCATGCACGCCAAGCTCTGCGTATTCTCTCAATGGTAACAAGGGATTAAAGAGAACCTGTCGCCATGAAAATGTGAATTAATTTGCAGGCAGTATGTTATAGAGCAGGAGGAGCTGAATGATATATGAAGGAGCGTGGATATAAATTAGTAAATTACACATTTTACTGAATCTTTTCTCATAACACTATGTATCAATCTGCTCAGCTCTTCCTGTTCTATAACATGCTGTCTTCCGCTCTAATACCATGTGCAATGTGACAGGTTCCCTTTAAGCTGTCAGATACCTATTGGTGGCGGTTTGTCTTTTGTTACAGCAAAAGATTGGGTATATTAAAATTTAACATGCTTAACCCATTTTTCATCCGGGGAGAGTCAGCCCCCCTCACACATTAGATAGTTGTCTGGTTCTGCCAAAATCAGTAAGTTTAGACAACTTTGCTCATATGTGTATGGGTACCTTAAAGGGGTTGTCCGAGATAATTTAAATATATTGAACGACCCCTAAAAAGAAAAAAATAATAAGCACTCACCCACTCTCCTGGTTCTTCTGCTACTGTTTGTTTTCATTGGATATGGCACGTGACTGCTGCAGCCAATCACTGTCCTTAGCAGTATACAGCTGAGGACCTTGATTGGCTGAAGCGGTGAGGTGAGAATTCAAGCATGTGACTGACTACTGTGATGTGTAGTGATGTGCATGGATTCAGCACCTCGCCCCTTCAGCCAGTCACAAAAAAACTGCAGCAGGAGTAAGGGGTGAGCATATGTTGTTTTTTTGTTTGTTTTTTAACATATTGTAGGAATTGTCTGAGATTTTTTTAATGATGTTGGGCAACCCCTTTATAGAATTATATAGCCTTATAGAATATAGCTTTGTAGCATGTATTTCTTTGTGGCCAGTGATCAAGGCATAAGTGTGAAAAAATTGTATATACTGTAATTGCTGTTGGTTAAGGGTGGGTTCACACTAGTGTTAGGGATTCCGTTATGGCTTTTCGTTTTAACATGGTTATAACGGAATCCATAAGAGGGAAGGACGGATCCGTTCTTCTGCTCATAGACTTGCATTATGAGGGAATCAAATCAATAGATATAGTTCAATAGGTGGCAATGTACACAGCGGTGGTAAATATTAGATAATATCACAAATGGCTAAAAAACATACCCAAAATCCACAACAGGCAGTAATACCCAAAAATATCATAAAATTAATGGGATACAATATATCATCAAAACTCGAGAAATAAATAGAATGGAATAATCGATTCACAATTGCTAAACGTCAATAGATGCAAATTGTATAAATATTTCGTATGAATATTCGTATGGGAAAAGTCTCGAATCTATTGGTAGCGATATAAGCAATGTCCTAAAATACGCCCAATTCGATAAGTTGGCAGTGGTATCCGAAAGTTTTAATGTCCCAGTAAGCAATAAGCAAACAGAGCGAAGCGGTGTCGCGCTAATTGCATGAACCAGCGCCGTCCCACTGGAATGTTAGCAACGAAAGTTTGAATTATGCCGGATTAAAATCGAACGGTCTTACCGTCTCACTTGCTGTGTCGACAAAGTTGCTTTGTACAGTGGTCCTATGAATATGTAGACCAGTAGTATACGAGTGATATTCGTCCTTAATTCCCACACTGGCAACTGTTTGGCACATGCAGTCAGACCTTCACCATGGAATCAGGTCTTCGAGGTTGCTTTTCGAATATACCATTCGTGTGGCGGACGATTTCTCTTTGCGAAAATCCGGTCCAATCCTCCAGCTTCCCAAGTGGTCCCAGAATTTGGGGTCCTGTCTTAGCTAGACGTGTTTCGGGGTATCGAATTACCCCTTCCTCAGTCTGAGTGGACAGGGTGAGTCCACTTGACTGAGCGCACCTCTTTTGGTCATTAGTCACTCCTGTGCGTCACATTTACTATTTTTGTAAATAACTATATGTGTTGGTTATTGAAAGGTATCAGTCGGGAGATGAATGAAAATATGCACCCAGTTGAATATCCCTATATATTTCATTCATTTAAAAAAGAAAAAGAAAAAGAAAGAAAAGAACACGGCACAGCTGCACATCTAACTAGAAAAGGCCATCGTGACCCAGTGATTGATGAAGCTGAAGGAGGTAGCTCAGATAGAGGAGACTGTGGGTGACATGTACTAATGCTACCAGTGGAGAATAGCCGTCTAGCTCCTGTACAGCCTGTGCTTTTTGATGAGCAGTGTGTGACGCAGAGGCCTTTGCATCTCATTTTACATCTCCAGATAATGCAACACAATACATCATACAGGTTTCATAAAATAAATCATACAGAGTCCAATTGAGGTAATTTTATGATGTACGGTAGTAAAGAAGTAGTTGGTCATTATTGGTTTCATTACAGCACACTGAATAATAACCTGTAACTTGTGCTGAGAGCAAAAATCTATCACCTATTCACAGTACTTACAGTGCTGTATATTAGATGTACTCACAAATATCTGGGTTGGAGGACTTTAAATAGAATGTGTCGCTATGATCAGGCCTATTAAAGCAAACCTGTCACGTTGAACATGGTGTCTGGGCTGCAGGCAGCATGTTATAGAGCAGGAGGAGCTGAGCAGGTTGATAGATCGTTTTATGGGAAAAGAATCAGTAAAACGTGTAATTTATGTGTTTAAATTTCTGCTCATTCTGGGCTTTGAAGTCAAGGAGGCGGAGCTATCAGTGATTGACGGCCTTCCTTCTATGACTGTACAGATAGCTGTCAATCACCGATAGGACCGCCTCCTTGACTTCAAAGCAGAAATTTAAACACATAAATTACAAGTTTTACTGAGTGTCTTCCCATAAAACTATATATCAACCTGCTCAGCTCCTCCTGCTCTATAACATGCTGCCTGCAGCTTAGACACCATGTTCAACTTGACAGATTCCCTTTAAAACAAGCATATTTCCTGGTAGGGTTTATTATGATGAGTCCCTTCTCTCTCCAATTAGTATTACAGATGCATAGAAATTCTTATTTTTATTTACAGTTGCAAGAAAAAGTATGTGAACCCTTTGGAATGATATGGATTTCTGCACAAATTGGTCATAAAATGTGATCTGATCTTCATCTAAGTCACAGCAATAGACAATCACAGTCTGCTTAAACTAATAACTTCAATATAACACACGGGGGAATCCCTCAGGAGGTTGCTACGCTATTATATTATATCATTTTGGGATTAGGTGGTCACTCGGACCTGAGCGTAACTTTGCAACCTCACTGACTAATGTTAAAACTCACACTTTTATTTCATTCTATTAAAATTAACAACAAACTACTTAGGAACATATGTTAAAACTCTCAGGAATGGAAACAGGGGTATATACCATTTGTGTTGGTATATATGTGTATATATTCACACTCAGTTTCAACTGACTTGTGGGATATTGCACCCTCTTAATATCCAATTTTCCAGTGACCACCCTGCCTCAATTCCTGTCTAAAACCTAAGCCCTGTGTCCCTACATGTTTCGCCGAGCCTGTGTCCCTATACAGTTATAGTTTCCCCTGAAGACGCCGAGGAGGCTCGGCGAAACATGTAGGGACACAGGACTTAGGTTTTAGACAGGAATTGAGGCAGGGTGGTCACTGGAAAATTGGATATTTAGAGGGTGCAATATCCCACAAGTCAGTTGAAACTGAGTGTGAATATATACACATATATACCAACATAAATGGTATATGCCCCTGTTTCCATTCCTGAGAGTATTAACATATGTTCCTAAGTAACATAGTAACATAGTACATAAGGCCGAAAAAAAAGACATTTGTCCATCCAGTTCGGCCTGTTATCCTGCAAGTTGATCCAGAGGAAGGCAAAAAAAAAACCTCTGAGGTAGAAGCCAATTTTCCCCACTTTAGGGGAATAAAAAATTCCTTCCCGACTCCAATCAGGCAATCAGAATAACTCCCTGGATCAACGACCCCTCTCTAGTAGCTATAGCCTGTAATATTACGCTCCAGAAATACATCCAGGTCCATCTTGAATTCCTTTATTGTACTCACCATCACCACATCCTCAGGCAGAGAGTTCCATAGTCTCACTGCTCTTACCGTAAAGAATCCTTTTCTATGTTTTTGTACAAACCTTCTTTCCTCCAGACGCAGAGGATGTCCCCTCGTCACAGTCACAGTCCTGGGGATAAATAGATGATGGGATAGATCTCTGTACTGACCCCTGATATATTTATACATATTAATTAGATCTCCCCTCAGTCGTCTTTTTTTCTAAAGTGAATAACCCTAATTTTGATAATCTTTCAGGGTACTGTAGTTGCCCCATTCCAGTTATTACTTTAGTTGCCCTCCTCTGGACCCTCTCTAGCTCTGCTATGTCTGCCTTGTTTACAGGAGTCCAGAACTGTACACAGTACTCCATGTGTGGTCTGACTAGCGATTTGTAAAGTGGTAGGACTATGTTCTTATCACGGGCATCTATACCCCTTCTGATGCAACCCATTATCTTATTTGCCTTGGCAGCAGCTGCCTGACAATGGTTTTTGCAGCTTAGTTTGCTGTTTATTAAAATTCCTAGATCCTTTTCCATGTCAGTGTTACCGAGTGTTTTATCATTTAGTATGTACGGGTGACTTGCATTATTCCTTCCCATGTGCATAACTTTACATTTGTCAGTGTTAAACCTCATCTGCCACTTATCTGCCCAAGCCTCCAATCTATCCAGATCCCTCTGTAGTAGTATATTGTCCTCTTCAGTGTAAATTACTTTACACAGTTTAGTGTCATCTGCGAAAATTGATACTTTACTATGCAAGCCTTCTACGAGATCATGAATAAATATATTGAAGAGAATAGGGTTTCATACTGACCCCTGAGGTACCCCACTAGAGACAGTGACCCAATCTGAGTATGTGCCGTTAATAACCACCCTCTGTTTTCTATCATTGAGCCAGTTACTTACCCACATACAGACGTTTTCTCCCAGTCCGAGCATTCTCATTTTATATACTAACCTTTTATGTGGTACAGTGTCAAATGCTTTGGAGAAGCCCAGATATACGACATCCATTGATTCGCCACTGTCAAGTCTAGAACTTACCTCATCATAGAAACTGATTAAATTAGTTTGGCATGACTGATCCCTCACGAAGCCATGCTGATATGGCGTTATTTGCTTATTTCCGTTGAGATGCTCTAAGATAGCATCTCTTAGAAAACCTTCAAACATTTTACCCACAACAGATGTTAAACTTACCGGCCTATAGTTTCCAGGCTCTGTTTTTGGACCCTTTTTGAATATTGGCACCATATTTGCCATGCGCCAATCCTGTGGGACATTCCCTGTCAGTATAGAGTCCGCAAATATCAGAAATAAGGGTCTGGCTATGACATTACTTAATTCCCTTAGGATACGGGGGTGTATGCCATCCGGTCCTGGCGATTTGTCTATTTTAATCTTTTTAAGTCGCTGATGTACTTCTTCCTGTGTCAGACAGGACACTTTTAATGGGGAATTTATTTTTACATTCGGCATGTCATTTGACAGTTTAATTTTCCTCAGTGAATACACTGGAGAAAAAAATATTAAACAGTTTTGCTTTCTCCTCGTCACTCTCTGCGACTCCCCCCTCATTACTCTTTAAAGGGCCGACACCTTCAGATTTATACTTTTTAACATTTATATAATTGAAGAACATTTTAGGGGTAGTTTTACTCTCTTTGGCAATTAATCTCTCGGTCTCTAGTTTGGCCGCTTTTATTTGTTTTTTACATGTTCTATTTTTTTCCTTGTAGTTTTTCAGTGCTTCCGTGCTACCCTCCTGTTTTAGTGATTTACATGCTTTCTTTTTGTCATTTATTGCTTCCTTTACAGTTTTATTGATCCACATTGGTTTCTTTTTGTTCCTTAACCTTTTATTCCCATACGGTATGTACCTCTCACAATGAGATTTTAGGATGTTTTTAAAGATATCCCATTTTGTGGCTGTATTTTTATTTTTGAGGACTTTGTCCCAGTTAGTTAGGCCTATGGCCTCTCTTAGTTGGCTAAATTTAGCTTTTTTGAAGTTTGGTATTTTTGTTCCTCCCTGTAGAAACGCTCTTTTGAATGATAATTGGAAGGTTATTATTTTATGGTCACTATTTCCCAGGTGTCCCCCGACCTGCACGTCTGTTGTTCTGTCAGGCATATTGGTTAATACTAAGTCCAGTATGGCCGTCCCTCTAGTCGGGTTCTGAACCAGTTGGGAGAGGTAATTGTCTTTGATTATTGCCAAGAACCTGTTTCCCTTATGAGATATACAAGATTCAGTTTCCCAGTCTATATCTGGGTAGTTGAAGTCCCCCATAATAACCACCTCATTATGATTTACCGCCTCGTCTATCTCGTTTAGTAGTAGATTTTCTGTGGACTCTGGTATATTAGGTGGTTTATAGTATACTCCTATTAGTAATTTATTGTTGTTTTTAGCTCCATGTATCTCTACCCACAGTGACTCCACATGTTCATGTCCCTCACTTATATCTTCACGGAGTGTGGGCTTTAGACAAGACTTTACATAAAAGCAGACCCCTCCCCCTCTCCGGTTTTGACGATCCTTTCTAAACAGACTGTAACCTTGTACATTAACTGCCCAGTCATAGCTATCATCCAGCCATGTCTCAGTTATTCCCACTATGTCATAGTTCTCCTCACACATCACTAATTCCAGCTCCCCAGTTTTATTAGTCAGGCTTCTGGCATTAGTATACATACATTTGAGAGGTTTATGTATATTTTTTACCCTACACCTTTCCTTCTGAACTGTTCTAGTCCCTCCTTCCATTCCTCCCCCAGTCCCCACTACCTTGACCCCGGTCTCTATCTGCACTATCTTCCCCTCCTATAGTGTAATTACCCTCCCCCCAGTCCCTAGTTTAAACACTCCTCCAACCTTCTAGCCATCTTTCTCCCCAGCACAGCTGCCCTTTCCCCATTGAGGTGCAGCCGTCCCTACGATAGAGCCTGTAGCCGATAGAGAAGTCGGCCCAGTTCTCCAGGAACCCAAACCCCTCCTACACCAGTTCTTGAGCCACTTGTTAATCTCCCTAATCTCCCATTGCCTTTCTTGTGTGGCTCGTGGTACAGGCAGTACTTCGGAAAATACTACCTTTGAGGTCCTTGCCCTAAGCTTTTGACCTAAATCCCTGAAATCATTTTTAAGGACTCTCCACCTACCTCTAACTTTGTCATTGTTTCCGATATGGACCATGACCGTTGGATCTTCTCCAGCCCCTCCCAGTAATCTGTCAACCCGATCCGCGATGTGTCGAACTCTAGCGCCAGGAAGACAGCACACTGTTCGGCGATCACGGTCTTTGTGACAGATTTCCCTATCTGTTCCCCTAATAATGGAGTCTCCCACTACCAGCACCTGTCTGGCCTGCCCTGCTCTCCTGGTCCCCTGCTTACTGGAGCTGACATTCCCCTGACTGGCAGAGGAAGTGTCCGGCTGCAGCAGTGCTGTCCCTGGACTGACATCCCCCTCATCTGCCAAACGTGCAAACTTGTTGGGGTGTGTCAGATCAGGGCTAGCCTCCCTGGCACTCTTGCCTCTACCCCGCTTTCTAACTGTTACCCAGCTAGCTACCTCACTTTCCTCAGCCTCCTCTCTGTCACCCTCCCCCTCATCTACCCCAAAGAGTGCTTGCTCAGTGAGAAGCAAACTCTTTTGCAAATTGTCAATGCCTCTCAGTGTTGCAACTTGCCCATTTAGAGACTCGATTAGCGATTCCAAATGGGTAATTTGCTCACATCTTGAACAAAGATATACACCCTTGAACGGCTGTTTCAGGACTGCATACATCATGCAAGATGTGCACTGGACTGCGTTGTCAATTGTGCAACACATATTAAATGGGGATTACAACAGTAAAAAAGTAAAACAGGTAATATGATTTAGAATTAAACCCTGTCTGCTGTAGTTGAAGGACTACCTAGAACTAAGCCAACAACACACAAGGAAATTATAACCAACCTTAGTTTCCAACTCCTTTTCTTAAACTCCCTTTTTTAACTCCACTTAAGGCTCCATTCACACGTCCGCAAATGGGTCCGCATCCGTTCCGCAATTTTGCGGAACGGGTGCGGACCCATTCATTTTCTATGGGGACGGAATGGATGCGGACAGCACACAGTGTGCTGTCAGCATCCGCATTTGCGGAGCGCGGCCCCGATCTTCAGGTCCGCAGCTCCGCAAAAGATAGAACATGTCCTATTCTTGTCCGCAGCTTGCGGACAAGAATAGGCATTTCTATAGGGGTGCCGGGCGGGTGTGTTGCGGATCCGCAACACACCACGGACGTGTGAATGGAGCCTTATAAGAAGTCCACTTAGTAGAGCAAGCCTCAGGAAGAGCAGGCTCTAGAGAGTCTAGTGGGTCAATTTATAGCACCTGGCTGCCCAGGCCACTCCTCTTAATCAAGCAGAGAAAAAAAAATGGGCTTAAATGGCAACACCCAGCAGAAAAAAAAAAAAAAGTTTTAAATGGCAGTACTAAAATGCAAAAACTTAACTTTCAAGGATCTCTGCTTCAAGCCACACTCAGCCAAGTAGTTTGTTGTTAATTTTAATAGAATGAAATAAAAGTGTGAGTTTTAACATTAGTCCGTGAGGTTGCAAACGTTAACTAATAACACACAATGAATTAAATGTTATCATGTTTTTATTGAACACACCATGTAAACATTTACGGTGCAGGTGGAAAAAGTATATGAACCCTTGGATCTAATAACTGATTGAACCTCTTTTGGCAGAAATAACTTCAACCAAAAGTTTCCTATAGTTGCAGATCAGACGTGCACAATGGTCAGGAGTAATTCTTGACCATTCCTCTTTACAGAACTGTTTCAGTTCCGCAATATTCTTGGGATGTCTGGTGTGAATCGCTTTCTTGAGGTCATGCCACAGCATCTTAATCGGGTTGAGGTCAGGACTCTGACTGGGCCACTCCAGAAGGCGTATTTTCTTCTGTTTAAGCCATTCTGTTGTTGATTTACTTCTATGCTTTGGGTCGTTGTCCTGTTGCAACATCCATCTTCTGTTGAGCTTCAGCTGGTGGACAGATGGCCTTAAGTTCTTCTGCAAAATGTCTTGATAAACTTGGGAATTCATTTTTCCTTCGATGATAGCAATCCGTCCAGGCCCTGACGCAGCAAAGCAGCCCCAAACCATGATGCCCCCACCACCATACTTCACAGTTGGGATGAGGTTTTGATGTTGGTGTGCTGTGCCTCTTTTTCTCCACACATAGTGTTGTGTGTTTCTTCCAAACAACTCAACTTTGGTTTCTTCTGTCCACAGAATATTTTGCCAGTACTGCTGTGGAACATCCAGGTGCTCTTGTGCAAACTGTAAAAGTGCAGCAATGTTTTTTTTGGACAGCAGTTGCTTCCTCTGTGGTATCCTCCCATGAAAGCCATTCTTGTTTAGTGTTTTACGTATCGTAGATTCGCTAACAGGGATGTTAGCATATGCAAGAGACTTTTGTAAGTCTTTAGCTGACACTGTAGTATTTTTCTTCACCTCATTAAGCAGTCTGAGCTGTGTTCTTGCAGTCACCTTTACAGGACGGCCACTCCTAGGGAGAGTAGCAGCAGTGCTGAACTTTCTCCATTTATAGACAATTTGTCTTACCGTGGACTGATGAACAGCAAGGCTTTTGGAGATACTTATATAACCCTTTCCAGCTTTATGCAAGTAAACAATTCTTAATCGTAGGTCTTCTGAGAGCTCTTTTGTGCGAGGCATCATTCACATCAGGCAATGCTTCTTGTGAAAAGCAAACACAGAACTGGTGTGTGTTTTTTATAGGGCAGGGCAGCTGTAACCGACACCTCCAATCTCACCTCATTGATTGGACTCCAGTTGGCTGACACCTCACTCCAATTAGCTCTTGGAGATGTTATTAGTCTAGGGGTTCACATACTTTTTCCACCTGCACTGTGAATGTTTACATGGTGTGTTCAATAAAAACATGGTAACATTTAATTCTTTGTGTGTTATTAGTTTAAGCAGACCTTGATTGTCTATTGTTGTGACTTAGATGAAGATCAGATCACCTTTTATGACTAATTTGTGCAGAAATCCATATCATTCCAAAGGGTTCACATACTTTTTATTGCATCTGTATATGTAGATGAAATGCCTGGAACACCGAGGGGCTGGCCTAGGCCCTCAGTGCACCGCTTCATCTCCGCCTCTCTATTGCCACTCCCCCTCCCAGTGAGAATGACACTACTCCAGTACCTGACCTGAGATCTCGCACAACATGTGCCAGCGGCAGTACCATTAGCACATGTAGCGTGTAAATTTCAGAGTGGCGATAAACGCAAAGAATCCTCAGTGCACCGACACACTGCAATATTTTTAGGGCCAAATGTTGGAGCATTGAGGATGCTTGGCCCTATCAATCTCAATGGGAAGTGAAGAGGGAGCGATGGAGCTGAATCGGTGCTCCGAGGAGCTAGGCCAGCTTCTCAGTGCTCAGAGCATCTCAAATATGTATAACTAAAAATAAGAATTTCTCTGCTTCCGTAACGCTGATTGCAGAGAAAAAAGGTCTCATTTTACTTAGCATGATCCATCCTGCCAGCCAGTATGCCAGGTTTAATAGGCCTGAACATGGTGACAGATGCTCTTTAAGAGAATGCAAGCTAAATGTCTGCCAGTGACTACATCGGTCTCATGACTAGTTCACAATGCCTTTCAGTAACAAGTAGGGAGGAAAGAACTGGGTGCAGTTATATATTTGTGTGAGTTTGCCATATGCTGAATTGCCGACATATTTCTAAGCATTGCATACATATTGACTGTGCCAATAAAATACCATCTGGAAGAAAAAGCAAAATGCGCCTTTGGCTGCCAGCTTGTTTTGAACATTGCATCCTGGGTTTAGATGTGGAGCTTCTTTACATTCTTTTTTTATATAGACTTTGGTGGGTTAAAATAGCTGACATCGTAGATTACCTAAATATGCCAGGTTTTGCATCATTCCTTTAACAATTCTTGCTCTTGCCATCACATTCATATATCTTTATTTTATGCCGATGGATTGCTGAAGTGTTTTATTCAATTTTTTATTTCTTATTGGTCATTTCTTAAAGGGGTTGTTAGGGATTTTAAGACTGTTGGCTAATAGCAGAAAATATATAGCATAAAAAACACCCCCTGTTAAATCCCCTGAAGCTCCAGCACTCAGTCTTGACATCACAGACATCATTGCAACCAATCACTGGCCCCAGTGGTGAACCATTCAAACAGACCACATGACTGCTTAGCCCAGTGATTGGCTGCAGCGATCACATGAGTCATTTACTTTACATCATTGCTGCAAAACCTGTACAAACAAGGTTACAGCAGTTATATGGCGTGAATGATCATATCAAACAGATTAATGTAGTTTTGGATCACATTTGGTGAATTGCCTGTACTGTTATTTCCGCGAATTGCTGCAGTTTGTAGTGCAGCTTTAAGAACGTTTGACTTTGATAGGTAGGGAGAAGTACATAGCCACTGTGTGCCTTAGGGGAGCTTTTACTTTTTAATATGGGTCATATGGTTGTTGAATAACTTAAGATTTAATAATTCAGAAATTGGTGTTGTGTTCGCCGAGGCCTCCTTTGTCTAATAATACATTTTGTGTAAAAATCATAAATCATTCAGTGTGAGAAGTTTACAACAATAGAGATGTGTTTGTGTAGGGTTTGATTACCGCGGATAATTACGACTTACGAGCTTATTGTTGTCAGAAGTGTGGAAACATGAAAAGTTACAAAAAGAAGTTATTTAAGCATCTTATACTCTGTCTTCTAATTGTGCCTATGATTGAGATATTTTGACGTAGAAATAGCAATAGTCAATTAGTTAGGCTAATATGACCAGTTTTTCAGGTTTTGTGAGATGCACGCTTTTCCCATCCTAAAGAGGTTGTCCATGATAAATAGTCTACATTTTTCAATACTTTTGTAATTGCATGGAATTAAAATTTTAGTATAGCCACTGAATTATACAATAAAATGTATCTGTTTAGTGCCACCTGCTGTTTTTTTTTTTTTCTCACCCCTTTGTCCCCGGACTGAGGTGATTGCACATGCTCAGTTCTGTCCTCTAACTGCCACCAGCCATATTTACTGTTAACACCTTCCCCCCTGAACAAAGAAACACCCCCTCAGCTGCCAGCCTGAAATTTTCGGGAGATCTCTGGTTCCAGGTGAGGTACAGGGCTGGTTCTTGCTTTGTTTGAAAGAGATTTTCATGTGTTATTTGATATGAGTTTATTTTTTTACATTAATAATGTGATAACCAGTTTAAAGTACTAAATTATATAATTTCAGGTATTTTTTATAATGTCCCCCATGAAAGACAATAACTTGTGATCCTAGTAGATCAGTTTTTCCTTTATAGCTTCAGAACCTAAAAGTGAAACATTTAACAAAATAAAAAAGTGTGTGTGTGTATATATATATATATATATATATATGTATATGTTACCTTACGGTATGGCGACATAATGCAGTTTTGGAAGCAGAGGTCACAATAATGCCTGTACAAGCGTCATTAACGCTTGTTCAGGCTATTTTACTCTCTGAAAAGTACCAATACGCCTTACACTTTTCCCCTACATTCAGCATCACCGGGAACGGCACAGGCAGTGCAGCGATGCTGCCTGTGCCTGAAATAACCAATAGCAAAGCTCCATACAGTAAGGAGCTTTGCTATTGGTTAGATTGAACGGGCGCCGGAGCGATGCAGGAGCTGAAAGGAGGAGGGGCCGGCTCCCAAGTCCCGTTGTATGAGGAGAGCAAAGGCAACGCTGGTGTGGAGCTGAAGAGGAATGGAGTGCTGGACCACTGCAGAGAAGCCCTGAGATCCAGTCTGACCTGCACCGCAAGGTGAAAGTGCAGCAATGTATCCATATGTGTAATCTATTTAGTGCAGGGTGTGATCTACGCACTGCACCCCATACATCACACTGATGTATGTGCTGCAGTGTCTAGTGAATGCAGACAGGCTATTATAGCCAAGTGATAAAGTACAGGGAAGATCCGCCATATTGGACTGGACTTTATTACCGCCATAATTGCTTCATGTCATTTAGACCAGTAATGGTTCCCTGCATAAATAACCACCTCTTAGGCCCCATTCACACCACCACTATTTATTTCTGTTCTGCTCCGTTAGATGGGAAGAACAATGAAAATAATCGAAGTGTTGGATTTTTGTCATAGTTTAACGTATACAAAAAAAACTGTATGTTAATGGAGCCTCAGACAGATGCCAAACTGTGGTATCCATCACCATAGAGTTCCATTGTAAAAAATGCTAATGTATCCGTTTTTTTGTTTTTGTTTTTTGCAGGATGGGAAATCGTAGTGTACCACGTCTTCCTATCCTGCAAAGTCCAGGGAAAAAATATATATACATTTTTTGTACGATGGAACTCTATGGTGACAGATGCCACAGTATTGCATCTGTCTAAGGCGTCCGTTATAGTATACGTTTTTTTCATGTACGTTAAACGTATGAGCGAAACATGTCAACCCAGCCTAACTGACAGGAACAGAGCTGGACAGACTCCAATGACTATGATGGGATCCGTTTAGTTTCTGTTTGGGATCCTCTCTTTTTACCAGACAAAAAAGTCCTCCATGTAAGGATTTTTTTTGTCCAGTCTTTTTAACAAAATCTGTGACAGAGTCTCCAAACGCAGATGTGAACAAGTGCAGGCTACGTATTATGTATTTAAAATTAGTATTTTTACTCTTCTGGAAAAATTGTAGCACAACCTCTGTTTGGAAGTCAAAACCAGAAGTAAATAAAATAAAAAAGAGGAAACGTACTCTCTGTTCTCTTTATACTGTCCTTTTATGATTCACTTCCGATTTTGGATTCCAAAACTGCATCAGGAAACCTGAATGTGTAGCTGTACCCTAAAAGAGGTTGTTCAATGTATTAAAAGCAATTAAGAATCGCAAGTAATGCACACCTTTATGGTGCTGCCACATGTTCAGATTTTTATATGCAGTTTTCGAAGCCAAAATCAGGAGTGGATTCAAAAAAGTTAAGAAGGGGTTTTCCGATATTTTAATATTGATGACCTATCCTCAGGATAGGTCACCAATATTAGATAGTCGGGGATCCGACACCCGGCACCCCCACCGCTCAGCTAGTTGAAGAGAAGGCCGCACTCCGTGCGAGTGCGGCCTTCCCTTCATTGTTTACCTACTTGGCGTCGACTCGCACCAGAGAGCAGGTGTAATTACAAGCCGTCCCATTCGCTTCTATGGGACAGCTCGTTCCTATACACTTGAATACACCGTCCTGAGGATAGGTCATCGATATTAAGATCCCAGAAAACCCCTTTAATACTTTCTCCACTTTTTTATTATCCACTTGTAATTTTGTAGTCTGTCGCCCACAGCCCAGCAATTCAGCTAATAAATAGCACCATATTATTTAATGACCCCTTCCCCTCAAAATCTTTTTGTCCTTTGTCTAGAAATTGATGTAGCTACAGTAAGGGACCTTTTTTTTTTTTATTTCTATTGTAGGGGAAAAATGATTCAAAGGTGGTTGGGCTGCTTCACCTGATTCACTATGAAATTGTTACATGGGTACTGAGAGGAAGAAGAGAGCAGGAAAGCTACTGAGCATGTCTGTCCACCACTGAATGTAGGACAACTTGGACCAGAATTTTGGCCACAGGTTAAACAGGGTGTGGGTGCTACTAGAAAGGCAAATGTACACAAAAACTATTATGTATATTGCAATAATATTTCAGTGCATATTTTTTATGGGATAACCCCTTTTATTTTTACCTTAAAGTTAATAGCCATTACTGAGCATAATTTTTTAAAATCTAAATTAATTCAAAATTCTGTGCTGATTCATGTCTTAAAATATCTTGGTCTCCGGTGATTGGTATAGTGAAATCTTTTTTCCATCTTGTCAAAGTGTGTTGGTGCCCTCATCAGGGAATACAAAATCCCACCAATTATATGGACATTTTTGTATAGGTGAAGGGGTTTGTGGGTTTTATACCTAATCTCTTAGGTGAGCTAAGGTGATCAAGGCTTATTGATACACATTATGCATGGTGGTTATGGGTTAGTATCACATTTCTGAAAGTTTAGGCTGGTTATCTCTTAATATTATTACAGCATATGTTTATTATATTATTTTCGATACTATAGATGTTACTGATTTAAATCTGTGACATGGAATTTTAATGTAAAATCAGATCTCTGGTGTCAGACATCCAACCATTAGAGGGAGCTGACTGAATAGGCATATACAGCTTCTATCAAACGTGGAATAAATGAATATGCAGTGAGCTCCCTCTAGTGGCAGCAGAAAGTATTTTTAGCATTTAAAGGGGTTTCCAGGAGTTTGGGCCCAATAAGAATCTTAAAGTGTTTTGTGGTTTTTACTTTTTATTTATTTTTGCTTCCCTCCCTGATCCCACTAATGCACAGCAGAAGTCTTCCTAAATGACTGCCAATTTTGGGGCATGTTATAAGTTCTGAATTCAGCCTTGAAATCCATTGACCATATTCCTTAGCATACGCTCTACCAGTAGGTTTTTGTCCTACTTAATGCACCAAGTTGTCTGTGGATTGCACGCCCTCCTAGCTAGTAGCAATAGCTGCCCAGTAGACCTCTGTGCTTCCACACCCAATGTCTGTGACTGCGCATGCGCAATGTGTGCCCTATATGCACTGTTGAGATAACCATGACATTGGTTATAATAACGCATACACTGGGGAGAAATAAACGAACAAATAAAGGTCTTGTGTTGACTGGACTGTACAGAAGCAAAGAAACGGTGTTGTGTGACTGGGTTTCAAATCTGTAAACTTTTATAAAAGTGAATTATGAATTTATTAAATAAAAAAAAATATTCCCAGAAAACTCTTAACTATGAGTGTTCTGGAAATTCAAACAGAGAGGTTTTTGGTTACTGGGCAATCTACCGTCCCTCCCTAAATGCATGAAATAAAATGGTCCTCTTCCAGTTGTGCCTGCAGCTTTGTGACCAATGTGAAGACCACTATCTTTTATGTAGTCTCCATATTTTATGGTTGTGATTATTTGAACAGTATTCAAATAGTAGTAGCAGAAAAGCGGACCATTGAGATACCTGGATAACTCAGGAATAGGACGCCGAATCTGTCCTCAAGACAGTTCTAAGAAAGTTGTGATGCAAGGATGGGAGAGTGAATTTGTCATTGTTGTCAGACTGCAAGGGTAATTTAAATCGGCATTTAGAAGGCTAGGTAATCTGTTCCCACAGCTAAATAATGATCCCACTGCTATTTGGAGAGGACTGCCTGGAAGTCAGGGGATAAACGAGAAAATAGAATAATTTGCCTTTCTTTGAAATGTGTAGAGTTTGCACTATTCCTTTTAAAGTGAAATGTTTGAGCTTCTAAAGATTGGCACTTTTTTTTTCATTTCCTGTTAGTTCCAGTCCCAAAGGCATGGAGATTCGGAACAGAGAAGTTGTTGTTTCTGCTACAAAGCTTGATTGATATGGTATCCACTGATAGGCTGTGTTTAACTGACAGGGACATAGAAAAATAATAGAAGTGAGTTCCACTAAGGGAACATTCCCAAAACTAAGTTATGTGTGCCAGCGACAGAGACACTTGGAGACTTTGTCCATTTTTGGGCAAGATGTTTTCTACTAATCTAGCTTCTTTCAGTGCACTATATGGGTGGTATTTGGGGTCCTCGTGCAGGGCCTTTCTGCTACGAAACTCTTGTGGGAAACATTGGTTACTTTATTTTCTTGCCAAAATGTATTGCAGAGGCGTAACCGTCTTAAAAGGGAACTTTAGATTATTGCATAGTTCCTAGGAAGATTCTTGTGTAGAATTTGTTTACCAAGTGACAGCTTCAAGCTTAGTGTGACCTACACGTCTTACATTGCCCAAGTAATTCACTTGATCTTTGTGCATCCTTGTATTGTATTTGTCTTACAAGTGAAGACATATGAAGACTAATTTGCAATACACCGTGACAGCATATGGTAAAAATGATTGCCTAAAGGTGTTACTATTGTCATATATTAGATGTTATGCAAGTGGGTATGAAGGACATGATTTTTGGGCATGAAAGATTTGAGGAAATGTAAGGCAAGCAATGAGGTCTCCAGTGTCTCTGTCAAAGTTTGGTAATAATGGAAGCCTTCTAATTTCAAGGTGTGACCATTTACCCTTGGTGCATGGGCAAAATTAAAATATTATATTTTTATGTTAATTTTAAAAAGTCAACATACTAAGAATTAAGTAAAAGTCCATGGGCATTGCAGCAGCAGTTGTCAAAGCCACACTCCTTTAGTCAGAAGTCTTTGACAGTTGACTATAACTGCAGAGCCTTTGAGTACATGGTATAAGTGGCAGCTGTACTGGGACGTTAAGTTCCTCTATTTAAACGTTTTGCGAAAGTACAAGTTCCCAAGTTATTAAAATGTAAATGTTTTTTTAAAAATTAGTATAACACAAGTCATACATTCGCCTACAATTAGGAAGTCCTTGAATGTTGGACACACTATTTTTAAGGGTTTAATCTCATGTAGACCCTTAAATGACCCTTGCATCTTCCTTAACTGAAGGTTGATTGCTGGGAATGTATTGTATGTAGTATATAATTTATAGTACTGTGCAACAGTTTTAGACTGGTATGGTAAAAAAAAGAGCACAGAGTAAGAATGGTGCTTTTAAAAATGTTTTAAAAACCAGAGGTTTTAATAGTTTATTATCATTTATTAAAATGAATGAACAAAAGAGAAATTGAAATCAAATCAATATTTAGTGGTTGCGTTTAAAACGGCATCAATTCTTCCAGGTACACTTGCACACAGTTTGTGAAGGAACTTGACAGAGAGGCTTCTCAGATCCTTCTATCTCTTCATGTAATCCCAGATAGAATTGATGATGTTGATATCAAGGCTCTGTGAGGGCTGTATAATCACTTCCAGGACTCCTTGTTCTTCTTTACATTGAAAATAGTTCTTAGTGACATTGGCTGTGTGTTTGGGCTTGTTGTCCTGCTGCAGAATAAATTTGGAGCCAATGAGATCCCTCTCTGACTGGAAGAAACCAGTGAGACTCAGGTACACTCATGTACTGTTTGGAGAAGGCTGGTATGAAGTGGTCTTCTTGAAAGAATTGTGTCCAAAAAGTTCAACCTTCGTCATGGAAACAAAGTCAAGCTACTCTATCCATAAAACATATGATCTGGGGTGCAGAAAAATAGCAGCAGGTGCACTGGGCTGATGTGTCAAAATTTGAAATAGTTGCTGGAGAGTGGTACATTAATGTATGTCCTCTGGCAACAGTGAAGCATGTTGGAGGTTCCTTGTAGATTTGGGGCTGCGTTTCAGCAAATGGAGTTGGATAAAGATCTGCTTGTATTTCTCAGCATTGGGGACACCATTAATCCTGACCAAATACTCATCATGGAATCCTATTAGGGAGGTGTCTGGCTCTAGATTTATTCTACAGCTGGACAACGATCCCAAACATACAGCCAATGTCTCTGAGAACCATCTTCAAGGAGTCCTAGAAGTGATGTTATAGCTCTCACAGAGCCCTGACCCCAACATCATCAAGTCTGTCTGGGAATACATGAAGAGAAAGAAGGATTTGAGAAAGACTACATCCACAAATTTGTGGTTAGTTATGGGTTCCTTCACAGTGGTTGTGGTTAGTTATCGGTTCACAGTTCCTTCAAAAACTGTGAACATGTGTACTGTACCTAGAAGAATTGATGTTATTTTGAAGGCAAAGGGTGGTTACAATTTCTCTTGTTTTCACTTAGTATTTTGTTGATTTGATGAAAGTAAGCTATTAACACTTCTATTTTTTTTTTTATATTTTTACTTTGCAACATTTTTTCCACAACTGTCTAAAACTTTTGCACAGTACTACTGAACATGTAATGTTTTTATGTATGAAAGTAATGATGGCCATTTGCAGCATGCATTTTATGTATGTAAATTGGTAACCATTCTTTACAATTTTGTAGAGAGGACAAAAAAGTTTTGAGTAAGAAACTGCACAATTATAATATTGAGAATTTGGCAGAATACAACTTGCTCATATGTTTCTGTGTGTGTGATGGAATAACGCTTTAGATTTTTGGTTTGTGTGGTCGTGCATGGGCCATACTGATAGCCTCCAGTTATATGTGGGATATGGTACCCAATCTTATAGTGTGTGGGCAACTGCAGGTGTCTAATCTATGTAGAATGTAGTCATCCATCATACGGTATGTGGTCCTTAAAGGGAATCTCATCACCTTTGACCGTTTTTAACTGTTTGTATGACACTGTAGTTCTGCTATAGCCATTTGTAAATATACCTTTATGTCCAGTTGTCTGTTCTCTATCCCCCACAAAACATGTTTTTATAAATATGCTAATTAGGATGAAAAGAGCCCAAGGGGCTGTACTTTTTTGTACTGGAGCCCAGCAAGCTTATCAGCAGTGAGCCCAGTTCCTTCCTTCCTCTTCTTGCCACCTTCTAGCTGTGGTGACGTCCTCATGAAGCTGCTCCAAATCTCACGTAGGCACACGTTCCCTTTCTGTGTGTAGCCGTGTGGTCTGTAATGTTCTGCTGCTAGCGGTTTTAGTAATTGAACTTCTCATGCACTTGTGAGATTTGCACAAGATTTGGAGCTGCAGCATGGTGACATTTTATCTTCTAGGAGGTGGAGAGAAAACAATGATGGGAGGAACAGGGCTCACTGTTGATTGGCTCGACTGGGCTCCAGCCCCCTGGGACAAGTTTTTGGATGGATAGTTCTGGAAATTGTTGTGGACATAAAGGTACAGTCAGGTCCATAAATATTGGGACATTGACACAATTTTATGTCTCTATACACCACCACAATGGATTTGAAAAGAAACTAACAAGATGTGCTTTAACTGCAGACTGTCAGCTTTAATTTGAGGGTATTTACATCCAAATTAGGTGAACGGTGTAGGAATTACAACAGTTTGCGTATGTGCCTCCCACTTGTTCAGGGACCAAAAGTATTGGGACAGAATAATAATCATAAATCAAACTTTCACTTTTTAATACTTGGTTGCAAATCCTTTGCAGTCAATTACAGCCTGAAGTCTGGAACGCATAGACATCACCAGACACTGGGTTTCATCCTTGGTGATGCTCTGCCAGGCCTCTACTGCAACTGTCTTCAGTTCCTGCTTGTTCTTGGGACATTTTCCCTTCAGTTTTGTCTTCAGCAAGTGAAATGCATTCTCAATCGGATTCAGGTCAGGTGATTGACTTGGCCATTGCATAACATTCCACTTCTTTCCCTTAAACTCTTTGGTTGCTTTTGCAGTATGCTTTGGGTCATTGTCCATCTGCACTGTGAAGCGCCATCCAATGAGTTCTGAAGCATTTGGGTGAATATGAGCAGATAATATTGCCCGAAACACTTTAGAATTCATCCTGCTGCTTTTGTCAGCAGTCACATCATCAATAAATACAAGAGAACCAGTTCCATTGGCAGCCATACATGCCCACGCCATGACACTACCACCACCAAGCTTCACTGATGAGGTGGTATGCTTAGGATCATGAGCAGTTCGTATCCTTCTCCATACTCTTCTCTTCCCATCACTCTGGTACAAGTTGATCTTGGTTTCATCTGTCCATAGGATGTTGTTCCAGAACTGTGAAGGCTTTTTTAGATGTCGTTTGGCAAACTCGAATCTGGCCTTCCTGTTTTTGAGGCTCACCAATGGTTTACATCTTGTGGTGAACCCTCTGTATTCACTCTGGTGAAGTCTTCTCTTGATTGTTGACTTTGACACAGATACACCTACCTCCTGGAGAGTGTTCTTGATCTGGCCAACTGTTGTGAAGGGTGTTTTCTTCACCAGGGAAAGAATTCTTCGGTCATCCACCACAGTTGTTTTCCGTGGTCTTCTGGGTTTTTTGGTGTTGCTGAGCTCACCGGTGCGTTCCTTCTTTTTAAGAATGTTCCAAACAGTTGTTTTGGCCACGCCTAATGTTTTTACTATCTCTCTGATGGGTTTGTTTTGTTTTTTCAGCCTAATGATGGTTTGCTTCACTGATAGTGACAGCGCTTTGGATCTCATCTTGACAACAGTTGACAACAACAGATTCCAAATGCAAATAGCACACTTGAAATGAACTCTGGACCTTTTATCTGCTCATTGTAATTGGGATAATGAGGGAATAACACACACCTGGCCATGGAACAGCTGAGAAGCCAATTGTCCCAATACTTTTGGTCCCTTAACAAGTGGGAGGCACATATGTAAACTGTTGTAATTCCTACACCGTTCACCTGATTTAGATGTAAATACCCTCAAATTAAAGCTGACAGTCTGCAGGGAAAGCACATCTTGTTCGTTTCATTTCAAATCCATTGTGGTGGTGTATAGAGCCAAAAATGCTAGAATTGTCGATGTCCCAATATGTATGGACCTGACTGTATATTTACTAATGGCTATAGCAGAGCTACAGTGCTGTACGAACAGTAAAAACGGTCTAGGGTAGTGACAGAATTCCTCGAAGTGTTCTTAGTTTCTTGGTAGAACCTAATTGTGAAGTGTAGACATAAGATATACAGTTAGTGCCTGATGTTTGGATGTAGTGAATAGAGTTCTTTTTACGTCTGATCATATATCACATTATATGCTCGAGATTCTCTAAGGCATTTCTAGGTTTACAGTCCACTGCCACATATTTCATTCCAAATGAGCATGGACATCAGCCCGCAGATGTTAAAATGTCAGATGAATCTCATTTCCATCAGTGGAATCTGCCTCTTTCATTTGGCTGCATACTTCTTTCCAGTTCCCATAGCAGACCCTATCACAGGACAAATAGGGCCCATATTGTGATCGCTGCACTTACAACTGCTGGCAGCTGTCCCTGGGAGCAGGCAGGACAAGATAGCACAGGAAGTTTTGCATTCACTAGAACATGTGGTCAAAGTCTTGATGGAAATCAATATGGTCTGGTTGTAACCCTCAATACCGTGTCTTTGATCTCATACTAGGGAAAGGCTCACTAGTTTAGTCCATTTATTTCAATACCACTTGAAGGATCAGACTGAATCAAGAAGTTCTATATATCACTGCTTAGATAAATACCTCAAGGCTCAATTTGCGCAAAGTTCTTGGGTGCAAATATTATAATATGTCTCAAGTCTCCTGGACTGGATGCATTACTAGAAAACCAAGTGCAAAGACTATTGTGCAACCGTGAACTGTCAAGATGTAGCATATTTGAAGATCTGAGGATTCTGGCGAACACACGCTCAGCTCTAAAGAACATCACGTTGTAATGTTAACAACATGTTTGTGAATTTCTTTGTTTTAACCTCAGCAAAGATTTATAGGAATATTTTAAATATGCAGCAGAAGAAAATGAGATGAGCAGAATGTATCTGATCTCCTTCTAAAAGGCTGTTGCTCTGGTTGCCAAGCAACAAATTTTCAAGAACTCAACCATAATGTGTGTTCACACAAACCCTTTATGTTCCCAAAGGCAGCTCAGAGATGAAGTTTACAGATGTGCCGGACCCGAGGATTCAGACTCAAACCTTCTAACTGGCCTTATTTCAGAGGAGGTTTGAGAGGAGGATTAGTAGGCCTTGTCAGGCTTTGATAAAGGGCCAAGAAGGACATTCAGGAGCATTTGTAAATGTATAGCTTTTGATGGCTGTATTTATATCGGGCACAAAGAAGTTCTGTAAAGGCTTATGGTTGGCATGGGTGCTTGGTAAAGTGCCTCAGCCCCTCCATTCTAGAAGTCATTGTGGGTCCCATGTCCCTATAAGTTCCTCCACTGTTGCCTCAATTCATGTCATATTATTCCATTGAAAATGTATGGCCAATTTGTAATGGTCAGTATGGACCTAAATGTGCTGTGCCTGAATGGTCATTTACTAGACGATTGTTCATTCAATGGTTGTTCAGTAATCAGTCTACTTCGATCTAATGTACAGTATATGGCCACCTAAAGACAGAAGTAGGCTGATGGTTAAACATCTATTGAATCAGCGAGCATCAGGGTGCTGATCGTTTCGCAGGCACAACCGTACACATTCTTGGCTATATTGGCCCTTACAGTCGTTTACCAGGTGGAAACCTTATTTGGATGTAAATTTTACACCAGGTCTGTCAACGATGAGGTGGGACCCAACACCTATCTCTAGAACAGAAGGCCCAAAGTGAAGTAGAGTGCGCGGTGCATCCGCCACCGCCCTCCATTCATTTTTATGGGAGTGCGCAGCCGCCCTCTATTCATTTTTAATGGTGTGCGCAGCCGCCCTCCATCCATTTTGTGTGCTGCAATCTTGTTCCCTTTGAGAGCTCCGTTCTAGAGTTAGCTGTAGGTCCCAGAGGTGGGACCTGCAGCTATCTGACATTGGCTGCATAACCTAGCGATATGCCAGCAATGTTTTTGATTGAAATCATGTGTTCTGATCAACATTAGACTAATGTGTATGGGTACCTAATGCATACTATTAACTAGGGAGAGAGTAGTTCTTAAAATCCTGAGACACCGTACAAAGCTGCTCCCTGGTGAAGATGCAGAACTCTGCAGAGTTGTCTCATCTCTTAACACTGACTGCCTGCAGACTGGTCTGATAAATAAAATAATGGCATATGAACCTCTATTTGCGCTGACAAATGACGAAATAGTAAATCCCCATGATGATGTGGATAGAAACACTGCAGTAATCCTGACGCCTGCATTCTGTGTCTAGTTTTTTGCAGAGGTCGTTGAGATAGAAGAGCCATAGTGTTATTTGTTTCAGCAAAATACGCACCAACTGAAAGACAAAATCTAGGAAAAACCCTGCAGAATGGTTACTGTCCAACTGTGGAAATCTAACAGCTTGTGCACATAATGCCCAATTTTATTAAATCTAGGCTAGCATGGAAACCGAATAAGTGATATGAATTTTAGAGGAAATTCTATCTATTCTGCATAATTTATTATGTGTTTTTCTTCTGCTTAGCCACTGCATTCACCAGATCCTGGAAAGCGTCAACCACATTCACCAACATGATATTGTGCACAGGGATCTTAAGGTAACCTCTCATTCATGTAAATCACTGTTAACGTGCTCTAAAACCCCTATGTCCTGGAACCCAAAGTCGTTGTGGCCATAAATATGACCAGCCAATTGTATTTTTATCTGTATACGTAAATTGTGTTCAAATTCTCAAATGTTGGAAAGGTGACTACATCATAGGTAAGATGATGTGGTCACCTTTCTGCACTTGAAAATTGTGATAATACTAGTCTTGGACTAGATCATTAATCTTAACCATCTCCTTTCCTCCTTGCGCTGCTGACTTCTTCCCTTTTCTTCTCGCCGTCCACGTCTCTTTCCTTGGTCTTTAGCAGTATTTTTTCCTTCACCGCAGTATTACCACCTTCTTTACACGTAAGCTCTTACACATAAGCCTCTTGGGCTAATCATATGTCAAGCAAGACGCTAGATTGTCAGGTATTGGAGGATAATTGCATCTGCAGTGCTTAATCAGCATGTTATGATCGCCACCTAGTGATTGCTAGAGTCATTACAGGTTGGCCATAATATCTTTACATGAACGCACAGAATATTGTGCTAATGTATATTGCCTAATATCTTTAATAGAAAAAATTCACCGTGCTTTTTATTTTCTTCTCTGTAGCCTGAAAACCTGTTGTTGGCTAGTAAATGCAAGGGCGCTGCTGTGAAATTGGCTGACTTTGGTCTTGCGATTGAAGTTCAGGGAGAACAGCAAGCATGGTTTGGTAAGTATGAGATTGCTTTGTTTTCCGTTCCAGGTAGTATTTGTTCTAAATTTTAACCGCTTTTTCAGCTTCCTCTTAACAGTGGTGAATTAGACAAGCGTTATCCAGCTCTTTCTTTAATTTTTATAATTTGTTATTTTATATTGTATCCAGGGGCCCTCATGATCTAGCATGCATTATGTGTTTTTTTTGGCAACTAATGACTTGGGAAAGAAAAGTGAGAGTCCTTACCATCACTGTAACCACCACACGTTCTGTCTTACAGGCTTTGCTGGTACACCAGGTTACCTCTCCCCAGAGGTGTTAAGAAAAGACCCTTATGGAAAACCAGTTGACATATGGGCTTGTGGTAAGAATAATCTCGGTTTTAATTTGCCTAAAAGGGTTTTACAAGAGTTTTGAGGTTATATAACCTATCCTCAGGATAGGTCACCAGTATCTGATCGGTGGGAGTCCGACATCTGGGACCCCTGCCAATCAGCTGTTTGAGAAGGTACCGGTGCTCGCAGTAGTACCGTGGCCTTCTCTCTGCTCAGCAAGCACAGTATTGTCCATTGTATAGCAGCTGTGCTTGGTATCGCAGCTTAGCCTCATTCACTTCCATGGGACTGAGCTGTGCCTAGCCCATGTGACCGATGAACGTGACGTCACATGGCGTAGGGTAAGCTGTGAGCAGGCCACGACACCACTGTGAGCTCCAGTGCCTTCTCAAACAGCTGGTTGGTGGGGGTCCGGGTGTCAGACACCCACTGATCAGCTGCTATTGACAGTCCCACTCTGTATATTTGAGGCGATCATATGGCCCTCAGTCCACAAATTTTTTTAATTAAGAAGGCATTTCTCCTAGAAAACGTGGTAGGCGTTGCTCAATTATCCTGCTGGTTTCATCACCATATCAGTGCGTTATAGCCCCAAAACTTTATTTCATATTGAATAAAACATGGAAACCATTGCAGCATAAAAAAAGTGTGAGGCCAATTCATTTTTCTTGGTTGATTTGTTTTAGGGGTCATTCTGTACATATTACTAGTGGGTTATCCTCCATTCTGGGATGAAGATCAACATAAGCTTTACCAACAGATCAAAGCTGGAGCATATGATGTAAGTACTAACGTAAACACATTCCCTGCTTTTTTTTTTTTTTTTTTTTTAGTCCTATTGAATTATTGGATCCTTCTTTTATAAAACTTCTTGTTTTTGAATAAAACACTTCATTCTTGTAGTATGTCAGCTTTACACGAGTCAATACTTTGTGTTAATTAATAGTAAAAGAAGATATAACTGATACAACTGGGTGCATGCAGATATCTTATTGCCACTGGATCAGATACAATACTTATTTTGCCAGTTTAGACATCTCTGTCAATGTAATATTTATGGTTGCCACTAAAATTCACTAGCCCCTCATCATTAGGGGTGTAAAAGATTTGGCTTTATTGCAATTTTTGTTCCTTGGAGATGAGTGACACTGGAAATGTATCATTCCACTTGAGGGATATACCAGGATTTTACTGTTGATGACCCAACCCCAGGATAGGGCATCGGTATTTGATCGGTGGGGGCCTGGCACCTAACATCCCTGCCGATCAGCTGTTTTTGAGTAGATCCCGCGCTTGGACTACACAACTTTTTTTGTGCAGTGAAGATCCAGGTGGATGTTACCGGTCTGGGGTGTCCTTACACCGTCTGACACTGGCAGCACTGTTTGGATAGTGTCACACTGTACAGGGATGCACCCCCAACTGGTAACACCCATTTGGACTTTCATTGGAAACTGCTAGTAATTCACTCATAACTTCTAGCAGGAATAATAAAGGAATGGCACACCATAGAGTTAGCAACACACCACTAGGAGCACTAAGATACAAGAAAACGGTGAATGTGTGAAAAGGGTAAAATGCAGGACTGCTATACTTACTGTTAGACAAAATAGAAGCTACTGCGCAGTCTAGTATCACAGAGCATGGAGTGCGCTGCTATCACCACGCGCCATGTTCCCTCAGCAGCACAGGGAAGGAGGAGTCACTCTCTCCTTCTCCCTGTGCCGCCACTGCCACAAATGAGGAGAGAGAGGAGGGGAGGGCGCACTGCGCCACCAACGATTTAATACTGGGGAGGGCGCACTGCGCCACCAATGAAAGTTTATGTTTAATACAAATACAGGAGGCTGGGTGCAAAATCACATAGCCGGCGCCCAGCCACTATGAAAGGAAGCTGCGATCAGCGGCAGTTAACCCTGGGGGTTAACTGCCGCTGATCGCAGCTTCCTGTCATAGAGGCTGGGTGACTGCTATGTGATTCTGCTGCCCGCACCCAGCCTCCAGTGGCGCAGTGCGCGCGCGCCCCCCCCCCCCAGTATTAAAATCATTGGTGGTGCATTGCGCCCTCCCTCAACCCCTCCCAGTATTAAAATAATTGGTGGCAGTGGCCACAGGGTCCCCTCTCCCCTCATTCTCATTGATGGCATTGGCAGCTTCTCTGTAATCCTGGGGCTCCAATCGGTTACCATGGCAGCCAGGACGCTACTGAAGCCCTGGCTGCCATGGTAAGCTCCCTGCTGCTGTGTGTACTATGCACAGGGCAGCAGGGACAGTGTAAAGTCCTATTCACCCTAACAGAGCTTTATTAGGGTGAATTGGACAAGGGATCAAAAGATCCCAGGTTCTAGCCCCTAAGGGGGGAAATAGTTATTTTATATTAGGTGAGCCACCCCTTCTCCTCAGCATAGTTATTAAATAAACTGTAAAAAAAACAAAACACCAAAATATAAGTATAAATCACCTCCTTTCCCAATTTTACATATAAAATATATAAACCATAAATAAACATTTTACATATTGCCACATCCGAAAAGTCCAAACTATTAAAATATAAAAAACCTCCGATGCGGTGAATGCCATAACAGAATTTTTTTTTTTGTCGCCTTGTCCCCTCAAAAAATAGGATAGGACTGTTCGATTATGGGCCGGACGTTCCATAAAATGCGGAACACGTGGCTTTTTTTGGTGTGTTCATATTTTTCGGGTGGTATCGAGTATCGCAATACTTTTTTTATGGTATCGAAACCTAATCTAAATTTTGGTATCGAAACAACCCTAGTCTAGATATGTATGGTTAGTTCCATGAACACCATCACCGTTTTCCCCTCCACATATCTGACTACAGAAGTACTGTACTTTCCTTTGCGGTATAACATAGGAATGGAATTAGTGTGCTTTTACGCCTAGATTTCGGTGAAGTTTTATATAAAAAGAATGTAAGCCCGCAGCGATATCTTTGTCTTGAATGTTATCTTGAGGCCAATATTTGCCTTTCCTGTTATTTTATTGTCATACGATGCTAATATTGTATAGATTATGTCAGTATGTGGTGCTTTGCATCGTACATGGTTGTGAAAGCGGGAGGAGGGGTGGTAATCAGTTTGCCTGTCCACGTATCATTATAGGGACACATTGTTTTCTGGTAGATCTGCTCCGTTTTATATTAAAGCTTTGTTTCTTGGATCTTTCATTTTTAGTTTCCGTCACCAGAGTGGGACACGGTCACCCCGGAAGCAAAGAATTTAATCAATCAGATGTTGACAATAAATCCTGCAAAACGCATCACAGCAGATCAGGCTCTAAAGCACCCGTGGGTCTGCGTAAGTTGTACTACAAGCACTGAACCTATATCATACCTAGAAACACAAACTGTGACAATCGTAATAAGAACAAGAGGGTGATTTTTGTAAATTCCATTTTTATTGTTATACTTCCGAAATAGCTGAGCCCACAAATTGAGCTTTATGGAGCAGGTTAGCGCACAAAGCTGGGAGTGGGAGTTGGATATCTTTGAGGTCTAAGGGTCCTTTTACACGGGGAAATTGTAACGAGCGATGAGTGATGATACAGCATGTCAGTCAGCGCTCATTAAGTGCCTTTTACATGCGTCAATCATTAAGGCTCAATTCACACCCATTCATTCCTATGCCCGGACACGGAATTGCGGATCCACACTTCCGGGTCCGCACTTCCGTTCCGCCAAAAATTTAACATGTCCTATTCTTGTCTGCAATTGCGGACAAGAACAGGCATATTCTATTAGTGCCAGCAATGTGCGGTCCGCAAAATGCAGAACGCACATTGCCGCTTTCCGTGTTTTGTGGATCCGCAAAACACGTTGCGGACGTGTGAATGGAGCCTAAGAGTATGGGGCCAAGCCATAGGCAGTACGTTCATTCCCATACTGTTTTGATTGGTCCGCAGCTCATCCCCTCTTTACACAGAGCGATGGGCTGCAGACAAACGCTGATTTTTGGTGCTGCATAAATGATGTGATCCTCACCTAACAAACCTGCATTTTTTTGTTTGCTATGTGATTGGAGACATGTGGAAATGAGAACAAGTGCTGTTCATTCCTGATCATTGGTCTGTGTAAAGGGTCCCTACAGGTCCTTTCTCACGGACCATCAATTGAGGCAATTTTCAGGCATAAATGTTCCTAGGATTGATAATTTCCCTGTGTAATTGTGCCGGCAATCACCCGACAATCAAGAAAATGTTTGTTCTTCGGGTGATAGTATCTTTCGGCGAGCCCCCAGAATCATCATTTCTGGACAGCCGATCGTTTGGTGTGAACAGGGATCTGCTGCCCATAAACAATGAATCTGTATGGGGAGTAGCTATCGCTTGTCCTCATGAAGAGAAGATTATTGCTTCCTGTAAATACAGTTCTCAGCTCCAGTCAGGATCAGGCAATTATTGGTAATGTTTGGTTCATTCCCTGTAATTGCCTGATAGACAGGTTGTAAGAGTAAAATGGAGTTCTCATGAGAACCCTTTAGTGTTCTAGTTCTTAGGCTCCATTCACACGTCCGTGGTGTGTTGCGGACCCGCAAATTGCGCATCCGCAACACACCCGCCCGGCACCCCTATAGAAATGCCTATTGTTGTCCGCAGCTGCGGACAAGAATAGGACATGTTCTATCTTTTGCGGAGCTGCGGACCCGAAGATCGGGGCCGCGCTGCGCAAATGCGGATGCGGACAGCACACTGTGTGCTGTCCGCATGCATTCCGTCCCCATAGAAAATGAATGGGTCCGCACCCGTTCCGCAAAATTGCGGAACGGATGCGGACCCATTTGCGGACGTGTGAATGGAGCCTTAATGGCCATAAATCAGGTATCAAATCATAAGAAAGCACTGATCTGTGTGTAGTATATGAATTGCCTGTTCACACAGAACTTAATGTAGGCCCCAGTTTAGTTTGTGCTTTTCATTCTCCACCACTTGCGCTTTTTTTCTGCTTATCAATTGATTATTTTTTTTTCTTTCATTTTAGCAACGATCAACAGTTGCCTCAATGATGCACAGACAAGAGACAGTGGAATGTTTGAGGAAGTTCAACGCCCGGAGAAAGCTTAAAGTAAGTTTCATCACTGTTGCACACCATGAACACCACTATGATTGTAGAAAGAACAGGCACAGCTCTTCACATTGGGTTATTTATTAGCGGACAACTTCGATTAAAAGTTAAAATATAAGGACGGTGTCCTGGGTCCAGGAAGCAGAGATCTGGTTTATTCTGTGGGGTTCTTCTTTAGCTGTTCCAGTGTCTGCTATATTGACATGGAGAGGACATTGTGATTACTGGTAAATAACTTTCCTTGACTAATGTAACAGAGGTTGTGCTGTGTCCTGATTAAAGAGGACTTGGCACCTCTCTTGACATGTCCGTTTTAGTAGCTACTTGCATTTCCCAGGTAATTTAAATTCTGGAGCATTTATACTTATTTCTCTATGATGTGCCATGCCTTTACTATTCCTGCTAGAAGTTATGAAAGAATTACTAGCAGTTTGCAGTGAAGGTCCAAATTGGTATCACACTGTGCAGGGACACACCCCAACTAGTAACACTCATCTGGGCCTTCACTGCAAACTGCTAGTAATTCATTCATAACTTCTAGCAGGAATAATAAAGGAATGACACATCATAGAGTCATAGGATTAGAATTAGATGCTCCAGAATTGTTATTACATGGGGAATGTAAGGTGTTACTAAAACAGACATGTCAGGAGAGGTGACAGGTCCTTTTCTTTACTCTTCTTTTTAGACAAGGACGTTTTGGGAATGTTCCTAACTTTGCAAGAAAGCCATGTCATACCTTAATTCTATGATCTTTTTTTTTTTTGTAGGGTGCAATTCTTACTACAATGTTGGTATCTCGAAATTTTTCAGGTAAGCCTAGCTTGCAATACAAGAAGTATTGCAACAAAACTATGCATGGGGGAAGTTTGCTCACTACAAACCCAGCACATGAGGTAGTGAAAAGGTTTTAAAGGGATTCTGTCACCACATTTTACCCCCTACAGTAAAACATAGCTACTTGTAGGTCTCCCTGAGCTGTATTAAATGATGACCTTATTAACTAATAGTCTTGAGTTATTTCTTTATAAAATAGATTTTAGTGATATGCTAATGACTTACGTAAGGTGCCCAAGAGCATGTCCTTTCCTAACTTGGCGCCCAGCCGTACCCCTCGGTCCGGTGCCCAGCGTCGCCTTTCTGAGTCCAGCGCCGCCTCTAATATAATATATTCAAGAGCCGGCGCGCTGACGTAATTCCTGACCCTGTTTGAAATCCCGCGCATGCGCACTACACACTGTGGTCTGTGCCCGTGCAGACTACAGGTAATGGCATCGTTGAGCGAAGTGCCATCTGTCAGCAGATCTGTACCTACGAAATTGGCTGACATATTACATGTGCACTTGGCAGCTGAAGACATCTGTGTTGGTCCCATGTTCATATGTGTCCGTATTGCTGAGAAAAATGATGTTTTAGTATAGGTAAATGAGCCTCTAGGAGCAATGGGGGGTTGTTATTGCACCTATAAGCTCTGCTCTCTCTGCAGCTGTTTCACTCTCTACACTTTGAGTGACAGGACCAGGTGTGATGACGTTCTGCCTACCTGGCCCTGTCAATCAAAGTGCAGAGGGCGCAGCAGTTAGGCTGGGTTCACACTTGAGCGTTTTACAGCGCGTTCAAACGCGCTATAAAACGCTCAACACATGAAAACCAATGCTTCCCTATGGCCCTGGTTCTCACTTGAGCGTTTTACAGCGCTGAAAAACGCGCTGTAAAACGCCCTACGCTCAAACAAGTACTTGAGCTTCTTTGGGGCGTTTTGACGCGCGTTTGTGTCCATAGGACATTGCAGTCAATCACACAAACGCGCGTCAAACGCGCGTTTACTATTGCAAAAAAACGCTCGTCAAAAACGCGCGTTAAACGCGCATATCAAAGACGCTCAGGTCTGAACCCAGCCTTATAGAGAGCTTGAGCTTCTAGGTGTAACAGCAACACCCCCGTTGCTCCTAGAGGCTCATTTGCATATATTAAAACATTATTTTTCTCAGCAATGCTGACAAATATGAACATGGGACCAACACAGATGTCTTCAGCTGCCAAGTGCACATGTAACAGGTCAACCAGTTTTATAGGTACAAACATGCTGATAAATGCCCTTTAATACTCAAAATCTCTTTAAAATATCAACAAATTCAATGAAAAATAATCTGCAAAAAGTCCCATTAATTAATCTCCAAACCTTCCCTTACATACCTTTTTAATAGATTTTTTTTTATTGGACAGAAATCTTTTTAAGTAAATACTTCCATGTGAAATAAAAATTGTGGAACATCTTTTCTTAAGGACTCATGCACATGGCTGTAAGTGTTTTGCAGTGCGCAAATTGCAAATCAGCAAATCACTGATTCCGCCCGAGGGCATGCCACCGTTTATTTTTGGCTCCTGCAAAAATATCCTATCCTTGTCCGCAAAACAGACAATAATAGGGCATGCGGACATACGGACACGGAATGCACACATTATTCAGTTTTTTTTGCGGCCCCATTGAAATGAATAGTTCCGCATACAGGCCGCAAAAAAAAAAACTGAACCGACATGGGCAAAAAATACGTTCGTGTGCATGAGCCCTAAAACTCTGCCTTGTGCTATTCCTCTGTTATTCCTCCTGGCGATATATGAATACATTAATAGAGTGTCTCCATACACGTTCTGATACGGTCAACACTGCTTGGATAGCGGCAGGCGGTAAAGGAACACACCTTACTGACATATGGCATGGTAACGCCCGGTTGTTAATTTAGATACACATTTCCGGGAGGAATAGCACAGACACATCACAATGCCGACTTCTAAGCCAGATGTTCCACCATAGTTATTTTATGGGGAAGACAAGTATTTAGTCTCTCAATTGTGTCTTTTTAGCACTCATTGCAAATTAAAGTAATAAAAAATCATCCTTGAGTGCTATAACCTTAGAACAGGGATGCTCAACCTACGGCCCTCCAGCTGTTGTAAAACTACAACTCCCAGGATGTCCTTCAGTAGGATAATAGCTGTAGGCTGTCAGGGAATGATGGGAGTTGTAGTTTTGCAACAGCTGGAGGGCCGCAGGTTGAGCATGCCTGCTTTAGAATATATATGAGTTGCTGCACTTAGAGCTGACTTCTGATAGCATCGCTGTGGATTTCCGATGATGGTATGCCTAACGTTTGGCAAGTTGAGGAACAAATATAGGACATACTACTTGCATTTATGTAGCCTTCCATGTAGGGGTTAACATTTTTACATGAAAGTGTAGGGCTAAACCGGTGGTACATTATTCTGTAACTATAGACAGTGAAGCGAGGTCTGAGAAGCTTCACACTGCCTCTGTGCTCCTACTGTAAATTGAATTTCCAACCTGTGTGTTTTTTATTCTGGCACACGTAATGCATAATGGACAAGGAATTTAATATGTTCCATGATCTAACAGAAGTGGAACTTTCTTCGAAAGTTGCATGCATCACTTTACTGTCTTTGTCAGTTTGTACCTTCCGCATAATAACTTCTTTTTTGTGGTTCTTACTTCTTTCGCATATTCGATCAAAGAAACTACTGCTGGGTTTTCATGGTATTTGGCTGAGTGAACAAAACTTATTACAAACATCTAAAAGTTCTTGCATGTAAAAAAGGCAACTGAAACAGTAAAGTTTTAGTCTTAGAATTGACTTTTACATTGTCTCAGTTTTAAGGCTTAAAGGAGTCGACCTCTTTATGCAATACATTTTTCATGTTGATCGTAGGGTTTCCCACAGCAGGGCAGTAGGTGTTCAGCTCCATGGAACATGCCAGAACCTCCAGAACAATAGATGCCCCTCTGGCAAATAGATGAGGGGGCATTCTGAAGTAGGGTATGGGCTTTCTAAAAAAAAAAAGAACATTAAATGTATTTGTTATGCCTTTTAAGTAATCTCCTGTTTCTCAAATGTCTTTGTGTACTTAATTCATTGCAGACAAATCAGAGGTCGAGTAGATAAGTCATTTAAATTCAAGCACTTACATAACTTTTGGGAGTCCTTTCCATTGACACCATTACAGACATGTCTTTCTTGGCATCACAAAAGTTTGTTGGCTCCTGATTTTTTTTTCGCAGTGTGTAGTACACATGAATATTTGTTCTTGCTAGCCAAAAAAATATAAAAAAATACATCTAGCATATTAATTGTATTCTCTTGTTGAAGCAAAAGAGACCGAAAAGGAGTCCTATATAATACAACCAACATTCTGGCATTTTGCCTTCTAGACCTAGACTTTTGAAGTCTAAAGTACGGGATTGGCATTGTCTTCTATGTACATGTTTGCTTGAAGAAGGCTTAGTTTACCCCTGTGGCCATAGTTTTGCTAGTCGACAGTGCCACCACCAACTAAAAATGCAGTTTTATGAAAGATGGTTTATTAGTTATGAATTTTTTAATTCACTGTTAGAAGGTTGAATTAACAGAAAAAATGTTGTTAAACAAAATGCTAATATTTAGTGTCCATTCACACGTCCGTGGTGTATTGTGGATCCGCAATTCACCCGTCCGGCACCCCCTCCCCCATAGAACTGCCTATTTTTTTGCAAAGCCGTGGCCCGAAAGTTCAGGGCCGTGCTCCGTAAATGCTGATGCGGAGAGCACATCCCGTTCTGCCCCATTGAGAATGAATAGGTCCGCACCCGTTCCCGATATTGCGGAACGGATGCGGACCCATTTGCGGATGTGTGAATGGACCCTTATCCGAGACAACTTCATGTATTTGCCCAGTCCTACCTTAATCACAACCTGATGGTGGTGGTTGTTATATCGTTAAAAGGGTTAATCAGTTGTTGAAAAGAAAATGGCAAATGTCATAAAGTACCACAATAAACCCCCACAACCCTTCACTCATCAATACAGCACAGATGCTTCAGCAGTTTTTGTTTCTAAATTGCCAGTGATGGCTGCTGCAGCCATTCAATGGCCTCAGTCGTCACTCTCCTTGTGACTGGGACCTGCACCTGTCTCCAGATTGGGGGTCCTTGGATTCTCTTCCCACCTGCCGAGGCAGGCACTGGACGCTGCATCTAGGCACAGAAGGAAGCGGTGGCCATGCATCTCTCTCCTTTCATTTCTTTGGGAGCCTTGGAAACAGCCAAGCATGCTTGCTTAGCCAAGTACCACATGGATGAATAAAGAGAGCCACACATGCACGCCCACCTCTCCAATTATTTCCACTTACATGTAGTGTCCAGTTCCAACTATTTAGGTGAGGTGGGGGGCAGGGAACCCCTATTCTGGAGGTGTGTGTCCTAGAGTTCGGGCCAGTATCTTTTAGACACTTTTGGCATATCCTGTACGTAGATTGGAATAGCCCTTCAGGAATAGGAATACCCCTTTAAATTCCCATTACTCATTTGATTCTATTCTGGCTCATATTGCAATCTAAACTGAAAGACAATATAAAGAATTTATTTGTTTATGTCCCAGGCGAACAGTTATATACTCCTATCCCCTCTCAAACCCCTCTCTGATTATAAGACAACTGCTCTGTCCTAAATAGGAGATCATGATTTAAGCCATATCTCATTGCTGAGCCCCAACCACTATGATACCGAAATAATATCGTAAATTAGTACCTGCGCTCTCTGCAAAACTGTTTCAAGGGCGTGCAGATAAAATTTGCTTGGACTGACACTGGTGGGAATACTCTAAACAGGTTTTCCGCCCTCAGTAAGTTGATGGCATATTGCTTGGTGGTGACTTTTGACTTCTGGGATCTCCGCCACCCCTTAGGCCCCTTTCACACGGACGAGTATTCCGCGCGGATGCGATGCGTGAGTTGAACGCATTGCACCCTCACTAAATCCTGACCCATTCATTTCTATGGGGCTGTGCA
The DNA here is from genome assembly GCF_905171765.1 of Bufo bufo. Lineage (NCBI taxonomy): Eukaryota > Metazoa > Chordata > Amphibia > Anura > Bufonidae > Bufo > Bufo bufo. The sequence goes on along the minus strand of NC_053394.1, from coordinate 263,594,640 downwards.
CACGAGCGGTGATTTTCACGCATCACTTGTGCGTTGCGTGAAAATCGCAGCATGCTCCTCTTTGTGCGTTTTTCACGTAACGCAGGCCCCATAGAAATGAATGGGGTTGCGTGAAAATCGAAGCATCCGCAAGCAAGTGCGGATGCGGTGCGATTTTCACGCGCGGTTGCTAGGAGACGATCGGGATGGGGACCCGATCATTATTATTTCCCCTTATAGCATGGTTATTAGGGAAAATAATAGCATTCTTAATACAGAATGCATAGTACAATAGGACTGGAGGGGTTAAAAAAAAAATATTAAACTAACCTTAATCCACTTGCTCGTGCAGCCCGGCTTCTCTTCTGTCTTCTTTTTTGCTGTGTGCAGGAAAAGGACCTGTGGTGACGTCACTCCGGGCATCACATGGTCCGTCACATGATCTTTTACCATGGCAATGGATCATGTGATGGACCATGTGATGACCGGAGTGACGTCACCACAGGTCCTTTTCCTGCACACCGCAAAAAAGAAGACAGAAGAGATGCCGGGCTGCGCGAGCAAGTGGATTAAGGTGAGCAAAATTTATTTTTATTTTTTTAACCCCTCCAGCCCTATTGTACTATGCATTCTGTATTAAAAATGCTATTATTTTCCCTTATAACCATGTTATAAGGGAAAATATTACAATCTACAGAACACCGATCCCAAGCCCGAACTTCTGTAAGGAAGTTCGGTTTGGGTACCAAACATGCGCGATTTTTCTCATGCGAGTGCAAAACGCATTACAATGTTTTGCACTCGCGCTGAAAAATCGCGCATGTTCCTGCAACGCACCCGCACCTTTTCCCGCAACGCCCGTGTGAAAGAGGCCTTAGAGCTAAAGTTAGTAAAGCACAATAGCCCAGTCTGATTGGTTTTCTCTGCACAGTGACTAACCTGGCCCAGCCTCTTTGTTCTAGGCATCCTTCCAGATCAGCTGTTTTATCTGTGACTTTATTGACTTGATTATAGATTTTACATTGCACTTAATTTTTTTTATACCCATATTAGATCCGACAATGGCCTAAATAAGTCGGTAGAGAGCCACATTGATGGTGCTATTGCAGGCAGTTTTTTTCCCTTCTAGCTCATGGGCCTCCTTCCAGCTGCATGGATTGCTATAGCTGCAATTTACGTTCTGCTGAGCCACTTGTTAGTATTCTAGAATCTGGTTAATGGACAAATCACTTTACCATAGTAACTTTCAATTTGTCCACCTGCTTATGCTTCATGAGTGACCAAAGCAAATGCAGCCACTGTCGCTTTTTTGCATGTTGATTTTGCAGATGCTGCTGCTCTTAGTAAAATACACTAGTCTGAAATATTACAACATTCACAATCGTGACATCAGCTTAAAGGGGTTCCCCGGAAACAAACAAACAAATGAAAATACAAAAAAACATGTTAATATGAATAAATTCCTAAATGCCTTTAATAATGGCTCATTTGTCTAGGGGGCTATCAGCTGTCGTGTTTGCCTGCGTCTGAGCTCACCTCTCGTCAGTACTCGCTGGATTGAAGGACCAGACGCACGCTGCTGTGACAGCGGCCATTTTAAATTTTCTACTGATCTCACCCCCTAGACAAAAGGAGCCATTATAAATAATTAAAGGAATTTAGGAATGTATGCATATTAATGTTTTTTGAATATTTTTTTCCCGGAGAACCTCTTTAAGGCTCTGTGTACATCTGCGTTGGATGCTCCATCAAGAGTTTCTGATGCAAGAGTTTCATATTTCAGAAAAAATTATTTATTGGGCATTAAAAAAAAAAACAGACACCTGTGCAGAAGCCATCGGGACCCAATTATGTGTCACTGGGGTTCCTTGGGCACTGTTGGTATCGGGCATTTCGGCACTGTGTTGTGTTTTCTGTAGAAATCATAACGCACAAGTTAACAGAGCCTAAGTGCCCACTAACCTACATACAAAAGTGACTGTGTGGCCCATAACAATCAAAATTTTGAATATGAGAGTTGAATTCTGATTTCTATAGGCGACAGAACCACTTTTTATGGTCACTTTTACAGTGCCTTAAAATTTACAAATGTTAAATTTTTTTTAATTGTTATCACTTTTTCTGTCCTATAATTTCTTTCTGTTTTTGACGCCTACAAAACATACACACTAAACACGTTTTTCTCCTCTAAGGCCTTAATCAGAACAACTGTACAAAGAGTATAAGTAGAACCACTGGCTTATTGCCACTTTTCCTTCCTCTTCCCACAGTCTCTTCATTCTTCAAAAACTCCTTCATCCTACTGACTTGCTATGCTGCCCTATGTTCTTGGCTTGTTGCAGTAGATTTTTCTTTTTGCTGTTTATTATTTTGCTTGAGAAGGTGGGGGAACTTTGCGAGCACACAAGAGTCATTAAGATCTGCTTGACTATGGCATCCTGTAGAGTGTGTCAATGCGAGATGCAGCATGTCAGATGCATTGCAATCACATGGTATCTAATAGGTGTTGTATAATTGAAAACTAGGTGCTGTTAACAGAAGAGAGAAAAAGGAAGACCCTACAGGTGGGGATGTTGCACCTCTTGGCATCCTTTGCTTGTTGTCTGGTCATTTAGCTCCCAAAATGTATATGAAAGCGAATGCTTGCTTTTGCCTACAGTCTTGACTACCACTCGCTGCTTGAGAGTGAACGATATCCAGTGTTTGTTTCCAGCTTCACAGAAAGAAAGTAAAGAGTCTTTTGTGCTTTGCAAGGTCCACCCCAACCACTTCTCCAGGCAAATGTCAAATTAATATACATGTGCATTGAAAGTCTATTGCTTCATACAGTTCTGTTGTCATAATTTTTTTTAAATCAATGCTTATTTGACTTGCATCTTGCGTTTATTGTTGCTCATTTGGACTTTTGTTGCATTGTTGCGGCTCCTCCCACTGAATGATTTTGTCCAATCAGTTGGCAGGCAGAGCTCCGCCCCCGTTGCAGCCGCCACCAGTGCTGCCAACTTGGCTGAGCAAGGTACGTGGCATGAAGTGACCCGAACCCCAGTTACTATAAAACTCAATCTGATTTTTCTCCCTACTGATTTCCTCTTCTTTTGACTTCTCCTTTCCTTCCCTTGTCCTAAACTCCTGCCCCTGATGAAACTGCATGCCAGTGCCTGCATGCTCAGGGGCAGGACATGTTGTGTACCTTAGTGGTGAAGTTTGGCATGGAGTCCCATTTGACCCTAATTTGGAGTTTTTGTTTTCTTGTTGATGTGCTACTAACTTTACTTTGCATGCTGAGCAGCTCTTGGCTTTTCTCTCTTCTTTCTTATTTCTTTTGGGAAGAGAAGAAATAATATTTGGCAACAAATGCCAGAATTGTTCCTTCCTTCGAAGCCTAAACTTGTCTTCAGTGAGTGGTTTTCACTTTGTTTGTATGTATTTGCTGAAGGATTCAAAGGTTTCCTATCACCAGTTCAAATGGACACAGGGCATAAAAATTTAGACTTAACCTACCTCCACCGCAGTACAAATTTCATTACTGTACAATGAAGCCTTTCCGAAAGTCTAATGCAGCGTAACCACAGCTCTGGGAACCAACAAAAAGGTCTGTCAGTATCTACATCTCTGAGGTCATCTGTTTCGATTTAGCTTCCTAAAAATAGGTAAAAATTGTTTGTGGTTTGTTGTGTTTAAATTGTAACTCTTTTTGGACTTTTAAAGAGACCGGTATAGCAATAAACTGTAAGACATATAAATCTTTGCTGCCACATGATTATTTACCCATTCTGCTCGGTGAATCTTCATAGTTGGTCTTAACATAGTCAGAGATTTTTTTTTATGTTCACAGTTCATTGAAAAAGAGCGGTGCTATCAGCAGCTGCTTTGGTTTCTAGTTACAGTAAGTTGTAGCATCCTGCGTTGTACAGTGTCACAGGTGTGTATATTATTGCATACCACGTGGCATTCGTAGAATGTCATCAGGGGTGTCATCTGCCAGTCCTTGTGACACTTGAGCATCAGCAGGGCATGCTGAGAGCTGCTAACATTAAAGAGAAACGTCACGGGAGTACTAGACAGACTGACAGAGCATGCCTCTGCAGGTGGTAAAAGAGAAGGATAGAGGGGGTCTTTCTGAAAGGTCAATTGCAGAATGACTACTGGAACTCAAGAGTCAAAACCTGATGCCCATAAATACACCCACATGAGCAGCATTGGCATTATATAATTACAGTGTGCTACATATCATGTTTCCTCTGTAATATAGTTTAAGGCTACATGCACACGACCATATGTGTTTTGCGGTCCGCAAATTGCAGATCTGCAAAAAAAAAAAAAAAAAAACGTGTGACATCCCTTTTTTTTTTTTTTTTTTGCGGGTCCATTGTAACAATGCCTGAAACAGACAAAAATAGGACATGTAAAAAAAATTTTTGCGGGGTTTACGGGACAGACATACTGATGCGGACAGGACTGATCCGGAACGGATCTGGAAACAAACAACGTTCGTGTGCATGTGGCCAAAGAGCTAGAAAAAACATGGCTTTCAAATATTCTCGTTTTCTGGACATTTCTATCAATAAATTATAAAATCCTATTTAATTTTTACATGGTTAAATAAGTTGAAAAAAGTTACGGGCCCATCAAGGTCAGCCTTTCTCCAAATTGTTAGATCAATTTTAACCCTTAATGCCACTTGCTAGTAGATGAGCATTTAGCCGTTTTTAAATGCTGGCATAGTGTCTGCCATTACTGCCTCTTGGGATGGGCATTGCACAGTGTAACTGTAAAAAATCCTTTTCTGTATTGATGTCTAAATCTCCTTTCCTCCACACAAAGAATGTCCCCTGATCATTTGCAAAGTCATTGAGATGAATAAATTATGTCCTACGTCTTTGTATTGCCCACATGTTCTTTGTGTTTATACAGTGCTGCCCATAATTATTTATACCCCTGGCAAATTTTGACTAAGTTACTTTTATTCAACCAGCAAGTAATTTTTTGACGGGAAATGACATAGGCGTCTCCCAAAAGATAATAAGACGATGTACAAGAGGCATTATTGTGGAAAAAAAACTAGGGATCGACCGATATTGATTTTTTAGGGCCGATACCGATAATTTGTCAACTTTCAGGCCGATAGCCGATAATTTATACCGATATTCTGGGTATTTTTATTTTTGAGGAAAAAAAAATTTTTCCTACACAAATCTGCTGAAAATTTATCTTTATTGTTAACGTGTATTATTATTATTATTATTATTTTTTTTTTGAAAATCTTTTTCATTTATACTTAATATTTTTGTGGTTTTTTTTTTTACTAACTTTTAGCCCCCTTAGGGACTAGAACCCTTGTCCTATTCACCCTGATAGAGCTCTATCAGGGTGAATAGGAGATCACACTGTCCCTGCTGCTCTGTGCTTTGTACACACAGCAGCAGGGAGCTGAACATGGCAGCCAGGGCTTCAATAGCGTCCTGGCTGCCATGGTAACCGATCGGAGCCCCAGACTTACACTGCTGGGGCTCCGATCGGAGGAGCAGGGGAGAGGGGATCCTGTGCCCACTGCCACCAATGATTAATACTGGGTGGGGGGGGGGGCGCACTGCGCCACCAATGTTTTTACTATTGGGATGGGGCCGGGGGCGCACTGCGCCACCAATGATTAATACTAGGGGGCTTGGGGGGGGGGGGCGCACTGCGCCACCAATGAAGATAAGTCTCTCATTCATATACAGGAGGCGGGAGCTGGCTGCAGAATCACCTAGCCGGCTCCCGACCCCTATGAACGGTAGCTGCGATTCGCGGCACCTAAGGGGTTAACTACCGCAGACCGCAGCTGCCGTTCATAGAGGTCGGGAGCCGGCTATGTGATTCTGCAGCCAGCTCCCGCCTCCCCTATATGAATTAATGAAAGACTCATCTTCATTGGTGGCGCAGCGGCCACAGCCCCTCCCCTCCTCTTGTCTCCTCTCCTGCTATTGGCGGCAGCGGCATCACAGGGGGAGGGAGACACTGCTTCCTTCTCCCCTGTGCTGCGGAGGGAACACAGAACGCGCTGAGAGCAGCGCGTTCTGTGTTCCCAATACGTTATCGGAATATCGGCAAAATAGATGCCGATACCGATAACGTTCAAAATCCTCAATATCGGCCGATAATATCGGTAAAACCGATAATCGGTCGATCCCTAAAAAAAACACACTAATAACACACAAAGAATTAAATGTTACCATGTATTTATTGAACACGCCATGTAAACATTCACAGTGCAGGTGGAAAAAGTATGTGAACCCTTGGATTTAATAACTGGTTGAACCTCTTTTTGGCAGCAATAACTTCAACCAAACATTTCCTGTAGTTGCAGATCAGACGTGCACAACGGTCAGGAGTAATTCTTGACCATTCCTCTTTACAGAACTGTTTCAGTTCAGCAATATTCTTGGGATGTCTGGTGTGAATCGCTTTCTTGAGGTCATGCCACAGCATCTCAATCGGGTTGAGGTCAGGACTCTGACTGGGCCACTCCAGAAGGCGTATTTTCTTCTGTTTAAGCCATTCTGATGTTGATTTACTTCTATGCTTTGGGTCGTTGTCCTGTTGCAACACCCATCTTCTGTTGAGCTTCAGCTGGTGGACAGATGGCCTTAAGTTCTCCTGCAAAATGTCTTGATAAACTTGGGAATTCATTTTTTCTTCGATGATAGCAAACCGTCCAGGCCCTGACGCAGCAAAGCAGCCCCAAACCATGATGCCCCCACCACCATACTTCACAGTTGGGATGAGGTTTTGATGTTGGTGTGCTGTGCCTCTTTTTCTCCATACATAGTGTTGTGTGTTTCTTCCAAACAACTCAACTTTGGTTTCATCTGTCCACAGAATATTTTGCCAGTACTGCTGTGGAACATCCAGGTGCTCTTGTGCAAACTGTAAATGTGCAGCAATGTTTTGGACAGCAGTGGCTTCCTCTGTGGTATCCTCCCATGAAATCCATTCTTGTTTAGTGTTTTACGTATCGTAAATTCGCTAACAGGGATGTTAGCATATGCCAGAGACTTTTGAAAGTCTTTAGCTGACACTCTAGGATTCTTCTTCACCTCATTGAGCAGTCTGCGCTGTTGCCTTGCAGTCATCTTTACAGGACGGCCTTTCCAGCTTTATGCAAGTCAACAATTCTTAATCGTAGGTCTTCTGAGAGCTCTTTTGTGCGAGGCATCATTCACATCAGGCAATGTTTCTTGTGAAAAGCAAACCCCGAACTGGTGTGTGTTTTTTATAGGGCAGGGCAGCTGTAACCAACACCTCCAATCTAATCTCATTGATTGGACTCCAGTTGGCTGACACCTCACTCCAATTAGCTCTTGGAGATGTCATTAGTCTAGGGGTTCACATACATTTTCCACCTGCACTGTGAATGTTTACATGGTGTGTTCAATAACAACATGGTAACATTTAATTCTTTGTGTGTTATTAGTTTAAGCAGACTTTAATTGTCTATTGTTGTGACTTAGATGAAGATCAGATCACATTTTATAACCAATTTGTGCAGAAATCCATATCATTCCAAAGGGTTCACATACTTTTTCTTGCAACTGTATAAACAGAACGGCTTCTCCTTTAGACAGTCCTGAAGATTCTAATTTTCAGAATTTTAAATGGCTCTAGGTCTGAAACAATGTGGTTAGGACAGGCTCCAGATGTATGCCAGCTGAAGCAGCTGTATAAATATCTGTTTTTCCTTGGAGCTCTTGATGGTATTTCAGAGATTCCAAGTCCTGCTAACCGCAGTTGTCACTGTCTGTGTGCTGTGTTACTATGTGGCAGTGTTCACACAGTGGTAATAGATATTACCAGGCATGCTTGAATTTTATGTTCAGATCAGTTACCCCTCTAGTATTCAGAGTGGCTAAAAGCTAGTTAGGCCACCAGTAGATTGGGTTCTACTGGTAGTTTGTTGACAAGTCCTAAGTAGATCACAGTGCCTTTAACCACCTCCGGACCGCTGTACGCAGATTCGCGTTCCGGAGGTGGCAGCGCTGCGCACAGTCACGCATATACGCGTCATCTCGCGAGACGCGAGATTTCGCTCCAAGCCGGCCCGCGCATGCGCATCGCGGGCCGGCAAAAGTTAAAGAACAAGTTCGTCACCAGCCTGCCAGCAATGATCATTGGCTGGCAGGCTGGCGATTTTTAAAAAATCCAATCACAAGCCATATAACAGATCATATTAGTAAATATGATCTGTTATATGGCTTCTCTGCTCCTCTTCTCTGCTGGTCCTTTTCGTCGGTTGGATCCAGCAGAGAAGCAGACATCACTGTGAGTACACCAAACACTTCACTGTAGCCCCTGATCACCCCCCTGCACCCCAATTAACCCTTTGATCACCCCTTTGATCGCCCCTGTCAATCACCAGTGAAAGGAAAAAAAGTGATCAGTGTAAACTGTCACTTTTTTTTTTTCACTAGTATTGGCTATTAGGTTTTAGGGATAGTTTAGGCCCCTTGGTTAGGTAGTTAGCGTCAGTTAGCGCCCACCCCACCGCACCGCAGTCACTTTTATTCGCTGAATAGCGTATCGCTAATCAGCATTTGTACTTTTATAGTATCTGTAAGTGATCAAAACTGATCACGGTCAGATCTATAATAGTATTAGTGTCACTTTAGTTCGCCCTCCACCCAAAACGCAGTGTTTGCCCGATCAGGCCTGATCGGTCGCCCACACGTGCGTTCACCCACGCCCGCCCCACCGCAGTGACAAAAAATATATATTTTTTGATCACTGCACATTCATTTTACACGCACTGCGGCGATAAAAAAATCAGTTTTGATATTTTTTATCAACCGCAGCGGCCTCCGGTACTTCGCTAGCCTCCCCTTTGTAAGACAGGCTTGCTTTTTTTCTTGGGTAGTCTCAGGGAATACCCCTAAATTTAGTAGTCCAAAATGTCAAACAGGGGGTATTCTTCTGAAGAGGCCTACAGGATTCTGACCCAGTCGGATGAGGAGTGGGAACCCTCATCTGATGAATCTAGCGGGTCAGAATATGAACCTGTGGAAAGCAGTGGCTCTCTGACCCAAAGTTCGGACGAGGAGGTGGAGGTCCCTGGCAGCACCAGGCGTACCCGGCCCCGTGTCGCTAGAACACAGGTTATGCAGGATCCGCTTCAAGAGCAGCAGAGTGGGGCTGTCGCTGCCGGATCACGTGGTGAGGCATACACCAGCAGCGCAGCCCTCCCTGGACCTAGTACCAGCACTGCCGTACAACATGGTGACGTGGCGAGCACCAGAAGGGCAGTTGAAGCTGGTACGGTGGCACGTGCAGTAGTTACCCCGTCGCAGCCACCGCACAGACAGGCCCGTAGAGCCCCTAGAATCCCTGAGGTGCTGGCAAACCCTGATTGGCAGTCACCAACTTCAGCCGCACCTGTAGTTCCCCCTTTCACCGCCCAGTCTGGAGTTCGGGTTGAGACGGCTCAAATCGGTTCGGCCCTGGGATTTTTTGAGCTGTTCTTGACTGCGGAGCTCTTGGACTTAGTCGTGGCAGAGACCAACCAGTATGCCACACAATTTATATCCGCCAACCCGGGAAGCTTTTATGCCCAGCCTTTCCGGTGGAAACCAGTCCAAGTTTCCGAAATTAAAATTTTTTTGGGCCTTCTCCTCAACATGGGCCTGACAAAAAAGCATGAATTGCGGTCATATTGGTCAACGCACCCGATTCATCACATGCCCATGTTCTCTGCTGCTATGTCCAGGGCACGATTTGAGGCCATCCTCCGTTTCCTGCATTTTAGCGACAACACCACCTCCCGTCCCAGAGGCCACCCAGCTTTTGACCGGCTCCACAAAATTCGGCCCCTCATAGACCATTTCAACCAGAAATTTGCAGATTTGTATACCCCCGAGCAAAACATCTGCGTAGACGAGTCCCTAATACATTTTACCGGGCGCCTTGGCTTCAAACAGTACATCCCAAGCAAGCGTGCCCGGTATGGGGTCAAATTGTATAAGCTCTGTGAAAGGGCCACAGGCTATACCCACAAATTTCGGATCTATGAGGGAAAAGATCAGACCCTGGAGCCGGTCGGTTGCCCTGACTACCTGGGGAGCAGTGGGAAGACAGTCTGGGACTTGGTGTCACCCTTATTCGGCAAGGGGTACCATCTTTATGTGGACAATTTTTACACAAGTGTGGCCCTCTTTAGGCATTTGTTTCTAGAACGGATTTGCGCCTGTGGCACCGCGCGAACTAGTCGCGTGGGCTTCCCCCAACGGCTTGTAACCACCCGTCTTGCAAGGGGGGAGAGGGCTGCCTTGTGTAACGAAGAACTGCTCGCGGTGAAATGGAGAGACAAGCGTGACGTTTACATGCTCTCCTCCATTCACGCAGACACGACAATCCAAATTGAGCGAGCAACCCGTGTCATTGAAAAGCCCCTCTGTGTCCACGACTATAATGCGCTCATGGGAGGGGTGGACTTCAATGACCAGATGTTGTCTCCGTATTTAGTTTCCCGCAGAACCAGACGCTGGTATAAGAAGGTGTCTGTATATTTAATTCAATTGGCGCTCTACAATAGTTTTGTTCTCTACAGTAAGGCTGGGAGAACACGATCTTTCCTCAAATTCCAGGAAGAGATCATCGAGAACCTCCTTTACCCAGGAGGTTCCGTGGCCCCATCCCCCAGTGTAGTTAGCCGTCTACACGAGCGACATTTCCCCAGTGTCGTTCCTGGTACCTGAACCCAACCGTCACCCCGAAAAAGATGTTGTGTCTGTAGCAGGAGTGGAATAAGGCGTGACACCCGCTATTTCTGTCCTGACTGTCCGGACCACCCTGCCCTATGCTATGGAGAGTGTTTCCAGAAGTACCACACACAGGTACACCTAGCATAGGGATTGCATCTCACAGGACAGGCACACAGGGCTATTAGGGCCCTTTTACTCTCAGCTGCTGCAAACCTCTCCTTTCACCTGGGATAAAGTGCATAACGTACTTCGCCACATCTTTGGGCGATTTGCGCTTTGCACATTGTCCCATGGGGAAGGAGAGGTTTGTTCTATAAAGGTAAAAAAAACTAAACAAAAAAAAAATTACCGGTAAGTAAAAAAGTAAAAAAAGTTTAAAAAAGTTAATATGTTCTGTTCTAAAGTTAATAAAGTTATTGCTTTGCGGCCTGGTTTTTTCTTTTTTGTTTTGTTTTTTTTACCTTCCAGGTGGACCAACCGATCGACTAGCTGCAGCACTGATGTGCATTCGGACAGAAGCATTGCGCTGCTGTCAGATTACACGCAAGTCGGTGTATGCGGCGCTGCAAGACGAGATTTCTCCTCTGCAGTAAAAGATATGTTTGCCGAGGCATATGAGCTGAGGAGGTGGCGGTGTTCATATACTTTGGCAAACACTTTGTATATATAAAAAAAAAAAATCCCGGCAATGATTTATTCATCCACATCGATTGATGTGAATGGAGAAATCGGGTTTGCCAGGGCATACGAGCTGAAGTGGGTATGGATGTTGGGCGGAGCTCCTATGTCCTGGCAGACGCCTTTCCCCTCCTTTTTCTTTTTTTGGCAGAGATTTTTTTCATCCACATTGATCGATGCGAATGAAGAAATCTGTGCCGTTCATTTTTTTCTTTCAGCCCAGAGGCTGAACGGAAAAAAAAATCTCATTACCTGTATGCTCAATATAAGGAGAATAGCAGAAACTCCTAATGCTGGGCATACATGTAATGATTGCGGAGACCCTCAAATGCCAGGGCAGTACAAACACCCCACAAATAACACCATTTTGGAAAGAAGACACCCCAAGGTATTCGCTGAGGGGCATATTGAGTCCATGAAAGATTGAAATTTTTGTCCCAAGTTAGCGGAAAGGGAAACTTTGTGAGAACAAAATCCAAAAAATCAATTTCCGCTAACTTGTGCCAAAATTTTTTTTTTTCAATGAACTCGCCATGCCCCTCATTGAATACCTTGGGGTGTCTTCTTTCCAAAATGGGGTCACATGTGGGGTATTTATACTGCCCTGGCATTTTAGGGGCCCCAAAGCGTGAGAAGAAGTCTGGTATCCAAATGTCTAAAAATGCCCTCCTAAAAGGAATTTGGGCACCTTTGCCCACCTAGGCTGCAAAAAAGTGTCACACATGTGGTATCTCCGTATTCAGCAGAAGTTGGGGAATATGTTTTGGGGTGTCATTTTACATATACCCATGCTGGGTGAGATAAATATCTTGGTCAAATGCCAACTTTGTATAAAAAAAATGGGAAAAGTTGTCTTTTGCCAAGATATTTCTCTCACCCAGCATGGGTATATGTAAAATGACACCCCAAAACACATTCCCCACCTTCTCCTGAGTACGGAGATACCAGATGTGTGACACTTTTTTGCAGCCTAGGTGGGCAAAGGGGCCCACATTCCAAAGAGCACCTTTCGGATTTCACAGGTCATTTACCTACTTACCACACATTAGGGCCCCTGGAAAATGCCAGGGCAGTATAACTACCCCACAAGTGACCCCATTTTGGAAAGAAGACACCCCAAGGTATTCCGTGAGGGGCATGGCAAGTTCCTAGAATTTTTTATTTTTTGTCACAAGTTAGTGGAAAATGATGATTTTTTTTTTTTTTTTTCATACAAAGTCTCCTATTCCACTAACTTGTGACAAAAAAAAAAAATTTCCATGAACTCACTATGCCCATCAGCGAATAACTTGGGGTCTCTTCTTTCCAAAATGGGGTCACTTGTGGGGTAGTTATACTGCCCTGGCATTCTAGGGGCCCAAATGTGTGGTAAGGAGTTTGAAATCAAATTCTGTAAAAAATGACCTGTGAAATCCGAAAGGTGCTCTTTGGAATATGGGCCCCTTTGCCCACCTAGGCTGCAAAAAAGTGTCACACATCTGGTATCTCCGTACTCAGGAGAAGGTGGGGAATGTGTTTTGGGGTGTCATTTTATATATACCCATGCTGGGTGAGAGAAATATCTTGGCAAAAGACAACTTTTCCCATTTTTTTATACAAAGTTGTCATTTGACCAAGATATTTATCTCACCCAGCATGGGTATATGTAAAAAGACACCCCAAAACACATTCCTCAACTTCTCCTGAGTACGGGGATACCAGATGTGTGACACTTTTTTGCAGCCTAGGTGGGCAAAGGGGCCCATATTCCAAAGAGCACCTTTCGGATTTCACAGGTCATTTTTTACAGAATTAGATTTCAAACTCCTTACCACACATTTGGGCCCCTAGAATGCCAGGGCAGTATAACTACCCCACAAGTGACCCCATTTTGGAAAGAAGAGACCCCAAGGTATTCGCTGATGGGCATAGTGAGTTCATGGAAGTTTTTATTTTTTGTCACAAGTTTGTGGAATATGAGACTTTGTATGAAAAAAAAAAAAATCATCATTTTCCACTAACTTGTGACAAAAAATAAAAAATTCTAGGAACTCGCCATGCCCCTCACGGAATACCTTGGGGTGTCTTCTTTCCAAAATGGGGTCACTTGTGGGGTGGTTATACTGCCCTGGCATTCTAGGGGCCCAAATGTGTGGTAAGGAGTTTGAAATCAAATTCTGTAAAAAATGACCTGTGAAATCCGAAAGGTGCTCTTTGGAATATGGGCCCCTTTGCCCACCTAGGCTGCAAAAAAGTGTCACACATCTGGTATCCCCGTACTCAGGAGAAGTTGAGGAATGTGTTTTGGGGTGTCTTTTTACATATACCCATGCTGGGTGAGATAAATATCTTGGTCAAATGACAACTTTGTATAAAAAAATGGGAAAAGTTGTCTTTTGCCAAGATATTTCTAAGATTAATAACAAAAAAAGTAAAAATGTCAGCAGCAATGAAATACCACCAAATGAAAGCTCTATTAGTGAGAAGAAAAGGAGGTAAAATTCATTTGGGTGGTAAGTTGCATGACCGAGCAATAAACGGTGAAAGTAGTGTAGGTCAGAAGTGTAAAAAGTGGCCTGGTCTTTCAGGGTGTTTAAGCACTGGGGGCTGAGGTGGTTAAAAGGTTTTCCCACCGTAAGAACTTATCCCCTATCCTGTGGAATGGGTGGGGGTCTGATTTCTGGGACCCCCACTAATCATAAGAATGAAGTGGCAGACTCTGCGGAGTTAATTGAGGGGTGGTCGCACACGCACGCTGCTGCTCTATGGAACTGCTAAAGCTGAGTACTGCACTCTGCTGTCTTCTGCGGACCTGCAGACTCCAGCACCCCATTCTTGTGATCAATGGGGGTCTCAGCGGCCAGTTCCCCATCAATTTGATACCTATCCCCTATCTTGTGGATATGGAATAAGTTCTTACCGTGGGACAACACCTTTAAAGAAGGCTTCCAGTTAGGACATAACTGTTTGGAGATAACTTCCAGATTGGGGAGGGACCCACCTTAAATGAGACCTGTGTCCCCTGTTTGAATGGAGTGATGGTCACTGCTCCATACAAAGTGTATTGAAGACTGCTCCAGAAGTTGCTCATTCTCAACCTGACACTCTATTCATATGGCATAAGGGGAAAAGAACATCACCCCCCCCCCCTCCCCATTTAGATGACCACACACTAGAGATTTCATGATTGGTCTCTGATCTGTTATACCACATCCATCACCTCTAAAGCACCCTTCTTTAATCATCCAGCGACCATTTTTTTTCTTTTACGGGTCCCTTTTTCTCAATGGCTTGTAGGCTGCAAGCAGGCAATAGACCACCAGTTATATACCTCTCTGCATAGTATTTGTGGCAGGTAGCAATGCAATTTTTCTTCTGTAATGCACAGAAGGAAAATGAGAGAAGCAAAATAGATAATTAGATTACTAGATTTTATCCATCTTATGCACAGAGATGGAGCTCAACAATCCTCCTGTCATAAAATGTGACCACATAGGTGAAATATGTTTGGTTAAAATGTTGCCACGGAGAGCCAGTCTGGTGTGACGGAGGAGTAGGAATATATGGGGGGAGTTTATAAAAACTGGTGCAAAGGATAACTGACTTAGTTTCATCTTTCAGAGCTTCTTTGGAAAATGAAAGGATTAGTCTGATTGGTTACTAGGGGCACCCAAGTCAATTTTCCTTTGCACCAGTTTAGATAAATCTCCCCCTATGGATTCTGTATCCACTTGCTAGTGACTAGTCGAGCCTGTCTATATAATGTACTAGCAGAAGGACCCGGCTTTGCACGGGTATATATTTTATCTATTTCATTTAATGTTTGTGTGTGTGGTTAAAAGATATCTACAGTATCCACTATAACAGTGATATCTACAGTACCCCGCCCCTCTAACAGTGACCTCCACAGCGGCCTGCCCCCTTAACAGTAACATTCATTCACAGCACCCTCCCCTTAACACTGACCTCCATCGCGAATCGTCCCGTTAACTGTGACCTCCACCGTTCCCTGCCCCCTTAACAGAGACTTCCACAGCGCCCGCCCCCTTAACAGTGACCTACACAGCAGCTCGCCCCCTTAACAGTAACCTCCACAGGAGCCTGCTCCTTTAACAATGACTTCCACAGCGGCCACCCCTTTATTAGTGAACTCCACACTACCCCATGTCCTTAACAGTGATTTCCACAACACCCCGTCCCCTTAACAGTGGCCTCTACAGCAATCTGCCCCTTAACACTGACCTCCATAGCGAACCGTCCCCTTAGGCTACTTTCACACTACCGTTCAGAGCGGGTCCATCTGATGTCTGCACAGACGGATCCGCTCCTATAATGCAGACGTTTGTATCCGTTCAGAACGGATCCGTCTGCATTATAGTTTGAAAAAAATTCTAAGTCTGAAAGTAGCCTGAATGGATCCGTCCAGACTTTACATTGAAAGTCAATGGGGGACGGATCCGTATGAAGATTGAGCAATATTGTGTCATCTTCAAACGGATCCGTCCCCATTGACTTAATTGTAAGTCTGGACAGATCCGCTTGCCTCCGCACGGCCAGGCGGACACCCGAACGCTGCAAGCAGCGTTCAGGTGTCCACTTGCTGAGCGGAGCGGAGGCTGAACGCTGCCAGACTGATGCATTCTGAGCGGATCCGCCTCCACTCAGAATGCATTAGGGCAGTACGGATGCGTTCGGGGCCGCTTGTGAGCCCCTTCAAACGGAGCTCACAAGCGGACACCCGAACGCTAGTGTGAAAGTAGCCTTACTGTGACCTCCACAGCAGCCTGCCCCTAGGGTGGCCAGAGGTCTGGTTTTAGGACAGTCTGGCTTTCATACTCCCTGTCCTTCGTCCGGCGCAGAGCCTGAACGGACACAAGGATGTCCATTTGAACAGCTCACTCTCAGACAGCAGCACTGTGCTGTCTGAGCGTGAGCTACAAGGAGAAAGTCACCCTCCCTCCCACCCATGCAGCGGACAGAAGTTGATTTTTACCTTCATTTTTTCAATACCAGTCTGCTGCAGAGTAGGTTTTCACTGTGCGGTATTGCGGTTGTATTGGCAGTGTTTGTGTTTCATTGTAACCAGGTTACTCCTTAATATGGGGAATAATGAGGACATAGCTTTGGCGAAAATGAGTAGGAACAAGATTTGCAGAATTATTGTATTCCAGCTTGATGAGTCATATATAGATATGGTCTTCATCCAAGATGAATACTTCTATAGACATATTCTCTGAAGGGGCATCTGAATCTTTCCAGGTTCCTGTTTTTTCATATCTACTATCATCTGTAATTCTTTGCTCCTTTGAGACATCTTTATGGAACCAGGGTGCTCAAAATCTTATCACACACTATAAAATATCCAGAGCAGAACAGCTAATGATGACTTGTTCCATCAGACAAAACAGACGGTGGACAAGGTGCAATGTACAGGAATCATCTTCATTTAGTGGAACTAGAGTAAAATAGGACCTGTCCTCTCTTCGGACATGTCTGTTGTAGTCAATAATTGTATTCCTAATAATATAACAGTTATGGAGTATATTTCTTTAAAGCACTTTGCTTTTACTTTGTTATTCCTCACACATGTATGTATAAATTGACCTCTGGGTCTTACCATTTGGGGGGGGGGGGGGGGAGTCAAATCAGTGCTGCCAGTGTCAGACTGTGTAGAACCTCACCCTGTTGACTAAGGGAGTGGTAGCCTGTTGACAAAATTGTTCATAATTTGTTTTTAGGAGAAATGGCACAACACAGATTTCGGAAAAGATGGTCTGGATTTATTAATTTAATGGGCACTACAAGTATTTGCTAAAACAGTCTTGTCAGAAGAGGTGGCAGATCCCCTTTAAGAGATTAACTAACTATTGTAGCTGTTTAGCCCTCACTTGATCTTGAAGATTGCCTTTCTTTCCATCTCTAACTTTACATGTTACTATACTTACAGTGTACTTTAAATTAGGGGAACTCTTATCAGTGTCAGTATCAATGGGGACATGACATGACCACAGTGTCTACAAGTTCTTTACTAATTTCTAACCCACGATCCATTGTTATATCTACAGTGTAACTTTTAGTCGTCTTGTCCATATACAAGTTATTCTGTGTCCCAGTTGCATCTCTGAATTGTTGCTGGTTTTATGCTGCTTAGCTTAAAGGGTCACTGAGTTTTCAAAAAACTTTTGATAGGTCATAGGGACATATCAAAGATTTTGATCGGTGTGGTCTGAGTGCCGAGAGCCCCACCTTTCACTAGAATGAGGAGAGAGAAGTCCTGGCATAGCTCTCTCTCTCTCTCTCCTCGCTGCAGGAGACAGGCTCAATAGAAAGTCTATGGGTTTGTCTTGATTCCGTCTCCTGCAGTTAGGAGAGAGAGTGCGCTATGCTAGTGCTTCTCTCTCCTCATTCTAGTGATAGGTGGGGCTTGCGGCACTCAGATCCACACCAATCAAAACGTTTGATACGTTAAAAGTTTTGACTGTTCAAAAAAAGTTCATAATCTGTTATCCAATGTGGACACCAACCCCAAAATCTTCTGCAACTGTTAAGTCTCAAGATACCTGGAAACAAGGGATGGGAGGATCCGATGTGAGTAACAGTTTGTTCTTTTAGTGTTCTCCACACTGTTACTACATAATTGTGGTAGGTTACTTAAGGAGTGTGATTTATAATCAACAAGGATTTCTAAGAAACTCTACTCAAAGCACACGTATGAGTTACTTTACATTTTTAGTATCCACTTTTTTCTTTTTTCTTTTCAGCTGCCAAAAGTCTATTAAACAAGAAGACAGATGGAGTAAAGGTAAGCCATTTTACATGTACAGAGATGTTTCCCTATCTGACCACACAAATGTATTGAAATCTAGGTTGGTGTATCTCACAGCGGCATTTTTTGGTGGGCCATGGGGTCTATATGTTCTATAGGAGACGCCATACAGAATCAGTGTGATATTTTAAGATGGGACCTTCATGGACAATATAGTTTTACCTGGATATAGTTCTAGAATCTAGAGCATTTGCTGAATAAACGTATGATGTATAGCATTTTCAGCTTATGTATGGTGCTTTTTTCATTTTTTTATATATATTGTAATATATATGCCTATTTCCTAACATGCTTTTTTCATTAGTGTTCCATGGTATGTGTTATATACAACTTGTATCAACTTGTCTTCCTACTCAGTAACTTTTTAATTACAGAAAGTACTTGTTAGTAGCTTGATGTCTCGAGCCTGCTTGCTACTGTCTCCACATGACAGCATTTCCCACCCTGTTCTGGTGTTCAGTGGTGTAGTAGGGGCATTGTCCCGATCCAACTAACCATCCGCATCAGCTTCTGTATCGTATATAGAAAACTTGTAGAAGTTGAAGCGTTCTAATAACTAGAAACATAAATATATGATTGTATTCAAAAGTTGGCTGTTTTTTATGGCATCTTTACCATTACAGGTATTCAGATTTCAGAACGGTTAAAACTTAACATCTATTTTTTTTATATCTTTATTTAGGATTAGAATTAGTGATGAGCTAATAGATTCGCTCATCACTAATTAGAATACATTTGAAAGTTCTGTTCTAAATTAATTAATTTTACCCGTAACTTATTTTAGTAAAACTCTAGTCGTCCCCATCATACTAATATAGAGATGACTTTACAATTGTAGACTAGAAATGTAGAACTAATTTAGTTTTATTTAGTTATTTTCTATGATGCATCACTTCTAACGAACATTTTTCAGCTGGTTGGGGCTTAGTTGTGACATGACTGTGTGCCAATTTTTGGCTGTCCAAGTAATAGGGAATAAACCTATAAACCTGAGGGTGTGTGCAATTTAAAGGGGTTGCCTGGCAGTATTATATCTTTTATGTATATACTATATATAAGACACCCAGGCCCATAAGACGCACCTGGTTTTTAGAGGAGGACAACAAGAAGAAAAAAAAATTTTTCATTAGACCTCAGATCAGACCAGCAATTATACACCCAATGTTAATCAGACCTAAACTCACAGCTCCAATCAGACCCCCAATGTTAATACGACCTCAGATCAGACCCACAATAAGACCTCAGCAAGACAGTAATTGAAGAGCTCATTAGTATTTTTCCCATTAGGCACTGTGACATTTTTCTCCCACTTTGCCCCATATATTAAAAATATAGTCTCTCTGGATATCCCCTTTAACCACTTATTTTGTACTATGGAAATGTGAAAATCATAGTGCAATAGCACATTAAGGGAACACAGTACTTAAAGGGGTTGTCCAAGTTATTTTTTTGTTCTTTTTTTCCAACTAACCAAATGAAAGAGGTTTTCAATTCACTTCATTTCCTGTGGCCCTGTTCTCCTAGTTAGCAGAGCGTCACATGATCTGTGATGTCAGCTTCTTTCCCTGCTCTGATGACGTTCCGTGCACAAGCCTGGGGGAGCAGGAGGATCAGGTCTGCATCTGTGCACAGAAAGTCACTGTGGGTTGTGCTGGTTGAAGTGATAAGCCACTCCCCCTGCACTTGACTGCTGCTGGCCTCAGTAGTCACATGCCATTCATGCACATGTGACCGCTAAGGCCAGTGAGTGGCTGCAGTGGTCATGTGTACAATGAACGACAGGTGACCGCTGCAGTCCCGTCAGTATCTGGAGTAGTGGAATTTTTTTTTTTTTTTTATACAGCCCCCGCTCTGTGTCCATCTTTTTTAACCCTTGGAAATGCCCCTTTAAGCCAGGCATTTAATCTGTAATTAAGAATTCTGTAAAAGGACAATATTATTATTTGTGTCTGACTATATTAAACCTGTATCTATTTCTTCATGTTATTATTTTGTCATAAGGCATGAACCCATTCTTCTTTGTGTGGTGTTTCATTGCTGCTGTTACCATCTATGGTTGATAACAAGTAGTTAACTAGTTGCTTATTTCAATGGGAAGAAAAGAATAAGCCACTGCCAGACCACATTAGCAGTGGTTTATCTCATTGGGGAACAAAGGATTGTGCATGTTGAGGGCCCAATATACATTGTTGGCCAATCCCGCTAAACTCTGAGTTTTACCTAATTCATATGGCCAGTTTCAATAAAGGGGGTTGTGTAGCATTTGAAAAATATGGATACTTTCCAAAAAATAGTGTCACACCGGTCCACAGGTTGTGTGTGGCATTGCACCTTTACACTATGCATTTTAGTGGAAGCTAAATGCAATACTACAGACAACTTATGGACAGGCGTGGCACTGTTTTTCAAATCCATGTTTTTCAAATCCTAGACAACTTCAAAGGGGTTTCCAAAATATTTTAAAATTCAATTATCAGGAAAAGTTAAAAAACAAGAAAATAAGCTATCCTCACCTTTTAAATGTCCCACTGTCCCAGCACAGAGGTCCGCTCCCTACAGTCCAGAAGTGATGGTATTCCATTCCCCTTCATGTGACTGCTGCAGCCAATCATTGGCCCTGGCAGTCACATGATGTTGGCACACATGTGACCGACTGGCCTCAGTTGAGGTTAGTGATTGGCTGTGGTGGTCAAGAGGAGCAGGATATCCTCATTTCTAGATGGCAGGGACCAGATTGGCTGTGCTGCCGCAGCAGGACATTTTGAAGGTGACTAGAGCTTATTTTATTATCATTTTTCCTGCTGATAAACTGATTTTGATGTGACAGTGGAATCTCATTTTCTGGATTTATCAGTTTCTTCATTTGATTCAGTGTGTAGGTTTGTTTTAGAATACGTTGTGGACTTAGTATTCTACAATGCCCTGTAGTGCCAGCATGTTATTTACCTGTACTGCAGTAATACTTCATGATGCTAGTGAATGGGGTCCACAAGATCTAAAATCTAGTTTTTATATGAAAGAGCTATTTACTAGTATTTTATTCTGAACACAGTATTCAACATAAAGAACCAGCCCTCTGAGTAATTCACACATTGTAATACTTGGTCATTATTACTGTTACAATCAGTATTGGAAGATGCAGCGGGGGAGGGGGGGAATATTTCAGCAGTGGGACTCCCTCCATATACATACATGTTCTCTTGACCAAATGTGTAAGTGTATTCAATGGGGAAAAGGGAAATAGGCTCATCTCCAGAGAGAACAAAAGGATTGGGCAAAAATTCTTTCTTTCGCTCGATCCTTTTCTCCACCAATATTATCTGTTGGGGGAGAGTCAGGAGCTCTCCACACACATTAGACTTTGGCCAAACCCACTGCTCTCTGCAGTTTTGGTACACTAATATGTATAGGGGCCTAAAGGTTGATTTTACACTGCTTGACTGAGCAGGCAGTTATCGGGAAATGTCGGTTCCTGCCCCATAATTGCCTGCTCTTCATTTCCATGCAGCAATCACCTCCACTGTACGGTAGTGAGCAATGGCTACTACCTCCTCCTCATGCAGATTCATTGTTTCTGGGCAGCAGATCACTGTTTACACAGCACTATCTGCTGCCCAGAAACTATGATTTAATGTGCTGCATGACAGATCATTTCACCTGACGAAAAAGCGTTTTGCGCAGTCATCAAGTTATCGGCAGCACATTTACATGGGCCTATCAATGGAAAAGAGTGTTTGTAGAAATCTTCGTTCCCGGTAACCGGCCTGGTGTAAATCCGCCTTAAAGGAAAGGGCACTTGCTGAAGGGAAAACCTACATACGTAAATTATTGATATTAATATTTTAACTACGCACTAACTGTGCTGTAAAACTGAGGGGAGAAACGAGGGGAATGCCAGACAAAAGCTAAAGAAATCTTTTGTGCTGTCTGTAAATGGTGCTGAAGCCCTGGTGGCTACGGAAGAAAGGTTTCCTATAAAACTGTATTGTACATTTAAAAAATAATCTAGAGTTTTTCAAAAGTCTGTTCTAAATCTTTGATGGAGAAACACAGTGTCAGTGATTTAAATAATCCTAGTCTATCCTTCCTTATGACGCCTGCTTTTAAATTCTATAAAATATATATTTTTTTGTAACTTTACATTATTTAAAAAAAAATATTAACCATTATCCCCTCGTAACCTTTTAAAGAGTGGCCACATATTTTTGAATATGGACCTGAGCTTACCCCCACGGTTGTAGGACATATTGACCTCATAGAGGGGGGTGCATTGTTCAGGACCCCCTCCCAATAGCTCTTTGTGTCGGTCTGTGCATGGATTTCATTACATTTTCTCTGACAATAACATCTGATTGGTTTGTAAAGCAAGACCCTCCACGTTCAGCTGGTCACTAGTCCAGCTGCTTTGGAACAGGGGATTTTTGCTTGATTTTAAATATGACCACACCTATTAAATCTAATACTACACATAGGGGGAGATTTATCCTGTCCCTACGCCCGCTAATTGGGAAGGGTGTGTGGAGAGAGAGCGAAGGGGGCGGGGTCAGTGGGAGCGGCACATTTATGTTTTATTACACCAGTTTTCTGGCGTAAATGATGAGACAGAAATCTACGGCAGCTTGGCGCTGCAATATAGTTCAGTCTAGGCGCATGGTTTGCTGGACGATGTGCCGAATTTATGACAAGCCATAAGTAAAGCACATCCTCCGGCAGCACAGGCCATATCAAGACCAGCTTGTGGTTTTTTTTGCGGTTAATGTGCCATGGTTTACATTGGTTTGTACAGCTAGGTTTTGTAGCTGTCCATAAAGCTGTGTGGCGGTTTGTAGGAGTCCCCGAAGCTTTACAAGTTGTTTATAAGAAAATGTTCCCAGCATCTCACTTTGCAAATCCATATC